>NC_053437.1:22441308-22770851 GCF_007990345.1 Gossypium hirsutum | reverse complement strand
AATTTTGGTTGAAGGATGCCTCAGATTCCTAAATACTGATTTAACTATTCTTCGGTAGTGTTACATTCGTACATCGGAGCATCTACGCATTGTGGGATGTTATTTGGACCCCTGGGCTCGAACGTGATTGGGTCTTTGGGATTTTTGTTTCTATTACTCCAACCACGACCTTTTCCTTGAGTGGTGGTTCTAACCATTTTTTATTGAAGAAATGAAAGAAAAAGAAAGTGAGATTTACCTCTTGAAAGTAAGAACATGAGACGGAATAAATAAGAAGTTTTGATTGAAAAGAAGTTAGGGTTCTGATGATATAGCAAAGTGTTTGGGAAGATGTTTAAGTTTCAATTTTATAGGGAACAAAACTTTTATGGGAAGCGTTAAGAATTTTTTCCAATCGAATCCTCTAATCACAACTCAACATCTGTGAAGACTAGAGTTACCTAACGTTTGAAAACACTGGAGTAACCGCCAAGCTGAGAATTCACCAATTGAAACTAACTTTTGGCATTCTCACTAGTTGGGATCTATAGAGTGTACGTCACCGAGAAGAAGCTCATTGTGACTATATGGGACATTCATTCAATCAGTGTTATTTTCTTGGTACGAAGAGTCAGCTATGTATTCTTGAAAAGGCGATTCCTAAGTTAATCAAAATTTCAAGAAAGGAATTTTTGTTAAGGAGGGGAGAGTTGTAATACCCCAAAGTTAGCGGGTCTGTGAAGAAGGTGAGTAGATATGAATATCACTTGTTTATTTGACGTAATTCAGTGTAACAGATTAAACTAGTTTCCATACTTAAAATGCTCAAATATAAGCAATTCCATTATGTTTTAGCTAGTTTTTCTATTCTAGTTTTACTTCAATAAAAAGTGTAAATTGAGTCATTTTATGACCTTAGGGTCTGAATGAGGCCTAAAGGTGAGCTAATATACTTAGTGAGTGTGCAGGACACCATTCAAAGGCATATGAGCTCAAAGTTGGTCGCCGTTTTGCAACACAAGAGTCTAATGGCACAACAAATGGAGAAAAATATAAAAATGCTAATATTTCATCCAGACACTTATTTAGGGACAAATTTCATAATTTAGTTTTCAGTTTTTAGTTTTTTTAGGTTTTAGATTTATTTTCATTTTTTTCGTGTTCAACAGAGAATTTGATTTATGGATTCGACTAACTCTCTTTGGATTATGCACTTTCATCAATCAATATAATAAGGATTCTCTTAAACCTTATTCTTGAGTTGTTCTTTATGTTTATTCTATTTATCAAGTTTATTGTGTTTATGAATTCCATGAGAAACTAATCCTCTTAAGGGGTATTGGTGAGTAGAGGTGTGATTAATTGATTACTATATAGGGTTTTCTTAGTAGATTAACTGTTTGGGGACGAAAGAACTTAAACCCTAGGATGAAAAACCCTAGGAAGTCATTTAGGTGAGAATTAAACCAAAATTGGTATGACCTATTTGTGAACCCCGTACCCCGAACCAACCTAGACTATGAGGTCGAGAGATAAGTAGTTCTTACCGACTCGTTAATTTAGTGGAAGATCAAAAGATCTTGCTAGGGTGGTGACTAGTTAGTTGAAGTAGAAACCCGAAATAGGAATTAGTTATGATCACCAAAGCGAGCTAATCACTCATACTTAGATTTGGTTGAGTTTAGATATTAGTTTTTCGAATTTCATGCTTTTATGTTCGTTTTTTTATTTTCTTATAAAATCTAGATTATCTATTTTTTATGTTCATCGTAATATAATTTATTTAAAGTACTAATTAGATCTATTTTCGTTTAGGTTAAAGTTAATTTAGTACTCGCCTCCATTGGGTACAATCCTTAAAGTACTGTTAATGCTAGAATTGAGTTAGTTAAGAGGTGAAATCTCAACAGACGCACAGGATAGTAACAGGGGCATAGACATAGAGATAACCTACCACGATTTTGATCCAATGCAGGGCGAAAGTCAAGATGAAGAGAAAAACCCAACAACCATAGTATCTTGGGAAGGTGAAATCTTGAATAGCCAAGAACCCCTGATTTGGGCAAACAAAAAGGATGAATTAGGTGAATTCAAGGATGAAAAAATATTGCCAAAGAATGTCCAAGTTGAGACAAAACCCATAGAAGACTTGACAGTTGAATATAATAATGATTCAAATACTAAATTTAATCTCTTGACATCACTGATTTCATCACAATTGAAGGATAATCAAAATCAAGATATAAATAAAGAGGTAAGTTTCTCCAATTTACTTCAATCATTCTATGAGATGCTAACCTTTATGGAACCGGTAGAAACATTGCCAAAGCCTTCAAGTCTTGGAAAAACAATTAGGAAAGAACTTGAGATTTGCAAAAAGGAGGACCCATTTAACAGGTATATATTTTACAAAATAATAATTCTTAATCAGGCACCATTTGCAATGTTTCTATAGATAATGGTCAGACTATGGGCGCTAAATGAGTCGTACATGTATAGTTCGTGATGGATCTAATAGGTTAAGCATGAGATGGATGTTCTAATGAGGAAATAAATTATATAAGTGCTTCTATAATGTATGAGATGATGTGAAATGAAATGTATGTTAATTTCTATATGGTATCAAAGCATGGAAGATCTGTTAAGTGGGTCAGTGTCTGTCTCCACGGAGTGTGTTGGGACTTTAAACACGATTCTTTGAAAGGAAATGTAGATGGAACCATATCATATAAGACCATAAATAGTGGATTATGGCATTATATGGAAAGAACTAAATGAAGATTATTACTGAATTGAGTTGTTTATGTGACCTAAGAAGATGAGGGGCAAACCTCACGTAATATGAGTCTATGCGAATCCTTATCGTGAATACGCTGAAAAAATAGAAGCCTTTTTGGAAATTTAAGAAATGGAAGCATTTATGGAAATCTATGGAATGGAAGTATTTGTGGCGATCTATGGAAAGGAACGACTTTGTGTCACATTCTAAAGGAAAGCCATTGTGGCAATCATCTCAAGGAAACACTTTTGTAGTGAACCCTGAAAGAATGATAGGCATGGCTAGCTTTGAAGAAAGGTAAGTATGAAAAACCATAAAGGAATCATGTGTGGCTAGCCCTAAAGGACTAGAAGGGACGGTAAACATTGAAGGAGTAGTACATATGGCGAACTCTGAAAGAATAGTGCGTATGGCGAACACTGAGAGAAACGGTTCCATATGAAATATTGTAGCATATCCTGTATAGTCTTAAGATATGTATAGAGAAAATGGAATGTGCCACGGCGAATTCATAGTATGAACCAAGTAGACTAAAAGAACAACTTGATCAACAGTGTTTTGTAGGTATGGGTTCCAGATAGGGAACAATTAATGAATCACAAAAAGGCTAGGTGTAGAATGTTAGTAATGTGCTAAAGATGCTAGGGGTTAGGCATGAATTCAATGTAAGATATGGCGTCTATGGTATGAAAAAGAAAGGTACTCACCAAACTCAAGTAGAAGAATGAAGAAAAATGATATGATAATGAAATTTCCATATGCATTGTACTAAGACGATACAGGTAAATGGAGTTCATCTCACTAAGTTCTCATGAACTTACCTCAGTGTTTTGTGTCATAGGTAAGTTGATTAGGGACTGTGTTAGGAGGTACGATGCCAGGGCAACACCAAGGGAGTGACGAAGTGGGCTATTATGCATACAGAGCAAATTGATGGCGGAATCAAGTCTGAGTTGATTTACAGAAGTCTTTTACACGGAATAATTTTAATAGACCAGGACATCGACCAGGACATCAAATCAATCATGGTTGTAAATAAATTTCCTGTGTATATTACTTCAATTTTCACTTGGTTCACACTTATGTATTTCATAGAAAAGTCGTAATTTAAATAGTTGTAATTGAATGTAATTTGTATGAATAGAATTGAATTTCATATGTACTTGTGTAGTAACACCCTAGGTTTGGATCTGGATCGTCGGGTTGGGTTTAGGGTGCTACAAAATTATTACCGAGCTGAGGGCATTTTGGTTCACACAATAAAAATTAATGTAAAAATGTTAGCCGACCTAGGGCTAAGGATGACGGCCAACCCTAACACTATAAATAGACTCATAAGATAATTGAGAAATGACCGCTTTTTGTAACTTAGAATTTTTTGTTCAATTTAGCTTAGGTTTTATTTTCAGTTTTTTTTATCTGTGTTCATTGGAAGATCTGAATTGTAGATTCAATACAAACTCTGTGGATTTTAGGACTTCAAATATTCAATACAATCAGGACTTCTTCTTAAATTCTTAATCTTGATTCATTCATAATGTTTATTTATTTTATCAAGTTTACATTATTTACGAAACCCATGATGAACTAATATTCTTATGAGGGATTCGCGAGTGGAAGTGTGATTAATTAATCTCTATGTAGGGTTTTCTTAGCGGATCAAATATTTGGGATAGGAAAAACTTAAACCCTAGGTCTGACAACTCTAGGAAGTCATCTAAGTGGGAATTAACCCAAATTTGGTATTACCTATCCGTGAACCTCTTACCCCAAACCGGTTTGGATTGTGAGGTCGAGAGATAAGTAACTCTTGTCGTCTCGTTAGTTTAGTGGAAGATCGAGAGACCCTGTTAGGGTAACGACTAGTTGATTGAGTGGAAACCGAAAATAGGAATTAGTTATGACCATAGAAGCGAGCTAGTCACCCATGATTAGATTTGGTTGAATTTATATATTAGTTTTCTTTGTTCACTCTTTTATGCATATTTATTTCTTCTCTTATAAAACCCAAACTATTTTCTATTTTATGTGTTCTCGTAATATAATTTATCTAAAGTACTAATTAGTTTATGTTTAGGTTAATATTAATTTAGTACCCACTTCCCTTGGGTACGGTCCTTGGAGTACTCACCTACTACGTTGTAAAAATTATATTACAACCTGACCCATATACTTGCAGACACTACTTCGATTTCATAAATTTAGTTGTAGTATTCACACTTTAGACGTTAATACATCCAGAGACGATCACATGGGTTCAAAGAGCCGTAACCAGAGAACCATTAAGGATCCAACAGTTTATTATGATCCTAAAGGCCAATATGGGGATGTACTTTATCTGCACTAAGTTTTTCCCTATCCAGCATGTCAAGGAAGTAACCCATTAGTAGACCTACTCATGGGCTGGGCCACACGACCTGAAGGCCCGCCAGAAAAGTGGGAGGATTTGGGTAAAAATATAGGCTCGCAAAATGGGTTTGGGCAAAAAAAAGGCCCATTTAGAAAATAGATCTAACCTCGGTAAGGATTTTTTTGCCCGAGCTCAGCTCAGCCCAAATATGCAAAAAAAATCTGTTATTTCTTTTATTGTTGTTTTTTTTATTTTGTTGTTATTTTATTGTTTTTTTTCACTATTTTGCTACCATTTCACTATTATGTTGTTACTATTTTGTTGTTATTGTATAACTCTTGTTTTGTTGTTATTGTATAACTCTTGTTTTATTGTTAATTTTGTTACTATTTTAGAGGAATTTGCATGTTAAGTTACACCTATCTTAGTGTTATTTAAGTATACATATATATTTTAACTTATTTTCAATTTGTTGGGAAACATTTATTTTAATTTTTTTAGTATTTTTGATGTATTATATATATTTCAAAAATTATATAAAAATTTACTATAAAAATTAATACGGGTGGGTCAGGCCGGGCTCGGGTTTTAAAATTTTTATCCCGGCCGATCTTGGGAAAATATTTAGGCCTATTTTTCAACCCGGGGCCTAGCAAAATGGCCTAAAATTTTTATAGGACCCGGCCCAGCCCATGAGCACCTCTACCCTTGAGCGTGCATTTTATTGCATGCCATTTTGTAAGACCAAAAGTTAAACGTGGGCGAGCAAATCTACCACAACATGCGATAATGTTCTCTGAGGCATCCACCCAGGCTTCCGTACATCTAATTAAAGAAATGTGCAGACGGGCGAGTGTTGACATCGATTTAGATGAGCTAAACTGCCCACCGAAAGGCATCTTAACGACGTCATCTTTGAGTAGTTCCACAATAAAAACAAGAGTCGAGTAAAGGAAAGGAATGAACAAGTTACACAACATTGGGAATACACGCGAGACCATGGGCTTCCAAAACTAATGGAAGGGCCCCAACCCGTACCAACACGGGTACACTAAACTCAAGGGATTCTAGTGAATTCAACGAACAAGGAGATTCTCATGAAAATATTGACCCACATTAAGTGCCAATCAAGGTGGATAGCCCATTATGATAGCGAGTAGGCTTACCTAACTTCAGATGACCATAGTTCTGGACCACTCCGATAGGGATTGATCCCCCGATTTCACCACTTTGTGGTGGTGCACGATCTAGACCCAATGAGGGATCTCCATTTGTAACCCACCTGAAACCACCTAGCCCATACAAGCAGGTCCATCCACATCGAGAGGGAATAAGATGAAGGTTGTCTTGGACAAGAATAATGGTAGCACGAACGAGTTCGACAACGACCTATAAGAGAGCTTTTCCTTTTCTTTTTTGCTAGTTTTTTTTAAAAAAATACATTTTTTCAGCTTTTAGCTTGATTTTTAAAAATTAAGATACTTTTTATTTTTTATTGTTAGTCAGAATTTTATTTTAAACTTACCAAAAAAATGTGCTTTTCTGTGTAGGAACCCCATATTTTGGATGCCACAATTTTTTTTGAGCTAAACTAAAGAGGACATGACTACCTAGCATCGTTCACGGCACTGTAATGCCAAACCAAGTAATTTCATTCCTTATTCTATTTTCGAGCACATTAGGGGAAATGTGCTAAATAAAGTCTGGGGGTGTCATAGAATTTTTATTTTTATTTTGTTATTATTTTCTCTTAGTTTTAGTAATATTTGTTCAATTTTTTCTTTATTTTGTGTTTGTTTGTGCTCGAGTTTGTACAAATACAAGTGATTTGTTAGGACCATGAAAATAGGATTGTGTGTATAGACTATAAATTTAGCTCGATAGTAAATGATTTTAGGTTGTTTAATATCAAACTAATTAATTCTCTTTGTTCCACTGTAAATAGGTGAACATGTGTTAAGTATACCGAGTGAAAAACAAGTACATAAAAAGCATATATGTTTGTTTGAGTTATAGGTTATTAAAATGTTAAAATTTAGTTAATTGAATCCATGTATTGAATTACCTAGGGATAACCTAAGGCATTGTTTGGTAGACACTAGAGCTAAAAAGTCGACCTAAATTATAAGTTCCCTAGTACCCTGTTTTGAGCCTAATTCTATTTTCTTAATGAACCTTGAATGAAACCATAAGCCTATTATATAATCTTTTGGTGTTAGCATAAACTTAGACGTCAAATTGTTAATATTGAGGGTTAGGTAGATACATAAAGGAGGTTTCAAAATGAAAATAATTGAGAGTGAAAACTAAAGAATAGTATAGTATAGCGAGTATAAGAATCTCACAAACTTGTGCTTTAATGAAAAAAAACTCTAGTGTAGAAAAGCTTTGTGAAGGCTAAAGCTAAGCGCAAAGATCGAACGAGCAAAAAGTAAAGTGAGTAAAAAAATTAGAGAAAGAAAAATATACTCATTTTTGCACAAAAGACTTGCCAAAGATGAATGTACTCATGAATATTGTAACTTAGAAAATAGAGAGAAATGAAAGCAAGAGAAGTGGATATAAGGTGGTGAGTTAGGGGATATAATTGGGGTAGCATTGAGGTCAATATAATGTGCCAAACTATTTTCATGTTCAACCGTTCTGTAGAATCAGATTTTCAATTCCGAACCAACCTAATCCGCACAACATCACAAGTCGAAAAGTCCTATGTGACCTAAGTGATACGACTCATGGATGAAAATTAAATTGACTATTAATAGTTCTAACCACTTTTATTCTTCAAACATAAATGTGTACTTGTGCATTTGTTTAGATGGAATAATATGCTCAAAATTTTTGAATTGCTTACTTTGTAACCTAGTTAACTAACATGTTTGATATTGAAAATCGGGAGTCAATTATATATTGTGTTAGAATTACATGTTTCGTCACATTTTCCCATTTATAATGTTTCAAACTAATCTCGAGTATAAAGCATGTTCAAGCATCGTTTAGTTGTTTTGTTTTCATATTGTTTTCTTTTTCTTTTCCGTTGCTTGAGGACAAGTATTAGCTAAAGTGTCGGGGTATTTCATCTACCACAAATCGTAGTGGCAACTTAAGTATTGTTCGACACTTAATGAGTTTGTTTTCTAGACATTTTAATATATTTTATTGTCTTATTGTATTTCTTAGCTTAGATTTATTTTATTCCAAAATAAGTGTTTTATGAACTTTTTTAGTGTTTCGATGACTTTTTGGCTCAAATTGAGCCTCAGGAATGACTAATAGGCCATTTGAGTATGTAGGGTGTCATTTTAGGCCATGGAGCATAAGGGATGACAGTCGTGTTACAACACAAAACTTCGAAGCTACCAAGGCTAAAACACATTCCACTTTGTGACTAGGGATTTTCCCTATGTCACAACGATGCGAAAAAAAATATGGAAAGATACAGTTGTATCTTGGACGATGATATTGCGACAAGGGTTTTGCCGACGTCTTAACGACACTATGTAATTTGAAAACATTCAGCCGACTTTTGGACGAACACTTAGGGTATTTTCCTTATAAACCCTAACCACTCCAAGGGCATTTTAGGCACCTAACACAAAATTATATTACAATTTGACTTGTTCGCCTTTAGCTATCGCACTTAATTATATATATTTTATTTACACGATTTTTACTCTAAACGTTTACACGTTTGGAGGCGGTAACTGTCCGAAAAAATTTGTGCTTTTTGAAATTGAAAGGGATGATGGGCCAAATAAAGCATCAATGAGGCTTGGTTCGATTATGTGTTCTGTCGAAGGCAAGAGGGTTGGAGAGAGTGAGAAGAAGCAAGTGCAGTGCTTCTTTTATAGTGGTCCAAATAGGATACATGACTGTCTAGAGCGATCTAAGCTTTCTTTAATCAGTAAAAAAGTTGTAACGGAACTAAATAGTGAGGCTTCAAAGCTTGGTTCAATGATACTCAATCCTGTAAAAGTGAAGAATGATCGCAAGTAGAAAAGGGTTGATGTATGTGGACATCAACATCACAAGTGAAAGAAAGAGTACTATTATTGATACGGGGGAATCAGACTTGTTCATATCAGAGAAAGTCATGGGTAAACTTAGTCTCTCAGTTAGCAAATACTAAAGAGGTTCCAACATTGGGAGTAGCACGAGGACTAGAGTTACAGATCGGTCAGTGAAAAGGCTAAGAAGACTTCAAGGTAATTCACTAGGATGATTACGACTAAATTATTGGCTTGAATTTTCTTGACAAGATTAATACTCTATTAGTTGCTTTTGAAGATTGTATGAGTATCTTGAATATTCAACAACAATGCATTTTTTTGTGAGTCGAGACAAGATAGGTGGAACCAAGGTATTGTTGACAATCCAACTAGTCGAGGGTGTTCATGGTGGAAAGTACATTGACTCGATAAATCGAAGAACTGCTACGAAGACCCCCTTGGAAATGATAGAGAGGCAGAAAACTGGTATGAAGCCTATTGAGTCATTAGTGGGGATACCACCTATGAGAGAGGTGAATTGTGCATCAAACTTTGGGAGAAAAATAGTGATGCAAACTGGGCAGTTGGAGCGAGTAAATGCAATGAGTGAGGTACATCTAAATAGTTAACTAGTGTTTTTCATTTTGACTTACCATTGGCTTGACAAAGACATAGGGACCCTTTCTGAGTTCTAAAGCGGGTAAGCCGAGGGGCTTATAAACCAAAGTTGGCAGGAATAATCAAGGTTAACCCAGTGTTTAATGTGGGCACACTGAAGCCTATTTGTGAGGATCAAGGAGATCCTGATCAAGGCAAATCAAAATGTGAGCAAGTAAGAGCGACGGGCTTTTGTGAACAAGTTGTACCAAAGAGGGGAGAAATGGTTTGAGTTAGGAAACGACAGAAGCCAAGGAAAGTGTTCTGAGGGGTAGGACTACTTGATAGAGAGGCTAGTTAAGAATTGGCCGAGGCATCAAGAAAGTTCCAAGGCGAGTTAAATTGGTGTCATTTTGAGGATGCAACGAGTGTGTGGTGAAAATGGGCAGGGAGAATGTCACAAGCCGCAGATCAAATCCCATGACGAATGCACAAAGAGCGTCCCATAAAGGTCAATTGAAGAAATAAGACTCATTCGACCCACTTGAACTAGCCCAATTTGTGGAATATGTAGAGAAACCCGTCTACTTGAAACCTTTGTGGCTAATGAAGCACTTATGAAAATTAGGGCTACCTTGGCAAATGTGAAAAGCAATCTTAGAAGATTTATAATCTGATAAAATTTGATTTTATAATCTTAATGGATTGAGTCAATCCCTTAAGAATCTCAATTATAGATAGGTTTTAATCTCGACCATTGATGTAACTCAATTTATATTGTTGGTTTTGGGGGAGCTCAACTATAAATAAATGTCTTCCCCTCATTTGTAATCATCTCAGGATACTCAGTTGTAATCCTTCAAAGTAATAGAGATACTTTGAGAGCATTTACTCAAACACTTTACGTGCTTTTGTTTTCTTGTGACTATTTTTGTTCTTTTGTTGCTCTTTTGTTTTGAGTTGCTTCCGCTTTATTTTCGATGTCCTGGGAATTTCTATTAAGAATTCTCACTTTGCGAGAGTTAAGCTGACTTAGGCGGATTTAAAACCAAGAATTTCTATTAATGTTTTCAACTATTTTGCAGTAATTTAACAAAAAAATAAATTTTAAAGACTAAATGAAGTAAAAAAATTAAATAGAGAATTAAAATTTTCTTTTATAAAATCGGAGGGTTAAAAAAGTCGTTATCCTTTAAAAAGAAGTAATACCCACGAACCTAAATTTGAATTAGAGAAGCTGTGGAGTTTGATTTGAGTGACCTTAACAAATCTATGAAATAAAGTTAAAAGATAATTAAAACTTAGATTAAAATCAAGAAAATTAAGGAAATAAAGAAATAATACAAACAAAAAAGTAAATGAGTAGAATTTCTTACGAAACCCTTAGAAGATTTTCTCTCCAAAGTGCGAAAGATCAAACAATATTTTCCTACAAAACTTTTAAGAAGAGAATCCTTAAAAACATCATACTCAAAACTCTCAAACTCTTTTCATGTAAAAGAAAAGAAAAACTCAAAACAATAATTTTCATTGAATATGCATAATAATCTATTTATAAGCATATTACGTTGTAGTGTGCTCACAAAATATCACTTATAAAACCGACTAATTATGTAATTAAATCTTCTAACAACCAATGAAAATACTCTAATAATTCTTATGATTTGCTACAACCAAGTTAAATAACTTAATTACATCATAAATGAATTTTAAAAGAGGGTAAATGAAGGGTTATTTAGCTGATCATAAATCACATGTGATAAACTATCACTTTTATCTTATTTGGTCAAAAACCAGATGTTTGAAATACTTTTTGTATTTTGTAAAAGTTGTAGATTTAGGTCCCCTTTGGATACCAACGCACAGCAGTGCGATGAAATTTTTCCTCTTTATTATCAACTTGACTGCACTGGAGTGGACTGAGATAGCCTTTGGATGCTAAGGCTTCCAGCACAGTGAGGAAATTCTACTGCACTGGACAGCCTTAAGCTGACTAGTGATAAAAGCATCAGTTGGGTGTAGCTGGGGCAATAGATATTTTTAAAAGACAATAATACCCTTACTTTAATTTATTAATTTCCAGAAACAAATTCACGGGAGGCATCTTTGAATTTTCAACATACAGCAAAATTGAAATCAGTTTGCAGATTTGGAAATACACTGAAAGGATGCAATTGGCACATGAAAATAGCCCAACAAGCTTTGTTAAGGGGGAATAATTGCATCAAAACTAGGAATTGAGTAAAGGTTCCGAAAGGTTTCATCAATAACATAAAGAACTTGAACAAGTAATAGCAACTAATAAGCAGAAACATAGTTCAGCATAAAATATTTATAAACATATATCTGAAAGGAAACAAATAGGATAATTAACATAAACTACTTGAAAGACCCAATTTCCTAGTAAAGAAAACAAACAAACCTTCCAGCGAAATGATTGTAACCTCCTCCAGCACCATAGTGAGATTTTCTGCATAAAATAAACCAATTCTTCAACAGTAAAGAAAACACCCTTGTTGTTGTTTCTGTTGTTGCTGCTGCTGCTGCTGTTGGTATTGTTGATAATGGGAATGGGAATGGGAAATGGGAATGGGAATGGGAGGAGGGAACGGTGGAAGAGGGGAGATGGGAATGGGAAATGGGAGGAGGGCACGGTGGTATGGGAAATGGGAATGGGTATTGCATGGGGATGGGAAATGGGAGAAGGATACGGTGGAAGAGGGGAATGATAGAAGAGGGGAGATGAGATTTCATTGTATTTAAAATTTTAAAAATAAAAAAAATATATGTAATGGATTTTAAAAATAAAAAAAATACTTGTAGTGTATTTTAAAATATATATATGTAGTGTATTTTAAAAATAAAAAATATATGTAGTGTATTTTAAAAATAAAAAAAAATATATGTAGTGTATTTAAAAAATAAAAAATATGTTGTGTATTTTAAAAATAAAAAAAAATATATGTAGTGTATTTTAAAAATAAAAAAAATATATGTAGTGTATTGTAAAAATAAAAAAATATATGTAGTATATTCGGCGTATTCGAATTACTTGAAGCATGAAGATCCAATATTTTTCTTGAAAGATACTAATTTTGAACTTCAAAATTTGATCCAAATATAAGTTACTATTTGTGGAAATAATATTTATCATTATTATAAAAAAATATTTAACTATAAAAAAATTAAAAATAATTATCATTTTATCTAATAAATAATTTAAATTAATTATATAATTCATTAAAATATTGGAAGATACATTTTAATATTTTATTAAATGAATTTATAAATTCATATATTTTAATAATTTTCAAAAAGTAAAATAATTTAAATAACTTCTATTATATATTAATTCTAATCTGATGTCCTTAATAGTCATTTCTTATTCTCACCTCACCACTATAATTGCGTTTGAATCCAAACACACACTCCACCATTGTTTCTAATCTCACAGCTATAGTATCCAATCTCACCGCTGCAGTAACTAATCTCACTGCCACCGCTGTTTTTAACCTCACCGGAGGTAAACACACCGCCCATCCAAACTAGCCCTTAGTCTCTTAGTTTGATCAATTTAAGTCTCTATATTTTTCGAATTGGTTAATTTTAGTCTTTGTACTTTTTAAATTTTTAGACTTTCCTCCTAAATAAAAAAGTAATAGTTAAATCTATTTGGTTAAATTTAATTATTAGTCTTGTTCTATGCATATAGTTGTAGATTTAGTTCATATTCTCTAATTGAATAATTTTAAGTCTCTATACTTCTTTATTTTGAAATTCAAACATAAATGACAATTGTTAATTCATTAATTAGATTTTTAGTGAGTAATATGTAGAAATAATAAGCTGGCATGGCATTACACATATGATAATATGTTTGTCACATCAGATTTTGAAAATAATAGAACTTAACTTAATAAATTTGACAGTTATAATTTGGTGAGGACTGAAATTTTAAAATTTAAAAAAGTACAAGGACTAAAATGGTCAAATGTATAAAGATTAAATCCATAAAATTCATGAAATTAAAAGACTAATAACAAAATTTTATCGTTTCAATTCAACAAAAAGTCTTTATAGGCAAGCTATTTGAAGTGGGCCATTACATGAGTCTAATAGGCCCAATATGCACCTTGTAAATGAGCTTACATGCTGCACAGAATTCCTCGGACTAATCCTCTAAAATGTCCAGCGAAAGCCAGCATAAATTTAACACAACAGTAGTCCAATACTTAAGCAAGATGGGCGGCAAGCCTACTGGACATTAAAACTAGCTAAATCCTTCATCTTAGCTTAGTAACAACGACCAAAATTAAGTCCATACGACTCCATTGTGAAATTATTCAGCCTATTAAAATTACCATGTCTTAAAATATAAAAAAGAATTATTATAAAGAAACAAACGTAAATGGGAAACAACTAAGAATACTAAAAATGTTAATTTTGGCAACTTCTCAAATTTTAAATTTGAGCGGACATGGAAATAGATCTGTAGGAGAAAATTTAAAACTACTCTTTTTTTTTTTTGAAAAGAAGTCCAAGGGGCACGAAAATGAGTTTTCTGAAAAAAGAAAAAGAAAAAAGAAAAAACAGTTATTTTTCATCATTTTAGAAATGTTCCTACAAGAAATGTCTTAAAAAGATAATAAACCTTTCCAAAATATAAAATTACTAAAATGAAAAATTATCAAAGATAAAAACATCCAAAAATAGAAGTTTCTTGAAATGAAAAGTTTTGTCAAAATGGCTTTCTTAGAATGGAAAGTTTTCAATAATTTTCAAATTCGTCCAAAGAACTTCATCCATTTTTTGACCTCATGGATGTTATGAGCCAACATAAAATGGTTAGAAATGATTTCTTTAATGAAATGATTGAGCTTTGATTTCAATTTACATGCCTTGCTTCTAGTTATTAAACCACTTGGTAAAACGAACCCCCAGGAGTCTCTTTTATCATTCTATGGTTCGTATACGAGTGGGCATAGTAAAAAATGACGCTTAAACGTTTTCAAGCTCCCTTTCGTATTTTAGACAAGTCCTATAATGTGAGATAACGTTTCTTTCAGCGAGCTCAACTTTCGTAGGAAAACAATCATTACAAAATTTTCAACAGAAACATTATGTGTTTGAAAGGTAGTTTGAGTTTCCAAAAAGCTTTCCAAGATCTGGTAGTCCTTATTTGCATGCTTCCTCCAAAATGTTGATCTCTTTAGAGAAGAAGATAGGCTCCATTCACTAAAAAATTTCCTTCTAGGCTGTCTCTCTATACAATAATGTTTTCCCCCTAAAAACTAAAAAAGCTCTATCCAAAATATTCTTAAATACCTTCTCCGTTCAGTCGGTCCCCAACTTTTTTAAGGTCCTCTACACTTCTATTAGCCTTGTTTCAGTCGTAGATTGGGTTAGGAAAATTTGGTTTTCTTTCACTATTTAGACAAACCTTTTTAACGAGGCATTACCCAACTATCGTTTTTGCTCCAAATTTGGATATCTTTCCCTTTATTTCAAATATGCCTCCCCTATTAGTAACCCTTTCCAAATCCACATGTTAGAAGGTTTTGCTTCTATAGTTTCACAAGGTTGAGATTTACAATATTAGCTTTAAGAACATTGGTTGACAACATCATTGTTAAAGTTACAATTCTCCAAGCTTGTTTTGCAGAGCATGGCCTCATTCATTACTCTTTCTTGCTTTTCTCATCCCTATTTCCCTCTCAACAATTAGATAACACATGTTATCGTAATTACAAAGATGTACATTTCCTTGGCCCACAACATGGCCCCACAAAAAACTAGTGGATAATTTTTTCAGCTTTCGCACAAACATATATTGGGTCTTTGAAAGAACATATAAAGGGGTATTAATACTAAAGTCAATTTAATGAGTGTCTACCTACAAGCATTTTGCTTCCCACTAAGCAAGTTCATTTTTTCATCTTATCATAATACTTTGAAAGAACTCCATTTTTCGATTGATATGGCCTAGTTCCACCTCCAACTATTTACTAGCTCTATAAACTAATTTGACATTTAAAGTTTCACCATACCATCTTCTTGTTTACTTTTTGGTAGATGGACTAAGATATAACTTCAATTTATCCAAATTGATAATTTGCCTTAATAGTTTGCAAAACTTAGTGAGAATATTTTTAATAACTCAACAAATTTAAATATCCACTCCAAATAAAAAAAAGAAGTAGTAGTCATTCATAAATAATAAGTCATTAATCGAAGGTTCCTTTGCTAGTTTGGATTCTATCAACAAGATTATTATTTTTGAATTTGATCATTATTAATGACATGACCCTTTGGAAATGGAAAAAAAGGATATAGGGATAACAGGTTGCCTTATTAAAGCCCTTGGTTTAGGTTTTCGAGAGGCTTCCCTTGACCATAACTTGGTATGATATTGTAGTGACATATTGTGTAACACCCAATTTTTTTTAAGTTCGAAATTTAAGAATAATTGGGGATTAAATTGAAAGAAGTCATAAGTTGGTGACTTTTACTGAAAAATCAAGAAAATTTTAATGGCTAATTTGGACATAGTTGAGTTCCAATTCTGGATCGGTTGGATTAAGACCAACAGATCCCTTAGTGGGAGACAAAATTATTACCAATGGATGGTTTTTATAGGGTTGATAACCGGATGTGAAGGGCTATAAATAGTAGGGAAATGATTTTTTTCAATCCTGTTTTGTTTTCTTCGTCATCTTCTTCAGTTATTCTGAAGAAGAAGAAGAAGAAGAAGAAGATAAGAGCTCTGCATGGAGTAATATTTGTGAAGATTGAGTCAAGAGGATAGATAAATATGGGGACTAGTAAGCTTCTAAGTCTTTCAGTGTTCGTAAATTTGAGAAAATAGAGTTAATAATTTTTAAATCTTTGAAGGGGTTATGCATGTTCCGGAAACAAAGTTTTTCAGCTGGAATGCTGAGTTCAAGTTATTATTTTGGTTGTACTACTTAGCTGCTAGGAGAATGAAAGCTCTAACATTCAGAAAAGCTAAGCTGAGAAGACAAAGAAGCATCAGGTGAGTTTTTATACTCCATTTCTGGGATGTTGTATGGCTGACATGATTTTGTGTTGAGTTTAGAGAGAGTTCTGTGATGATGTATGATCTCTGCTGATTAAGATTGCTTTGTATGTATAGGATTGTGTAGGTATATGAATATCTACAAATGTATTCCGATATGCATGAAATGGTTATGACCCCATGCCAAAAAAAAGTAGCATACTCTATGATAATGTGTTTATGAAATGCATGTATTGCATGTTTATAACAGTGGAGTATGGAAGGAAGATTAATGATGGGTTAGATGAAGTTAGGATTTGGCGATATGGAGGACTGGGTGGATGGTTTAGGAAATGGAGTTTCCATTTACCCCAATCCGGAACTACTAGGTGCAAACTGTGATGTGGGAAGCTCCGGGCCTTGCGGATGGGACACTATGGTGTTCGAGCATCAAGGTTAGAAGTGAGGCGGAATGGATGGGCTGCAATAGGGTATAATGTGTAAGACTATAGCTCAGCTATGGAAACATAGAGAGTCTGCTAGGATATTAAACGTGGGGTTTGATGTGTAAGACCATAAATCATCTATGGCAACAAAGAGAGTTTGCTAGGACATTAAACATGAGGTATGATGTGCAAGACGATAGCTCGGCTATGGCAACATAGAGAGTCCACCAGGACATTAAACATAGGGTATGATGTGTAAGACCACAGCTCGGTGATGACAACATAGAGAGTCCGTCAGGACATTAAACATGGGGTATGATGTGTAAGACCATAGCTTGGTTATGACAATATAGAGAGTTTTCCAGGACATTAAAAATAGGGTATGATGTGTAATACCATATCTTGACTATGCATGACATTAAACATAAGGTATGATGTGTAAGACCATAGCTTGGCTATAGAAGCATATATGCGGGGTAGTCCGCCGGGATAATAAACGTAGGGTAGTCCGTCAGGATAATAAAAGCGGGGTTGTCTGCCGGGACAATAGAAACGAGGTAGCCTGCCATGATGGTAAACATGGGATAGTCTACCCGAATAGTAAAACTGGGGTAGTCCGCCAGGACGGTAAACATGGGATAGTTCACTAGGATAGGAAAAATGGGGTAGTTTGCTAGGAGTGTAACCATGAAAAATCACGCAAATAAGGAAAATGGATTAGAGGAAAAATGCTGTTGACAAGTGATAGCTATCCAGTGGGTTTGAGGAATCCGTCGAAAAAAGCAAAAGTAATATAAATGGGAAAAGTCTTCTAAAACGTAAACATGGAAGTCGGTAGGGCATATGGTGGTAACCCAACAAGAATCAGATTGGGAATGATGTGACAGTAATGCCTTGTATATAGGAAAATGAAAGAGGATTTATCTGAGGATCGCAGATAAGAATCCTCTATTAAGAACTGACAGAAAATGCTCAAAGAAACTCTGTATGTTAGAGGGTGGAATTGGAAGAGTAATGAAAGATTCACTCCCAATATAAGGTTTTGTTGAAACTGTAGTTTATACGAGGAGATTCAATCGTATGTACTCTAGATAACCTAATCTATAAAGAGGGGTTAGTTGGAACTTATTAATAGAAAGTGGTACTAATAAGGATTATCCAAGTGACAGTTATGTCTGTCAAGACTATTTCTCTTTGAGGAGAATTTATTTCGAGTATACCACCATAAAGTTAGTTCTATAGTGAACCATCATATAAGGGAGATCATTAACTTGAATGGTCACTTAGATAACAGTCTGTTAGATACTGTAGGTCAAAACGATCTATTGTAGAAAACATGTTACACATTAGAAGTAAGGTATCACAAATAAGGCAGATTACAAGGGAGTAATCCAAACAAAATTTCAATCTGAGTTTAGGGTATAAGTAGAAAAGATAAAATAGGGTTAAGTTTGCTAGTGTGGTATGGGTTTTTACTAGTGGCTGAAGGGTGAAATGTCAGTAAATACGATAAAAATATTATGAGATAAGAAAATCCACTAAAGGGTACCATGTAATGAGAGCTCTATTAAGGATAGAGTGTACAATTGGACTTACATTCAAGGATGATGATGTGGGCAACAATTTACCAAGTTTCAAAATTATGGGTCTACGAGTCAGGATAAAGGTAAATGGTTGTTAATGACCAGAAATGTATGGAAAAAGGGAAAGAAGGTAAAATGTGCAAGGTAAAATTAAGAATCCGTAAGTATGATGTAACATCTAGAAATCGCCAAGCTAGTCGATTGGTCATAAGCTTGAACAGGTAATGATCATTTAGTGACCTATCTACCGATAAAGAAATGTGAAAGTCGTTTCAGAGTCTGCCAATCCAGATAAAGCACAAACACCTAAGTAAAAGACAGAGTTAGTGTGATTGTTTCCTTTTTAGTTAATACCTCGGAAAAATGGGGGCTTAGTTATATATAAATATTAGCAAATAAACTCACTAAATTGTTTTGAACTTACGGGGTTTTTTGCCTATGTTTGCAGGAACTTGAAGAACTTAAAGAGGGGCCAAGCCAGACCTTGTAAAACCAAGGATCATCGTTAGTGAGATGTCATACACATAAAAGGGGTACCTTCAGAGGCCTCGCCTCGGGGTTAGATATATTGTAATTAAGTAGTTTTCTTAGAATTTGAATTTCGAAGGTACTCAAACTATCTTTGGTTTAAAGTAATAAAGTAATAAAATCTTTTGGCAAATTTTCTGATTAAAGTTTGATGTTAGACCAAATCGGTTCAATTGTGACACTCAGTGATCGAGTCGAGTAAGGGCGTTACATATTGTAGGATTGATTAATCTATTTCTCACTAAAACCCGACATATTTAAAGTTTCTTGTGAAAAAATCCAGTTAATTCTATCATATGCTTTACTCATATCGATTTTATAGTTGTCGTTGATCATTTAACTTTTTTCTTATTCTTGACTTCCTATGAACTAAATTGGTAGTCAGAGGTCAAACAATGTCCTAAAACTATTCATAGAAGAAGCCCAATTTGCTATCCACTCTTAGTGTTTTCAAGAGCTTAATCTAGAAAATGAAGTTTTCAGTTTTTTCTTCTAACAAAGGTTCTTCGAAATCTCTCATTGATTCCAATGAGATGGTTGACATTTTACAATTCCTGAAGCTAGTCTTTTGTTGAATAAAATTAAGGTTTCTCCTTGACACATAATTCTTTCAAAATGATCTAGAAAGACTTGTTTTATTGCCTTAAATTTAATTTAAGTTTAAAATTTAAATTTGTAAAAGCAAACCAAATGACTAAGCTTAAAATAGTATCGGTGAAGAATTTTAAAAAAAGTGCTTAAATGAAAAATTGGCCTTGAAACTATACTACTTTTTCCACCTACGTACCTAAATTTTTTTAGTAAAAATAGTACCTAAACTATTAAATTCGTCTTATTTCTCCTCAAATTGATAGTTTTTGCACCACTTTTAACAAAAAAAAAGTTAGGTACATAAGTGAGAAAATGATAAAGTTTGGAGGCCAATTTTGTAGTTAAGCCTTAAAAAGGGTTAATATACAATTTAACGCATGTACTATACTTCATCTCACAATGTGGTCCATTGGTTTTATGCCATTCAAGAGATCATTCAAGTTGTCACGAAAAGATGACACAGTGCTAGTATCCAATAACAAAGTGACACATGCCAAGAAATTTTAAAATATTATAATTTTGAATATTTGACATGGACGTTGACTATGTAATTATATTTAATATCATTTAAAACTTAAAAAACAATGAAAAACATAAAAATGAAGAAATAAAATACAAACTCTAATTTTTATTTCTGAATAACTAGTTGACTTCCATTCGTTCACCCTTTCACTTATCCATCAGAGCTTTCTAAACCTTTTTTGCTTCATCTTCTTCATTTGTAGAGAGTTTAATATTGCCCAATAAATGTTGTCACTAAACATAAAAAGATTTAGTGTCCTTACAGAAGTATCTTATCATGTCCAAAGGAAGATTAAAACTATTATATTTAATTTATAAAATTACTAAATAACCAATATATTCAGCTTATAAAAATCAAGTACTTGGTGCACAGAGCAATCAAACATTTTTATCCATTCTTGTTTTATTTATTCAGAAACTACCTAAAAATTAGTGACCCCTTCCTTAAAAAGCTAGGCCCTTATACATTTTCAGCCAGCTAACTATCAGCCTTAAGGCCCAAATCATACCAACAAGTTCCAAATCATTTGAAACACATTCAAATAATATTTAAGATCAACATTCATCGAAAAAATAAGCTTAAATGAATTCAAAACCAAATTTTGACATAAAAACAATCAATTTAAATACATTTTTCACCTAGAATCATAAAACACAATAATAAAATTCTCTAAAAGAATACAATTCTTTAAAAGGTCTAAGCCCTTATGTGTTGGAAAAATCTGAATTTGGAAATGGTTTTCTTGCATAGCGAAAAATTAAAATATTGAAAATCGACTTGATTTGTGATATTTATAACAATAAACCTTAACCAAATTCGTACCTATGTTTTTGACTTAGCGGACGCTTGTTGTTACCGGCTTTCAACCAAACAATCTTTTCCGTTATTCTTGTACCACAAACTACTTCGAGTGTGGGCTCGAACCAATTGAATCAAAACAGAGAACTAGAAAAAGTTTTCTCTCTTTTTTTTTGGGGTGAAACGAGAATTCTCCCTTTTTAATAAAAATCGGTATAATAGTTATTTCAGAAAAATATTTGTAATAGTTGAGAATAAATTCTCTCTATTTTTCGACAGAATAGCAATCTCTCAAATATGTGTTCATAGCTCTGCCGGTGCCATCTATTTATAGGAAAAGAAGGTAGAACCCTTGTAGAATTGTAGAAGTTTATTTCTACTAGAAAAATGAAAAAAATCAACATTTTCACTATGACCTAATGATTTATTTTTATTTTCAAACTTCAAAACAGCTCTAAAACATAAACTCATTCTTCTGGTCATTTTTAAGTAATCAATATAGAATTGCAAATGGATCATTTCCATTTCTATTTTTGGAAACCTACATTCATTTCCAAATGATTATATTTCTCCATTTCGGTGAAAACCTCTATTTTTGGAAACCTACATTCATTTCCAAATGATTATATTTCTCCATTTCGGTGAAAACCGTAATCATTCTTGAATGTTTATCATTTCTATTTTTTTATTCATTCTTTTTATTTCTATTCAAACACGCAATTCATTTCTAGTTTCAACGAGCTAGTAGAGGGACCGATTGGACATATGTAGTTGAGGCTCAAATTATTTGTAATTAAGTTTCAGTTTTTCACTTTTTAATTATAAAATTATTTAATCACGAAGTCATTCCACTATAGTATCGTGACTAAGCTCTCCCCAACAACATACCACTACGAAAGCAACTACTCAATACTCATCCAATGACCTTGTCATAAGTGTGTTACCCTCATAGGATATCCTTGATCTTTTTAACATAATATTCGTTCTCTTTTATCTTATGGTAACCATTACATCTTTCTTCATGAAAAGTCAATCACTATTAAATAGTGATCAAGTCATCCAACACAAAGACAGACAACCTATAGCCACGTCTACTTTTCATCAACTATGTAATTCTAATGAGAGGATATCATTTATCCATATTTTGTGCTATGAATTTCACTATCGTGAATGATGCTACATACTACAGAAGTTGTACACCTAATGCACCAGCTTTCAATTCCTTCTCTTTTTTAACTCAAGCTTTTACTTACATCAAAGTGTACCAGTCACGCATACATAGTCTATCATCCACTCAGGATTTAGGTATGCCACACTATGAACATCTTAAGTAAATAAATCCATAAACAAATTAATGATATATCTTTCTTGGGTCTTGTTCATTGTACTGTCAGTCTAGTCAGTCACATCTATGTCTCTATCTTCTAAGAGTCATCCGCTCTAATGCTGAAGACAAGGCATCTCCCCAATTGGACTTGATAGATGATATTTTTTTTCTATTAACCAGTTTTCTCATTTTCGAATAGACTAAGGGCATGTTTAGGTTCGTCTACAAATACAAGTTTTCTTTTCGTGCTAAGATTTGAGCGCGGAATACCTCTTAGTATTAGTTAAACATTTAGGCAACCAATGAGAAACATTTAATTCCATTTTTCTTTTCATGCAAAAATCATGTGAGGAAAATATACAAATTATTAATGTAATTTATGAATAATTTTATTAACCAATCTGCTTGAAAAAAATTACAAGTGTATATAGACGAAACTACTACGCTTAGGGAACCCGATCCAACATTATGACATGTCATTTGACAAACACATTCTAATACAAAACCATCTGTTTAACCTTCTTAAATCTTTGAGTGGTGATGCAATGCCTCTAAGTCATTAGCTAAATCTTATTGGAAGGCCTTTCACCTATGCACTTAAACAACTAACATGGTAAGCTCAAAGATCTTAGTAAGTACTTATGGATTATCTTACCTTGCCACATTCAAATGATAGCTTGAGTGTTTTTTGAACATTATGCATATTCCATTGAAGCTATATATTAAGAAACTTTGTTCCATCTTGTATTATCACATCATTAATACTTAAGCCACTTGAGATTAGTTCATTAATTTATTTCCATTACAAATCTAAGGTAGTTACCTCTTATGATATATAGTGAACTTTCATTTATAACATTTTAATTACTCCTCTTTTCTCCAAATATTACACATTTCCAACAAATTAGTCACTTAGCTATTTTATTAATACACTAATCCTACATTTTCCATTACAAGGTCCCTCATTTCATTTTATGCACAAAGTAACATATGTTACAATTCAAATTCACTTTTGAATTAACCAAATGTTTAAACATTTTTCCAATTTACAATTCTTTACAAATTAATCCCACCCTTAATACATGTCACTTTATTTCACATAAAGAAATTCATTCATATCCATTAAAAAAACTTATTATCAAAATCTTAATCCGTTTTACCCTTAGTAAACCTTAGTATGACAAAATTTTGATACACGGGATTCCAATCGATCACCCTAAAACTGTAATATCCCTTGACCTAACGTCTAGTACAAATGTGAGATGTCAGTAGAGCACAAACCAAAAGAAAATCTTAAAAATGCTTACTAATTCAAACTTTAAATCAATTAATAAATTCATTTGAATGAAATAAAATCAATTAAAAATTTTAATATAAATTTGAAATAATTTGGAAACAATTTATGGGTGATTGGAGGTGTCTAAGACTAAAAGTGGGCTTCAACGGGCCCAAAACACTCAAAGTAGTGTAGAGGCACTACCTAAAGGCTAAGTATCAGTTCTTAGACCATATGTTTTTATACCACAAGGTAGGGTATTAGCACCTCGGTGCCAAGTATCAGCACATGGACCTAGTTATTGTAGCTTTTTAGCTACTGCCTACCCAATGTCTGATACTTAAATAAGCGTATCGAAACTTGGACCCACAAGACTAAATTTTTGGTCAATGACTTGACAAGTTTTGATACACATGATCAAGGATTCAAACCCTTGATATAGGGTACCAAAATTTTAGTTAAAAACACCCTAAACACATTCCAAAACACCTCTTCATAACAAAATTATGAATCACACTCAAAATATTGATTTATAAACTAATAGGGTTCAATTTAAAACCTACACATGAACAAAATCTTGAAACCATTATTAACACACCCAAACCTAGCCAAGATTCAATTTGAATTCAAGTATATTATTTATTAAAGAAATAAACATGCAGGTCAATCATCTAAAATTGCAAACCATGTCCCAAAGCAACATCGAATACCACATCCAATAAAAGTTCAATAGTAGTATGAAACTAGTATATATGCATATCATACATGAGTCTCTAGTACATGCTACTAGGAGTAATAAACATAAATACAAAAAATTCATACTGTTGTAATCTTGCAATGGTGTGAGGTGTTGATCCTCGATTTGAGTTGAGCTTTCCACAAGTAAAGTAATGAAGGATTAAGCATAAAACTTAGTAAGTCTCATGGAAATATCTACTCACTTTTATTAATAAAACATAACTTAAGAGTACATTAAGTTATGTGATATTCATAAACATTTAAAAAAATTGAACTATAATCATATGGATTTGAAAGGATAGCTTGGACAATTTCATTAAATAAAATTTGCATTTGAATACCATTCTATAATCATTTCTTACTCATTTAGCAAACAAAGAAGTCATTTGAGTTATAAGAACAAATAATCATTTCATAACTTATAATTGTATTAATAGATATCCATTCCTCAAGTATTATGGCCCTTATCCTAGTAAAATATGATTCTCGAAACGCGCCAAAGTGCTATGCCATAATGCAACATATCATATCTCCATTCAATGACATATCTACATTTAATGTGCACATCTAGCTCCCTATGACATTCCATATGTGTCCTAGGCTATTTTACTAAGTTTTGAGGGAAACCTATTATTATCAATTTACATCTCCATTATTAACACAATAACTTTTTCATATTTATATCCCGTATAAACATACAAACTAATTATGATAAGAAATTGATATACATACCTTGAAAAACATACTTTTTTATGAATAGGTCTCAAAACCCTATCCAAGATATATATGTCACAAAATCATCCGATGGTACTTAACATTTCCAAATCAATTACGTTAATGAACAAGACTTCATAAAAAAAAACATTTCTACAAAATAATTTCACAGTACAATGAAATCAATAACATTTCAACTTACCTTAGTCTTGTCTCACCTAAATCATATTATGTTGGTTTAACTTGAATATGAGTCTTGAGATATTAAATTCCTAAACTATCATATATCAGGGTTAATAACATTTTCTTAATACTTTTAGTTTCCATTTACATATAATTCATTCAAATGAAAATACATTTCAATAACAATGATCTTAAGGAAAAATCTAGGTTTTCATGAGAACTTACACAAAATTGAACAGAATAAAAGGAGGCTTCCAACTTCCTCTTCACTCTTCAATTCTTTCCTTCCTTTTGCTAGAAGTTCCCTTATCAATATTATTCTCTTCCATAACAACATTAATAAATGTTCATGAATACAAGTCAGAAATGACCACATTAACAGTTTCACCATTATATATAAAAGGAAGATGAGAAGTAAACATTATATGAAAAAGAGACATAAAAATCTTACCTTATCTACCACTTTCTCACTCTACCCAAGTTTTCTCCCACTAACCAACCAAACCCTTAATTTGGTGGTGATGGAAAATATGGAGAGGAAGGCTCAAATGGAGTTTTTATATGGTTATTTTTCAAGACATAAGAGAAAATAGTTGGAAATATGATGAGGAATTAATGAAAGTAACAAAGGAAGAAAAATGATAGTTCTCCCCTCAAGAAAAAATGATGGCCGACCAATTAGGGAAGAAAATGAAGGCTCTTAATTATGTTTTTAGTATTTTAAATACAAAGGTTGGTCAAAAGGTCAAACTCATTTTTAATTGAGTGGCTATTATTAAATCATGGTATTAACATGAGATTGAAATGAAAAATAATTATTCCATTAGCACATACATTCATAATTTCTCATATTCTAATATGTACATTGTCAAATGATGAAAATACCCGTAAAATTACCATTTTGCTCCTCACTCTAATCCTTACACAATTAATACCAAAATCTCATAAATCAATTTCCAAACCAACTCATGACCTTATTTATGTCCAAACCTACACTCTTTCTCTAAATAAAAATAAAATTTTCAAAATTGAATCGTACAATTAGTCGAAGAAAAAATTGGAATGTTACAAAAACAGTACGCTAGAAGTGCATCCATTCAAACACCCTAAAATGGATCCATAACACACTTAATTGCTACACTAAAAGGCATATTTTAATAAGAGTATTTTAACAAATAGGCGCTAACTAATGCCTATGGCATGCCAATTGCATCTTCACTAAGTTTACTAGAGCATTTCAAGATATAATCACATTAACATTTACACATTATATTCATGTCCACATACAAATAAAGATATATCCTCACTACGTTTACTAGAGCATTTCAAGATACTTGTAGCTCTTTGAGCATCCATTCATTATCACATATTTTCAATTTCACATATTCATTTCTTGAAACATTCAAGCGCATTGTGCTCTCAACAATATTTTTCACATGCACATATAAACACAATACACTTTTAATGAATTTCTCATTCTTGCCTTTTAAGATATTTCATTGTATCAAATTTCAACCATGTTACTTCCAATTATCTCAACTCACTTATTTTTCTCATATATGTATTGTTAATAACATTTGAAATTTATATATGGTCATCATATCAAATACTTCATTTCAACATTTTAACAATTTTCATTATCATTTAATTAAAGGAAAGTTAAGACAATTCATGGTACTTACCTCTTGGATGCACTAAGGCTCACAATCAAGTTCAAATACTCTTTCTTAAAACTTGAGTTCACTCAATCATCCACTCAAAGTCATCTTTACCTATTCAACATTTCTCATCACAAAAATGTAAACAAAATATTAAGACATATGCTTCACAAAATTTCTCATACTAAATACCTAAAATAAGTAAGATGAAGAAGAAAAAAATGTGACGCCCCAAAGTTTTGTATATTTTTTTCGTGTATTTCTAACACAACTGTGTATCTATTTTAGTGGTTAAGTACTCTGGGTGTGTGTGAGAGGTTTTAAGTTCAAGCCTTATCTTGGGAAATTTTTTTTATTTTTTTGAAAAAAGCCCTATCACTATTCAGTAGGCTTTTAATTAAATGTTGGTAAAATATGTTAGAATAGGCCTGCTAGTCTGGTGGTTAAGTGGAGAGAAAAGGAGTAGGAGGTCTAAAGTTCAAACCCTTGTTTCTGCAAATGGGATTTATTTTGTTGCTGGTGCCGTGTGGGTGTTTTGGTTTAGCTGAAATACTGAAGTGTTTGAGTGGAATTTGAATTTGGTAGTTGAGAAGAAGTGGTGGACGGTTTCGGGAGGTGTTAGAGTGATTTGGGGAAAAAATAAGGGATGGACGAGTTTTAAATTAATCCCAATTGGGTAGTAGAAGCTTAATGGAGAGAATTAAGAGTGAATTAAGGGATTTTGGGGTTATTGGGATTCTTATAGAATTATTTTTTCCCCAAAAATAGAATTTTCAATTTTCTCTTCTCCTCTTCTTCCTTTTTGCTGCCATTTCCCTTTTTCATTATTTTTCTTGCTTCTAAAATTCTTGTGCTCACCCATTCTTTTTTCTTCTCAACTTCTTTCCATTGGGTCTCGTGTCGTTCCTTGATTAACTACGATCGTTCGGTAAGTACTCATCTTTTTTATGTTGTTTCTCTCTAAAAACTCTGTCGATTTTCCTTTGAGATTTCTTCTCTCTTTTGCTGAAACCTACCCTTCTCTTCCTATTTTTCTTTCGATTCTACTTTTATCTCGACTGCAATCACACTTTTGTTCCTTATTTTGGCGTTTCGTGGACAACTTCGGTAAGTAATTTTATGTGGTTAGTAGTTGAGAATGTTAAGTTTCAGATTAGAGGTTATTTTGTTGTTTGGGCAACATCTTTTCGCTTGGATTGAGACTCTTCTGGTACTACTTCATAAGTAAATTGATTTAAAGAATTGGGGGTAAGTTTCAATCGCTCAATAGTTGAGTGACCCATTCGAGTTGGTTTTAATTCATCGGTTAAGTGATTAATTGAGTAGTATTTTTGTCAATTATAGGTTCGAGATTGCTTGGAGTTGTTTTTTGCGTCAAAAACGTTATAGGTGTGTAACCATAACACTGAAAACGGTAATCAGTGAAAAGCCAAAAGATGGGGCTATTGACGCGATACGGGCGTGTGGTCGCCGAAGTGGTAGGCCATGTGACGGAACACGGGCATGTGATCGATGAGAAAGGCTATGTGCATACCTGAGCCAAATCGAATTGGGCCATGTGGGCCACACGGGGTGTGGGCCTACACGGGCATGTGGAATTTTTGGGCCAAGCTGTGTGATCCACACGGCTAAGGCTATTTTGGGCCGTGTGGGCCACATGGGTGTTTGTGTCCATACGGGCCGACAACATGGGCGTGTAAGCCTATCTCTACTGTTTTGTTGCCAAGGTTGCACGGGTCACTCGAGACGACTGTGAACCTACTGTAGGGTCGGTAAGCTTACCTAGATCTCTAATCGATTGAAATGACTGTATGACTGATATATATACACGTTATAGAGTATGATGATATTTAATGAATTGATATTGTATGCACTGTTGCCATGATATAGCATGCCACTACTACATAATGTATTGCATTGGGTTAGGGGTTGGTATTGTTCGGAGGAAGTGTACTGAAAGGCCTCGGGACTAATTTATTGGCAGCTCAGTTGCAAACTATTGTTTAGTGCCGCATTTGGTACTTTTTGGAGTGTAGGGATGGGTGAGTTGATTATATCCCCACATGGAGTGTAGGGTTGGACGGAGGTCGTGTGTAGAGGCTAGCTGGGTAGGATTTTGTGACTGTATATCTGTTACTGTGCTGAATACTGATACTGTAATGGGCCAAGGCCCTAATGCATGACTGTTTCTGTACTGAAATGGCCTAAGGCCCTACTAAAACTAAATCTGGTACTAAAAGGGGCTTAAGCCCAGACTGTAACTGCATTTTGTCTGCTTATTCTATATGAGGATTACACACTGAGTTTTTGTAAGCTCACTCTTTTGATTTATTTGTACATGTAATCCCTAGGTTTGGGCAGATCGATGCAGCAGAGGACTCAGCGGTGGTCACACAACATTATTTGACTCTGTTTCGTACTTAATTATGATTATAAAAATTTGTTTGGGAATTTTATTGTAAATATGGTCTTTATGGATTTTTCTTAAATTTGAGATTTTTATTAGTTTTGGATTACAATTCGAGTTTTCAAAAGAACCAAAAGTTTTTACAAAATACTCACGATTAAGCAAACTATTTTAAAAATTTTCCGCATAGAATAAATGTATTGAAAGCTTTTGAATGATTAATTAACACGAGTTTAGAATTAATAAGTAATAATTCTAAACGGGAAATATTTTAAGCAAGGTACGGTTTCCAACACAAGTTACAATTTTTAGACACACTAACATGTGATACCGTCAGATTCAGCTATAACGACTAGGCCGGGTTTGAGGTGTTACATTTAGTGGTATTACAGCCTAGTTGCAAAACTCGGCTATGGATGTATGTTTTTAAGACATGATTTTTGAGAACTGATTTCTAAATGTTTTTACTGAAAGTGTGGTGTACTGAGTCTTCGATGTCGATCCAATAAATTTTCTAAAACTGTGAATTGTTTAAACTGAAACTGAAATTGTTTTTGATAGTACATCCTAAAACTGCTATAGGTAGTATATACTGAGACTACTATAGATATATTGTACTAAAAACACTTAAAATAGTGTAGACTGATACTATAGTAAAACTGATAGATATTGATTGACACTACGATGTACGAAATAAACTTTACACTTCTGATATTGTTTTCATAGAATATCTATTAATAAACACTAGAGCTTTAAACTGATGCATAAAATTATTAATTCAGATAAAATTCAATTAGGCAATGAGCACCAGATGTACTCGCGGACGGGGTACAAGAGGCCGTGGTAGAGGCCGTAGAGGTGCTCGAGCTGGGTCTTCGTCATTTGGCAGTCTACCTAATTTGGATACTAGTGAGACACTTGCTTCACCTGTGACTGAGACTGGGTCTCATGATCGAACAGTTGGGGATGACGCACTATCCCAGGTCATGTTAAGGATTTTAGAGAGGGTTGCTGATCCCAGTTCTAGAGTTGGAGGCCGCAGGTCGATTATGGAATGACTCCGGTCTAACAGAGCTGAGCTTTTTAGGGGTGTTGCTGGAGTTGCCCCTAATGTGGCTGAGTACTGGATAGAGGCCACAGAGAGGATTATAGACGATCTAGACTGTACTCCTGAGCAGAAATTAAAGGGTGTTGTATCGCTGCTACGTGATGAGGCATATCAGTGGTGGCTCACTGTTAAGGAGGGCAGTCAGCCCGATTGATTGACTTGGGAGTTCTTTAAAATTGCTTTCTAGGGGAAGTATGTGGGGGCCAGTTTTGTGGATGCCCGTAGGAGGGAGTTCTTAAATCTGACTCAGGGAGATAGATCGGTGGCCGAGTATGAGGTCAGATTTTTTTAGATTGAGCTGCTATGCGCAAGGTATGGTAGCGATTGAGTACGAACGATGTGTTTGCTTCGAAGATGGCCTTAGGGATAATCTGAGGGTTCTGATAGCTCCACAGAGGGAGTGAGACTTTGCTGCACTGGTTGATAAGGCAAAGATTGCCAAATAAGTGAAGTACGTTGAGCGCCACAATTGAGATAGAGGTAGGAGCAAGAAGGATTCGGAGCCCTCGAGTTCCATTCAGAGGCCTAAGAAAAAGGTCAGAGTTGATGGGCTGATCAGAGTTGGGGCTCCTATTGCTGCTACTGGACAGCTACTGTGTACTGACTGTGGTAGACGCTATCAGGGCAAGTGTTGGAAAAGAACTAGGGCTTGTTTTAGGTGTGGTTCATTAGATCACTGTATTAGAGAGTCTCCGCGGAGGTTTGATCTGATGCAAGCTTCGGGTACCGGTACTGCACCACCATCGAGAATAATTCAGCAACCACTGAGAAGCTGTGGTCAGACCAGAGGTAGTAATAGGTTGGGTCATGGTTAGAGAGCACCGGGCAGAGGTGCTGGTCATACTAAGGCAAGGCAGCGGCTCTAGTTTATGTTGCACGTCAACGAGAGGATGGAGATGCTCCAAACGTTATCACAGGTACATTTTTTATTTATAATGTACCTTATACTACACTGGTAGATATATGATCCACTCACTCTTATATAGCTTGTACTGTGTCCGAGAACTTGGGTATCTTAGTTGAGAGCACTGCGGGTGAGGTGACTGTACTGAGTTTGCTAAGACAATTAGTAAAGGTAAATAAGTTGTTTAGAGACGTTCCTTTAGAGGTTCAAGGGGTTATTTTTCTGGCTGATATGATGGAACTGCCTTTTGAAGAGTTTGATCTGATACTGGGAATGGACTGGTTGGTAAAACATCGAGTGAGCTTAGATTGTGCCACAAAAAGGGTTGTATTGAGAACTGAGGAAAATAGCAAGGTAGTCGTAATTGGGGAATATCGAAACTACTTATCGAATGTGATTTCTGCTTTGAGGGCAGAAAAGTTGGTTCGTAAGAGATGTGAGGCGTATCTGGCCTACATCAGTGTTTCAGTTTCTAGGGATTCTTCGGTTAAGGATATCAGGACGGTTAAGGACTTTTCAAATGTTTTTCCTGAATAGCTACCTGCGTTACCTCCGAATCGTGAAGTAGAGTTCACGATTAAGCTCCTTCCTGGTACAGCTCCGAGAATGGCCCGAAAAAGCTTGTGGAGCTTAAAGCTCAGATCTAAGTGTTACTGGATGGTGGGTTCATCCGCCCTAGTGTGTCTCCGTGGGGAACACTAGTTTTGTTCGTAAAAAAGAAGGATGGGTCCATGTGTAGATGCATTGACTATTGACAATTGAACAAGTTGACAATCAAGAATAAGTATCCTTTACCGAGGATAGATGATCTGTTTGACCAGTTCCGATGGGCTTCAATTTTCTCCAAGATTGACCTTCGATTAGGATATCATCAATTGAGGGTTAAGGAGACTGATGTACACAAGACAACATTTAGGACTTGATACAATCATTATGAGTTCCTAGTGATGTCATTTGGACTGACAAATGCACCAACAGCTTTCATAGATATGATGAACTGAGTGTTCCAGCCCTATCTGGATCGGTTCGTGGTGGTATTTATTGACAACATATTGGTGTACTCGAAGACTGAGGATGAGCACAATGAACACCTCAGAGTAGTTCTGTAAATCTTGCGAGAGAAACAATTGTACGCCAAGTTCAGTAAATATGTGTTCTAGTTACGGGAAGTAACATTTTTGGGCCATGTGGTTTCTGCCAAAGGGATTAGGGTCGATCCTCGAAAGATTGAGGCAGTGTTGGATTGGAAATAGGCTAAGACTGTATCTAAGATCTCACAATTTTCTGGGACTAACAGGGTATTATCGACAATTTGTAGAGGGTTTTTCACTGACTGCAGCACTCTTGACTAAGCTGCTATGTAAGGGTGTGCCGTTTAACTAGACTGATACGCAGCAAGAGAACTTTGAGAAGCTTAAAACTGTATTGACTGAGGCCCTTGTTTTGATACAGCCAGAGTCTGAAAAAGAGTTTACTGTCTACAGCGATGCATCACATATCAGTTTGGGTTGTGTGTTGATGTAGGAGGGAAAGTTTGTAGCGTATGCGTCTCGTCAACCTAAGACTCATTAGGTGAATTATCCAACGCATGGCCTAGAGTTGGCCGCAGTGGTATTCGCATTAAAAATCTAGAGGCATTACCTATATGGTGAAAAGTGTATCATATATACGGATCACTAGAGCCTTAACTATCTCTTCACTCAGAAGGAGCTAAATCTTAGACAGCGTAGATGGATTGAGTTGCTTAAGAACTACGATTGTACGATTGAATACCACCTTGGTGAGGCCAATGTGGTGGCTGACGCACTAAGTCGTAGGGCTATGACTGATTTGAGAGCGATGTTTTCTCGCCTCAGTTTATTTGATGATGGTTGTCTATTGGCCGAACTTCAAGATAAATCAACGTGGAGGGTAAATAGTTAGAGGACGAGTTTTTGGGTCTTCGCTTCCGACAAAGTAAGCGCGGGAATATTGTGAATTTTGGACTGAATAGCAAAGGGGTGTTCTGTTTCTGTGAGAGATTCTGTGTACCGATTGGTATTGAGTTGAGGTAGTCTATTCTGCGAGAGGCGCATAGTAGCCCTTTTGCTATGCATCATGGCGAAAATAAGATGTACCAAGACCTTTGCGAGTTATATTGGTGGCCAGGTTTTAAGTGTGAGGTTACAGATTTTGTGGGTAAATGTCTGACACGCCAGTAGGTTAAGGCTGAGCATCAGCTACCTTCGGGTTTATTGCAGCCAGTTAAGATTCCACTTTGGAAGTGGGAGCGAGTGACTATGGACTTCATTAGTGGGTTACCCCTCACACACACTAAGAAGGATTTTGTATGGGTCATCGTGGATCGATTGGCCAAGTCCACTCAGTTCATACCGGTTCGTACTGACTACTCGCTGCAGAAGCTGGCTAAACTGTATGTGTCTGAGATAGTGAGACTATAAGGGGTACCAGTTTTGGTCATATTTGATAGGGATCCTCGCTTCACGTCTCGTTTCTGGAAGAAGCTACATGAAGCTCTGGGTACAAGGTTGAACTTCAGTACTGCGTTTTATCCTCAAACAGATGATCAATCTGAGAGGGTGATTCAGATACTGGAGGATATGTTAAGGAGCTGTGTCATTGACTTCCGAGGCAATTGGGAGGATTTCCTGCCACTAGCAGATTTGCGTATAACAACAGCTATCAGTCTAGCATTCAGATGGCACTTTACGAGGCATTATTTGGTCGTAGGTGTCGCACACCTTCATGATGGACTGAGTTGGGCGAGCGACGTGTTCTGGGCCCTGAACTAGTTTCTGATACCAAGGATAAAGTTACATTATTTCGAGATCGATCGAAAGCGGCATCCGATAGCAGAAGTCTTACGCAAACCTGAAGCATGGCGAGATCGAGTTTTTTGTGGGAGGCTTCATTTTTCTTAAGGTCTCGCCATGGAAGAAGGTACTAAGATTTGGTCGTAAGGGAAAGTTGAACCCTAGGTTTATTGGACCCTATCGCTTACTGAAACGAATGGGACCGGTAGCCTACCAGTTAGAGCTACCTCCAGAGTTGGACTGGATTCACGACATGTTTCACGTCTCAATGTTGAGGTGCTACTGCTCTGATTCTACGCATATTATTCCTGTTGAAGAGATCGAGGTTAGGCCAGATCTGACCTTCGAGGAGCCAGTTTAGATATTGGATCGTGATGTAAAAGTTCTGAGGAGGAAGTCTATTCCATTTGTTAAAGTCCTATGGCGTAATCATAGCACGGAAGAAGCTACGTGGGAGCCTGAGGATGCGACGAGTCAGCAGTATCCTCATCTATTCTGATCAGGTAAAATTTTGAGGCCAAAATTTTCTTTTAGGGGGTAGATTTGTGACGCCCTAAAGTTTGTATATTTGTTTCTGTGTATTTATGACACAACTGTGTATCTGTTTCAGTGGTTAAGTGCTCTGAGTGTGTGTGTGAGGTCTTAAGTTCAAGCCTTGTCTTGGTAAAATTTTTGTATTTTTTCGAACAAAGACCTATCACTAGTTAGTAGCTTTTAATTAAATGCTGGTAAAATATGTCAACATGGCTTTGCTGGTCTAGTGGTTAAGTGGAGAGCAAATGAGCAAGAGGTCTGAAGTTCGAACCCTTGTTTGTGCAAATGGGATTTATTTTGCTGCTTGTGACGTGTGGGTGTTTTGGTTTAGCTAAAATACTGAAGTATTTGAGTTGAATTTGAATTTGGTAGTTGAGAGGAAGTGGTGGACGGTTTTGGGAGGTGTTGGAGTGATTTAGGGAGAAAAATAAGGGATGGAAGAGTCTCAAATTATCCCAATTGGGTAGTGGAAGTTTGATGGAGAGAATTTAGGAGTGAATTAAGGGATTTTGGGGTTATCGGGATTCTTATCGAATTATTCTTTCTTTTTCCCAAAAATAGAATTTTTAGTTTTCTTTTCTCCTGTTTTTCTTTTTTGCTACTGTTTTCCTTTTTCATAATTTTTCTTGCTATCGAAATTCTTGTGCTCACCCATTCTTTTTTCTTCTCAACTTTTTTCCATTCGGTCTTGTGTTATTCCTCGATTAACTATGATCGTTTGGTAAGTACTCATCTTTTTGACGTTGTTTCTCTCCAAAAACTCTGCCGATTTTCCTTTGGGATTTCTTCTCTCTTTTGCTGAAACCTACCCTTCTCTTTCCATTTTTCTTTCGATTCTGCTTTCATCTCGACTGCAATCGTATTTTTTGTTCCTTATTATGGCATTTCGTAGACAACTTCGATAAGTGTCTTTATGTGGTTAGTAGTTGAGAATGTTAAGTTTCTAACTAGGGGTTATTCTATTTTTTAGGCAGCATCTTTTCGTATTGGATCGAGACTCTTCTGGTACTACTTCATAATTAAACCGATTTGAAGCATTGGGGGTAAGTTTCAATCGCTCAATAGTTGAGCAACTCGTTCAGGTTGGTTTTAATTCATTGGTCAAGTGATTAACTAAGTAGTATTTTTGTCAATTATAGGTTCAGGATTGCGTAGAGTTGCTTTTGTGTCAAAAATGTTACAGGTGTTTAATCGCAACACTGAAAACGGTAATTGACGAAAAGCCAAAAGATGGGGCTAGCGACGCCACACGGGTGTGTGGCCGTCCAAGTGGTAGGCTGTGTGACGAAACACATGCGTGTGATCAATGAGACAGGCCGTGTGCGATACACAGGCCAAACTGAAATGGGTTGTGTGGGCCATGCGGGCGTGTGGGCCCTCACGCGTGAACCACACGGGCATGTGGAATTTTTGGGCCAGGCCGTGTGATCCACACGGCTAAGGCCATTTTGGGCCGTGTGGGCCACATGGGCCGACAATATGGGCGTGTAAGCCCATCTCCACTATTTTGTTGCCAAGGTTGCACGGGTCATCTGAGATGACTTTGAACCTACTGTAGGGTCAGTAAGCTTACCTAGACCCCTAACCGACTGAAATGACTGTATGACTGATATATATATACACAATACCTAGTATGATGATATTTAATGAATTGATATTGTATGCACTGTTGCCATGATATAGCATGTCATTACTGCATATTGCATTGCATTGGGTTAGGGGTTGGTATTGTTTGAAGGAAGTGTACTGAAAGGCCTTGGGCCTAATTTACTTGCAGCTCAACTGCAAACCACTGTTTAGTGCCAACATCACAAACCCGGATCGTCTCGTCTATCTCCACTTGACCAATATATTTCCGCTTCAATAGCCCCACATCTCTCACCCATACATTATTCCAAAAATTAACCAGTCTCCCATCGCAAATAGACCATATGATGCCATTTTTAACCTCATTCCAAATCCTTGTTAGTCTTTGCCATAGTTGTGAGCAATTACTATGATGGATTTCCCCTAGAATCAACCTATGAATTTTATATTTGTTCCTCAATAACTAGACCCATAAAGTTTCAATGTTGACAATTAGATTATACCCAATCTTCAAAAGAAAAATCTTATTTTGATCTTCAATTTTTCAGATTCCAAGACTCCATTTACAGTGGGCTTGCAACAGTCATTCAACTTAAGAAGAGCTGGTTTCTTTACTGCACTAAAAGCCCCCTCATAGAAAACCTCAAGCCATTTTTTCATTTTTCTTTACAGATCGAAATAGGAATACTTGCCGTAGCCATAAATTAGTTAGGAATTGCCATCAACACAGAATTTACCAGTGTAAGTATCCTTGCCAAAGATAATTTTCTAACATCCCATCCATTGAGTCGATTCCTCATTTTATCTAAGAAAAACTGGAAAGTGTTGACCCCAACTCTATTACGAAACAATGGAATACCAAGGTATTTCCCTAGTTAGTTACCCCAGTAAAACTAAGTTTATCACTCAGATATGTAGCTTCCTCCTCCCTCACATTTCTTGAAAAGAAAACTTTTCTTTTGTTGACTAACTCGATGACCGAAAAAATAACAGAAAGTATTTAGGACATGCTTAATACTATTCACACCTTTCTCATCAGCTTTACAGAAGATGAGTAAGTCATCTACGAAGAATAAATGTAACAATCCTGGCCCTCTTCGAGATAACATTAATGGTTCCAAGATCTTCTGTTTGATAGAAACTCCATTCAGATGACCAAGACGTTCCATTCCAAGAAAGAACAAGTACAGAGACAAGGGATCTCCCAGTCACACACCTCTAGATGGAAAAAAATTAGATGTGGTTCTATTCCACAGAAGCTGCACAGATACTAAAGAAACACAACGCATAATTAAACTAACGAGCGAATTTGGCAGTCTAGTATCAAAAAATATTTCTGAAAGGAAGTCCCACCTAACTCGATCATAGGCTTTCTCTAAATCAACCTTGATTGCCATCCAACCTTTTTTACTCTTTGTAGTCTTCATTGTATGAATCGTTTCTTGAGCAATTATGATGTTTTCTGAAATGTTCTTTGAAGCTATAAAACTAGACTGATTTGGTTTAACCAGAATTTGCATTAACCTCTAAAGACGAATCACCACTGTTTTAATAATGATCTTATATAGCATTATACACAAAGTACTAGGTCGGAATTGAGTTACAGTATCTGCCCCAATGCCTTTAAGAATTAGAACCAATGGCGTTCTATTAATGTTAGGATCCAAGCTTCCCCTCATGAACACTTTACGGGCCATATTGAAACACTTCTCCCCACAACATCCTAGTTCACTTTGATAGAATTTAGCATGAAGCCCATCATTTCCTGGTGCTTTAAGAGGTGCCATACTAAATAAGGCATGGCGAACCTCTTCCATACTGATCTCAGCATTTAGAGAGCCTATAAGATCAGCCTCTAACTTTGAAAAACATCCTTTTATGGGGAAATCCTTAGGAAAGTATGCATCTACGGTATACAGTTTGGAAAAATGATCTATATCATGACGTTTAAGGGTCTCATCATCATAACAACAATTAAACCCCTCAATTTTAAGAGCTTCAATCCTATTCTTCTTCCTCCTTATTAGTGTCCTACTGTAAAAAAAATTCGTATTTGTGTCACCATTTGCAAACCACTCACACCGTGATTTCTGATACCATAATAACTCCTCTTGGCTTAGAATATTTTCAATTTCCATCTAGATATCAACTTCCCTCAGTCTAAGATTCCTAGAACCGCATCGCTCTAAAGCTTATTGAATGCGATCCAGTTCTCTGATTGCTTTTATTTTCGGATAAAAAATGTTCCCAAACACAAACTTATTCCAATCCTGAACCAGATTCATAAAATTTCCCAAATTCTCCATAATATTATCATCATCTTTCTAGGACTTTGCAACGGCATTGTGAAACTCCAAATGAGATAACCAGTTGGCTAGGAATCGAAAAGGTATTTTCCCACTTCCTTTTCTTGTTTGATTCACGGACACCAGAAGTAATCGATGATAAGATTTTAATTTATGTAAGTGAAAGACTGAGGTGTTAGATGCAAAATTTTGCCAATGATCATTACAAAAAGCTCGATCAAGCCTTTGAGAGAGATTCCCCCTGTTCCAAGTGTACATAGAACCCTGAAACCCTAAATTAGTCAAATTATTTTAAAAAATGAAGGTTTTAAAACTTCTACAACCTGCTTTGTGATTTTTAACCCCACCTCTCTTTTTTCACAACTTAAGATGGCGTTAAAATCACCAGCCATGATCCATGGTTCCTCAACACCAGCAGTGATCACCCCCAAATTATCCCATAAAACCTCTCTCGAAACCCATTGAGGACTAGCATGAATAACAGTGCATAAGAAGGATAAATGATTTTGTCTAATCTGAATCCTCATATGAACGAAATGTGAATTAACCTTGAGAACTTCCACACTTAAGTTATCATTCTAGAACAACCAAATCCCACCAGAAAACCATGAAAACCATGTGGCCTCAACTCTAAAATAATTATCAAAACCCATTTTAGCAACAATTGAGTCCGCTTTACTCCCACTAATTCTAGTTTCAAAGAGTGCTAACAAATTAGGCTCAAATTCACGTTTATATTCCTTAATGGAATTACAAAAACGTGGGTGCCCACACCCTTGACAGTTCTAGAAGAAAGCCTTAAACCTTGTGATAATCATAATACAAAAGATGGAAATACATACCAACATCTTAATGCCAAGCTCACATCCTCTAATGTTTTATCGACGCATCTATTCACCTCCATTGCTCCCTCTAAGTCAGTCGTATCTTCTTGGATTTCCTGTATTAATCCATGAATAATTCCATCTATTGCCAACTTAACCGGGAGTGAAGAAGAATCCCCTTTTAGAAAGGCATCACGTTCTTGAAAAATTTGTTTACCCAAATTACTTGGCCAAGCAGACGGTTGTTGCCTGACATTTTCACCCATCGACCTTTTCAATTTGATATTAGTCACATTTTCCAAGTTCCCCTCTCCAACAGAAATCCATTTTGAAGGTGTTAACTTCACTATTATATTTTTTCCCTTATTTAATCCCTTTCTGATCGATTGAAAAACTATCGGATCTAATCATTTATCCAATATTTTCAGACCCATTAATGACCTATCACTAAATGGGTTTTTAGACAAGTTAGCAAAATCAGATTGTTGGTTGTTGGCTTTAAGGACATTTGACCCAACCTGTTGCCTATTTGAGATATCCACTCCTTTTCCTTTACCCTTAACACCTCATTTCTTAAAACCCTTAGATTTGATGAGAGGAACGGTCTTCCCCCTTACCAGCAAATTTTGATATGCAATTACTGTTTCAGAATATATATTTCCCTCATTATCCTTAATAGCATTCAATCCATCATCTTTCATTCCCTCATGATTTTCGCTAAGAACTGTAAACCTAGACTCCTCCGCCTTCCGGTCACCGGAAGCATCCTTTGCTTTAACCCCCGATCTTGAGTTCCTACGTTGCCTGTACTCTACCACCATCCATGGCCCAAATTTCTCTTCCCCCACTGTTCTTTGCATCGAAGCGCCTTTACCATGATTCCCATTCAATGTTCTTTTAGGGACGTCTTCTGGCTAAACAATATGTAGACATGAATCTCGAGTATGTCGAAACCTCCCGCAATCAAAATAGGCTAACGACAGTGATTCATACTCAACGCGTTGTATATTCTCATCAATATTAACCTTTGAAATAAGCGGTTTACCCAAATCAATGTAGATCACGAGTCTTACAAACTGCCCCATTGTATAATTATCTGTGTTTCGATCTATTTTCGTAATAGGCCTAATTGCTCTTCCGATGAATTTGAGTAGACTCTTTGTGTACAAACCCTTTGGAAGACCAGGCTGTCTGATCCAAACCATCAAACTGTTTAGATGATCTTAGTCCGTGGTAAATGCCGATGTCTACAGATGAACAATTAGATAGTGACCAAAGATTGTCCACGGTCCCCCTGACAACGCTTCTAGATAATCGTCATCATTCTGAAAATTCATTGAGAAGTAGTCGTTATCAAAATTAATGACTTGTAAAGCCTGCTTAGTCCCCTAAATTGCCTGTAACTTATTCGTCATGGTGAAGTAAGAGATCCTTCTACCCAGTAGTTTCACAATCACCGCTCTAGCCATTTGCTTTGTGATAAATTGATGAACCGGTTCTGAAAACGTAATAGTAGGGATACCATTAACAATCTCCTTTTTGGCATCACCCTCAAGCAATTCAAAATCATCTTCTTTCTAAGTATTCGCCTTCTGAAAGTCAGAACCCATCAACAATTTATCTTTCCATGACACTATTGGATTAGTACCTAAGTCCACTTTCATTCCCATATCATTCCCCACAGAATCATCAGAATCCAACAGCTCATCCAGGCTATGTCTTACCTTATTCGCAAACGTTCCCGTGCTATCACCCACAGAATCACCCATATTAGTTAAAATTTCTAAACCCTAGCTTAGTGGTTTAAAGCTTGGTAAAAAGTACATAATTAATTATTTGTCATGTTATATGATTAAAATAAAATATATTTTATTATATAATAATTCGACCCAGGATCCAACCCGAAGTCTGACCCAATAAAAGAAACCCTTTTTTACCAAATCAAAGACCCTATTAGGAGACGAAAAAAGCTATTGATAAATTGTATCATCAATCGATGCAGTGAGCGTAGACCAAACTCGCTAAAAGAGTTAACGGTTGTCCAACTCTAGTTCAAAAGTAGTAGCTGAGAAGCAGTAGTATTCAATGGTAATGGAGGATATTGAGAGGAAGCGAGTGACATCGGCTGAAGAAACATGCACCAACTACAGTTTTATAGTTTTATAGTTTTCCATTTCTAATCCATTTTAAACTCTCACATCCCTAATTTCTTTATTTCTTTTTTGTTTTTCTACAATTTTTTGAATTGGTAATCCTTTTATTAAATTGGGTTACCATTTAGAGCACCAAACATGGCGGCGGTCGTAGAATCATTTGAGAGGTCCTTACAAAAATTTTCTTTGAATTTTGAGACTAAAATTTTGCTTTATTTTAAAAGAAATGTAGGATTAAGTTGTCTTGGTTTCATTATTATTGAAAAAAATATCTTTTAAAAGGTGAATTTGAACCTTATTTGGCTGCTGAAAGAACGAAGCACAGTGTATAATTCTTTGCTTTTGAATTTCTTTATGTTTGACTTATTAAGTATTGAATTATAAGGGTTCAGCTTAGTTTGCTTGGAATCGAATTGGGTACACTCATATTATATGTATTGCTTTGCATGTGTTCCCTGTGGTAATTGTATTTGTAAGTGCTTGGCTAGCTCCCAAAATCCAACACATCCCCATGTTTCTTAGTTCCCAAATCACCAATGACTCACTTGTGAACATGCTTTATATATCTATATAATTTTATGGTTTTGTTGGTTTCGTTATTTGCATCCTCACCTAACTCAGGTATTATTATCTTATTTTTCATTGGTTTTGACTCTACTTGTGACATTTTGTGCATTGGATTATTGTTCATGTTAATACCGATTAGTGTTATTCACCTTTTCATCTTTTAAAGCATTGATTATTGCACTGTATTATACAATTACTGTTTCTGGTAAGGAGAAGTCAGGTTATACTAACAAGTTGCTTAGCCCATCTTCTACTTAATGTTATTCTAGCATATTATTTGAATACATTCAAGTTAGCAGTGAGGAAATTTTGTGTTTAAGGCTATTGCTTATCTATTTTATATTTTCATTTAGGTGCTCATCTTGGAACTTGTTTTGAAATAATAGATGATGACACTTATAGTATATGTGCTCTAAAACTCTTTGCTAATTGTTGTATAAAATACCATCATCTTGACTTTATTTTCCAGTTTCTAACTTAGCAGATACTTTTCAAATTGTTCTCTTTTTTTTTTCAATGTGCTAAGTTATTTTGTGTCATAAACAAGTTTAATCAAGGCTTAAAAGGGTCATAATTAAAGATGATCACTATGCACATACTAATTTTGTTTACACTACTTATTTCATTGTTGAAGTTAGGACGAAGATTTCAAATAAACAAATATCCCCTGATATTTGGTATTGTGGTAAGGATTATGCTTAAAGGGGAAGCATTTATTCTGTTTTTGTAGCTTAATTTATTTGTTCTTATAAAAATAATGTAATTTGCTGCCATTAGTTAGATATATTTTTACTACTCATAAAATAATTTGTGATGGTCTAATACTGGCTTGCATTTGTGTGGTAGATATCTGAGCGATACAACAATAATGAATTCACTTTAATGCAGCCTCTTGATAGCTTATGTTCACTAGCAAAAAACCATATGGTGTGTACTTTGTACATGCCGAAGCTCAAGTGTTAGGATTGGGTAAATTTTATTTACACAATTAAAAATAAAAAGTAAAAGTATGCATAAACTGATTTAGATATTTTACTGACTTGATATGGTACTCCCTCAACCCCTCAATAATCACTTGATTCCTTTTCTGAAGGCCAAGCCATTTCCCTTTTCTTATTATTTGGGTAAACGTAGGGTGCAGAATCATGGATCTCATGCATTTGTTTAAGTTGAATGAAATTGTGTCTATCTATATGTTCATGCTCATGTATATATATGTATCATTGAAATTGTTTCCTGTATGGTTTTGTTTTTGGATAGCTGATGATCCTCTGTTTGGTGGTTGTTTGAGATATATTCTTATTACTTTGGAAAGTAACAACTTTGCTTGTTTAACTGTATGCTGTCAGCTTGTGTTTACTACTTTCCAAGCTATTCAAGCAACATGCATAACCTTCATTGACCTAAGATCGCAGATCACAACTCTACAGTTTGCAGACCTAATATCGCAACCAAAATTATTCGGGTTCGTTGACGTAAGATCACAACCCATACAGCTCACTGACCTAAGATCGCGACTAATTTAACACCCCAAAATAGGGCCTAAGAGTTTTAGGGATATTTTAAGGATTTTAGCCCTAGAGTGTTTGAAATTTTGCGATATGATTTATCGGTAATGTTTTTTACTACGGTTTTTAGAAAATTAAATCAATTTTAGAAAATGAGTTTTTAAATACCTTTAATTTTGCAAAAAGGACTGATTTGTAAAAGAGTCAAAACCTATAGTTTTTATGAAGCAATTTAACTAGATTTTAAAATTCAAGCTAAAAATCTTTATTCTCCAAATTATTTCACGTAAAAACAACCCCCAAAATTAGTGTTTATCATCCCTTATTCTCTCTTACTATTCCAATCAATTTTGAACTCCAAATCCTAATTACTTTTTATTTCTATCATCTCTTAAGTTACAAACCTCTATAAAAAGACCAAGAAAAACACCCAAAAACACCATAATTTCCTCCATTGTCAAGCTTTCGAGTTTTTCGGGTATTTGATCAAATGTTTGATTTTTCATCATCTGAGGTAATGATTCAACTTCTAATTAGTTTTAAATGTTATTTAGTCTTTAAAATTAAGTTTTTAGCCATTAAATCGTATGTTTTAAATTAAAGCCAAAAATTAGGTCGTTAATGGTGAAATTTAGGATTTTGAGTAAAAACGTGGTTTCAAAGTGTTTTTCAATTATTTTTGACATGATTAAGAAGTTTCCAAACTTACTTTGAAGTTTCGTTAAAGATTTCTTAAGTTTTTATGAATTTTTGAAAAATAGCCATAAAACATGTCGAAAAAGTCAATAATATAAATTGAGCATTTTATTGTAGTTTAAAGGTTGGTAATTAGTTGTAAGTGAAATATAAGATGAACGGAATTAGTTTTAGGTGAAAAGGTTATGTGTAGACCGAGTTATAAGCATTCTAAGTTTGTTATGTTAAATTTTGCTTACATGAGAACTTAGAATAGATTGATGTTTTAGTTGGTTTAAGTGAGTCGTTGGCTACTATCTAATTGTGAATTTTGTATGGTTATTGTGTGTAAAGTCTCAAATTCTTTGGAGCCTTTTACAAGATAAAGGTAAGGAAGAACTAGCTTGAGCTTTTGGCTTTTCGACGAAAGCATAATTGGTGAGTGTTTGGAATAATTGCTTGTGGACATGATTCAATGCGTTATTGGGGAATTTAGTAGTAGCCTAAACCCTTACTCTAAATTTCGAGTGTAAGTTTTCTTGTATCTATATTTTCTTTGAGGTTTTGTGCTTATATGATTAAGAAATTGTGCATGGTGATGAGAAGCTCAAATATGTGATATGTGGATATGGTAATTTTTGTGAAAGGTGTAAATGTATATATGATATATATATTATATAACAGTGATAATGTATTGCAAAAGATACTAACATGCAATGATAGTGCACGGATAATCAATAAGTGTTATGTTTTTGATTTCAGATATTTTAGCCTTGTGATCTTGAAACCGTTGAATATAGTTGGCATACCATAGGATTATGAGTACTCACCTATACGTACAGGGATTTTGGACGTTGAGACCTTGGGACATGTTGGAGGGATAAGAGAATGTGAGCTAAGCTCCATTCAACGGGACATGTGAGGGGAAATAAGGAGAGTGTTACTTTTATGCTTCACTTTTGGGACATATTTGACTCTATAAGTCTATGTTTGGTCTGTTGGAGATCCTTATTTTCGATGAGTGATGATAGATCTCACTTTTATGTTTCATAGCTCAAGTGTCAAATTATCTTAAACTATGAATATGCGTGTATTGTGATATGTGTTTATATGACATGTGATCATTATGCAATTTACCTATAAATCTATTTTTAAGTATTGCGATATGTGCTTGAACGTTATGTAATTATATGTGCAATGTGATATATGCTTAAAAGTGAATATGTTTACCATGTAAAAGAACTAGTAATAATGCACAAGTACGTATAATATGACACTAGAATTAGAACTATTGAGGTTATGCTATATGGTTGTTTCATTGATGCTTGATGAACTATTTGCATTGTAGTTATTCTAAGCATTCACTGAGCTTGTTAAACTCACTCACTCTTTTTAAACCCTTACAGATTAATTGTGTGCTGGTGTGAGGGGTGTGATTTCTGAGAGGTGATCCAAGGCAATTTTGTGTTATTTCGTAGGTGTTTTTTATTTACTTATATTTTGGGAAAAAGGTAATATGATAGACTTGTTTATGGACATGTTATTTTCTAGACATTTTGCTAGTTATAACTTTTGTTTATAAAGTTTAAGAGTAGGTTGTAAACATTAATGATGGCATGGTGTTTCTAGCTCGGACACGTTTTTGTCGTTTTGAATTGTCAAATTTTAGTCGTTAGATAACTATTGTTCTTTGTATATGATGCATGATATTTAGAAACTAAATGGGAATGGATTATTTGCTTATGTATATTGTATTTTTGAGGTCTGGAGTAGGGGTATCGATATGCTTATTGTAAAATCGATACCTCAGTGTTTTGAAATGTGCAATAAGTCAGATTAGAGATTTGGTATCAATACCTTTGCTCGAGTATCAATACTCGGGGTCAAAATATAGATATTTCATGACAGGTAACAATAATTTTTTAGACTTTGGATTTTAGTCAAGAAACATAATGCAAGTTTGATATTGTTTTTCCAAGTGGTATCAATACCACCTAGGGGAAAATATCAATACCCAAGTGTGTGTAACGATACCTATGGGCAAGTGTTTGGAAATTTTGTTAAATGGATCTTACGCATGTTTAAGTATTATTATACGACTATTTGGTGAATGGTTAGCATGTAACTTTGATAACTAACAAATATTAGTGACTTAAAACCTATACGAATGATAATATGAAAGACGTTTCTTTTAGAATGAACTTTCACTCGTTATATATAACATGAAACGGTGGTGTGGCATTTCGCATTTGGGCTTGGCCGGGTATAGGGTGTTACAGCTAAACTTATTTGAGTCTGCTGACATAAGATCACGACCTATGTGGCTTGCGGACCTAAGATTGTAGCCAAAATCTTGTGGCTATCATTTTTAAACCTCGCTAATTTCTTCAATGAGTTCGCAGTATTCTGCAACGCAATAAGATCATTGACACTTGATTTTAAAGCAGGAGAACCATCTATCTAGGCTTTATTTCAATCACTGGGCAATATCTATATGAACTCAATCTGGGAGGAGTTGTTGCACTCAGGGCATACAAGAACTACTATGCCTTAGGGTAACTAAAACATACTTTATCTTATTGGACAACTTTTTCTATGCTGAACTAGTTATTAATCTTGTTGGGAAGTTCTCTGTAGTCTAATGGCCTTAAGAAAATTCGCTCAATAAAACCTAGTCAGGATGACCAAATATCACTGAAGGAGCTGTTCATTCATGCAAAGTATGAAGTGAAAGCTTTTGTTCCTAAGGTAAAGAACAATCAACACTTGCTTTCAATGGCACTAGAGGTTTTTGAAAGTGTTCGTACTAATGACCACAAAGCTGTATACCGTTACATTGTTTTCTTAGTAGTATATGCCAATTTTATCCATGGGCAAGCATCATATTGTGATTCTTTGGACCAGTCCTCAAGATATTTGAACTCGTTAAATAAAAGTGAATATCAGATCGAAAATTAGTTTTCTGATTGTTCTCTATTTCATCTCGCCTGTCTAACACTGACAGTGGGATGGTAGAGGTGTTCCTTCAGTATGGTGCAAACATAAATGCTTTTGATTCAATTGGCCGGACACCAGTTCATCTCTGTATTCTTTCCAAGAAATATGCTATAGCAAATTGCTGCTTACAAGAGGAGTTGATCCAAATGTTGTAGATGAAGAAGGAAACACTGCTCTTCAGCTAGCATTGGCATCAGGTATCGATGATAATGAAGTCTTAACATTCTTAACAGACTCGAACAAATAGTCTAATGGATTTGAACCAACAAGAGACCGCGAAGACCCTGAAATGGAGGCTAGAGGTGAGTGTTCGCTACTTTTTACTTGGGAAAGGTTTGTGCTGATTTTAGTAACTAGTTAAAAGTTTGGATTAACGGTGAAATATTCATATTTCATAGCTTTCCAAATAGGTGGAATTTGGTTTGATATCTTTGGTAATCGATTTGATTTTGAAAAACCAGAATAATGCATATTATACCAAATTAATGTATTAAAAGCAATTGCATTAATGGGCTATTAAAAATTTATAAACACAATTACGAATTAAACTTTTCTAAGGGTATTATTTGTTGATCCAGTTTGGTTTGAAAAAAAATAATTGATAAGAGAACATATATTTTTCAGTATAATATATAAATATTGATATGAAAATAATTGTTTAAATATTTTATGTATAGAAACATTTCTAAATTTATATTTTCTATTTGATATTGATTGTCACAGGTATATAAATTATGATATACTTTTCAATTATTGTGTGCTTGATGATTAAATAAATCAAACGCATTTGTACCACATTGTTGTACTACTATAACCTTTTGATTCCTATACTATAACCTTTTGATTCCTATACTACGTTGCTGGACGACAAAACTTAATAAAATTTTAAGTTAAAATTTACGTGGTAAGCCCTTAATTACACACTTTATATGAGTAAGCTTGTCTCAAAAGAATACTTTATAGTTCTTTTTCAACCAAGTGAAGGACAAATTGTTATATGATTATAATAAAATAAAATATATTTTATTATATAATAACCCGACCCGAGATTCAACCCGAAGTTTAACTTGATAAAAGAAACCCCATTTAAAGGGACGGAAAGAAAGGACTCAAGGGAAATCCACTTAATCTCTCTGTTTCTTCACCCTCTTCTCACCTTTCCATTTTCTCTTCTCATCTCTCCATTTTTGCTGATAAATTGTATCAACAACTCGTATTCAAATAAAAAACCTATTGCATCAAGAAAAGAAAAACCATTTTTTTAAGAAAAGAAAAGAGGAAAATTGTAAAGCCTATAATGAAAGCTTACTTAATTAGTGGACGATAAATCCATTTTTTAAGAAAAGAAATAAAGAGGAAAACTTTAAAGCATTTCAGACCAATAGAGAAAAAGAGAAAAAAAAGTTACAAATCATAGCAGTACGATGATATCAGATATCGTGCCATAGTCATTCTGACTAAAATTATTAAATACTAGATATAGTTACATAAATAAATTAAGATTAAATATTGGATTTTCTTTTGTTTTCCAGTACAAAAAGAGACATATGGAACACTCGTTGTTTTGTTAGCTTTGTTTAATATTTTAATATTCTTTACCTATTTCTTTTAACAAGCTTTGAGAACTTTCAAATTAAGAAACAAACAAACCAAAATATATATTACCAGCGAGCAAACTTTGTATGATGATAATCAGCAAAATCAGTAAAAAGACAAAAGCTATTTAGTTGGTAGTATTAAAAGTTAAATTATATTTTATTTTTTATTAAAAGATAAGTAAATTAATCTTTGTAAGTTAAATTAAATAATAAATTGATTTTTTATAAAAATTTCATCTATTTTTATTATTAAAAATTCGTGGCTGACAAAATAACCAAACAATGACATACAATATGTCACATATACCTCATACTGATGTATAATTAGATAAAATTTTTAATAAAAATAACAAAATACAAATCGAATTTTAATACAAAAGTTTCATTTAGCGTTTCATTAGGCAACGTTGAAGCCAATATTATGGGTTTAATGGAAAAACCAGTGGCTCCTGATTTTTATAATAATAATAAAAAAAGTTAATTCTTTATTTTGGTGGTTGAATAACCAAATCTGTCTTTCATTTTGTGTTTTGTTATTCAATTTTTGTTGAATTGATAATGGATTCCATTTCCCTGCACCTGGATAAAAGAGGCCCCATCATCACCTCTTACACTGTTTCATCCACTTTATTAAAATCTTAATTATTACCAAAAGTTTAATTAATTGTTTTAAATAAATAAAAACATAATACTTGTTTTACATGCTCTAACTTGTACGTGTAGGGATATTAGTTAAATTTTTTTCAAGTGCATTGTAGTGATATAATATGTTTACATCATGATCCATACAGAACCTCACTAACAAAAAGGAAAATTAAAAACAAAAAGACAAGAAAAAAAAAAGTAAGGTTGGGTTTCCTTTGCTTTTTGACTCCAATGCATTCGGTTGGTTGGTTTAAAGTTCGAAATTTGGATAGTTTTCTACTTCTTTAAAACCATTTAGTTAAATTAACTAAATTACAAAAATATCTTCTTATATTTGAAATAAATTCTATTATTTAAAACTACTTTGATTTTTTAAAATAAATCATTTTTATATGGTAAAAATTAAACTCATAACATTTTAGTTGATAAATTTTAAGAGAGTTTTATCTCGAAATACTTTATACCTTTTAATTTTATTATATACACGTTATTACCTCTATCAATTGTATATATTGATAATGTTATTGTTGAGTTTGTTTCACTAGTTAACTCCACATCAACTTAATATTTATGACAAAAACCATGATAAATTGTTTAGTGTATTTAATATTCTTGATCTGATGTATTTACGTGTTTAAATTTCGTTTTCCTTATAATTTAATCTAATTTTTACATTTTAATATCGTAAGTATTGCCTGTGTTACTATTAATTACTTTCAAACTATACATGTTATTTCTGAATACATGGTTTCCACACACAAACATGTGTAATAGAATTTCTAATAAAAATTACTAAAAATGTGAGATGAAAATATCAAAATATCAAAATTTAAAAGACATAATGACTTATTTGGCCCTCTAACCTTACGAAAGAAGTCATTTTAATCATTTATTTAATTTTTTTGCCTCTTTTAGCCCTTAAACTTGTGCTATTTGTCAAATCATCTCAAAATGGATGGAAAGATTAATGCTTGTTAACTTTGCTGATGTGGGCATATACATGGATTGCCACATTAACAATTAATTAATTTTTTAAAAATTTAAAAATTCAAAAAATATTTATAAAGGTATAAAACTTATGAAAAATACTTTTAATTTTTTAAAATTAATTAATTACTTACGTGACATATACGTGAATTGCCACATGGATCCCATGTTAGTAAAGTTAACTGTCATTAATTTTTCATCCATTTTAGGATGATTTGATAAATAATTAAAGTTGAAGATAATTAATGAAAAGGTTTATTGTTGAAGGGTTAATTTAAAATAACGTGAAGATACAAAAGTTGTGTTTAGGTGGGGTATTGAGCTACGAACTTTAATCAGCGTAAACTTTTAACAACCGGAATATTCGATATATAGCAATCATATTTGATGAGGAGACAACCAAAGTTTGTGATAAATCTCACCAATATTTTGGATTTAAAAATGACGTGGAGACATAATATCCTTGAGATAATAATTATAACATTTACGTTTGATGTATGGAAAATATATACTATTAGCTAAAATTAGTTTTTAAAAATAAATATAAAACTCAATTTTGGTAGTATTGACTCCACTGTATATAAATATATATATATATTATTTTTTGGTGTATTTAACACATATTTTATTAATTTTTTCTTTTTGGGTAGGGAAATAGCACATGATTTGTTTTGGAAATTATGAGAGGTGACTTCGGCTTTTTGCCCTGGACCCTAGTGAAAGTGTCCCATTGCACGCATGCTTCAAGATTTGTGAAGAGATACATATCTTAGATTGAAATTTATTAACTTTGTTATTCTATTTTCATGGGTCCAAATGTTATGCTAAATTTGGAATGTCGGTATGATGCTAATAAATCTTTCCGCCGGCCAGCTTCAAACTGATTTGGTGGCTTGTGTTTTTTACAACAAATAAAATATTAAACAATTATATTATATAAATAAATTTAAATCAATACTATTATTACATAATAATAATTCAGACCAAGTTTGCTTGAGTTTAGAAAACTGTACTCAACGTTGAATCCTATGCCATATCTAAATATAAGCATTCAATCTACCATGGTATTCTTAAAGTTAATAAAAAATTTAAACTAGCGCATTCTGTTCAATTAAACTTTCTATGCTTTTTAGTTTTTTTTTTCTAAATAACAAGTAAATCTTTGATTTTCATTGAAAGTAAAATTATCATTTAAATTAGTTCGTATTTCATGTTAATAACCTCTTCAACTATGTTGAAATGGATACCTTCTAATTATTAAGAAAAATAAAGTGTTTTAATGGAAGTGATAGCCACAAGGGTTATTGAAGGTGGTACTAATAAAAACAGAAAAAAAAAACACAACAAATTGTTTCCATAGTTCGATTTTCTTACATCTACAGGGCTTACCGTAGAGAGTAAATGAAATGCCCTTCATTCTAATTCAAACTAAGCTTGGTTGACCTCCAAATTCTTTTTTTTTTTATAAAAAGTTATTACTTGATATGATTTGATCCAATCTAAGGGGTTTGATTACTTGATCTGATCTGGTTTTTAAATATTTTTAAAAACTTTTAAATTTTTAAAAATATATATGATAGTAGTTTTGTTTCATTTCACTCAAAATAACCTCGATTGACTTCTGAAAGCTATCGTATCTAAAAGGAAGCTTAGAAATTAATTGAATAAAGTTAATATTATGTGATATTGATAATTATTAAGATTATGAAGTTTTTGTTCTAATGTGACGTCCTTTGCTTAAAATAGCGATTAGCCTCAAATAAAAGATATTACAAATAAGATTTTGAAAACATAAAAAATTAAATTAACTGCGTAAATAAAGTTTTGGTGTTAATCTCTAAATGTTGTTCCTAATTATTCTATTTTTTGTAAATCTTTTTGTTTGCAAAGACAAAGTTTAATACTGTCAACAACAACAAAAAATTTGTCATTATTTCATCCATGAATGCCGTCCAAATCAACAGTAAGTCTTCATAAAAGACGAGTAAAACAACACCCATCACATTCACTAGTACACATATATTTCACCACCCATGAATTATGTACAAGTAGACTTATTAACATGTATTTGACACGAAAGCAACGAAAAAGTAGTTAAAATATGATAGGATAAAAAAAAAAGCTTCACAAACATAACACAAATGTCATGAAATTTATATATTATTAATGTATATAAATTCATATTAAAATATCACTCTACTATAATACTATAAATATACTACACTAATACGCAAATTATATACAAAAATCCTTTACCCTTTAACCGTAACTAGCTAGAAATGTGCAAAACCTAATAGCTAAAAAAACACCCTCATAAACTACCTTTTTACAAGATAATAAACCCCACCAACTTTTGTTAACCAATGTTGCCTAATATTATGTAGAAAAAGAACAGAGAAATAAAGCTCTAATTCCCTCTTTTCCTGCATTTTCATGTTTTCAATAGTTTAATTTATTGAATGAGAGCTTAATTTGTTAGAATTAAAACATGATAAAGAATGTCGACTATTATCATGATTGCATTGCATGGCGGCTAAAGTCCAGTATAAATCCAACAGTTTGGCCCAAAGAGCAAAGGATTCGGATCTTAACTGTTCATTGTCAACCCATACAACGTGACACTGATTAAGAACTAAATGTAGCCGGTTCTTAAGCCGCCGGTTCTCTATGTTCATCTTATTCACTTGGTTCGTAAGGTTCTCCAAGTACCTCTTTTTCCTCCAACGAGACCGCTTGGCCGACTCCCTGTTTGATATCTTGCGTCTTTGCTTTTTTTCATCCGGTGAATATATCGCCCGGCTTGAATTTTCCGAACTAGAGTTTGAACTAACCGGTTCATTTGATTCAAAAAATGATAATAACTCATTGAGTTCTTCGGGAGTAAAACCGGATTCATGAACCGGTAATTGTGATCCAACAGCTTCTTCCGCTGAGAACATTGGGTTAGACTCAACCAAATGCAAAGAAGAAGAAGAAGAAAAAGAAGAAGAAGAAGAGAAAAGTAGACCAACCGAATTAAGGCTAGAAATTAAGAATGAAAAAAACCTTAATTTTAAATTGATACTAAGAGGTAAGATAAGAGGGGAAAAGGGAAGGATAGAAGAGAAGGGGATGGGTATTTAAAGAGGGCGGGAAGGACATGTAGGGTCCTTATTAAACAAATTATACATTTTTGGAACAACAATGGATACTTTTCTAAAAATAAATTAAAAAGGAAAAAGTCATCAGTTCAAAGCAATGGTTTTTTTTTTTTTGGGTATACAAGTATAATCACATTTTCAAATACAAATAATAAATATTTGAATAATTATCATCAAAATTAATTGATAAGAGAATAGTGTCCACACAATCTCAAATGTTTTAAGATAATTCAAAATTATTTTAAAGAACAAGACTCGATTCGACTCAAGAAGCTCTAGACTCATTCCTACAATTTCGGTAGCAAGCAATTGCATTTTAAGCCTGAAAATAACAAAGAAAAAGTGAGACTTAAGATCAATAATGAAAGCAAAAATGCTTGGACATCTCGACTTTAAAAATGTCTAAATCCCATTTAAAAATAGTCGCAAATCAACTAATTGTCTAGGCTTGAAAATTAACAATTTTAGTTAATTGAATTTAATCAATTTCAGTCTATTCCTACAGATATCATTATCTACCATAAAGCATGATTGGATTAATAGAAATTAAAATTTAAACTAGGAGGGCTAACATGCCAAATTCTCCCCGAGCGAAAGCTTTATAATTCAAAGCAAATGCATATATATTTTTAAAATTATCCTTAGTTTAAAGGTAGTGGGGGTCAATTTTTTATTCAATCTTTTCCCGGGGGAGAATTGGTGGGTCACTGAGAAGATCAAGTTTAGCTTAATCACGAAGAATCAAACAAAAATAGATAAAAGAAAATTTGCTTGAAAAAGTGACAAGTTCATTAGAGAGACAGAAATAAGTCACGCGGGATACACATAGGGTAGAAAGGTGGTAGCCTACTATTGTCTTTAAACATAATAATATAATAATATTAATGTATTATTATTTTCTAATTTCTGTAAAACTTATGTTCATTTAATGTAAAATATTTTTCTTGAAATGATAATTCAGTCCTTCTCAATACTTAAAGAAAAAGTATTTGAAGGTAGAAAATATAGATGTGAAGAAAGAGAGTCCAGGGGCTGTATTGTGGCTGGGAATTCTTCTTCCTTAATCCTTACTCATACTCATCTTGTCGGTGTTGGTAACATGAAGCAAATGCAATAGGAAATATATACAAACTGTTAATCGGTTTAAATAACAAGCGTGTAGTTTAGTTATTTTTTCCTGGGAATAAACATTTAGAAGTTCAACCAGTAGTTGGTCGGAAGTATGTAGAATTTTTCCTTTTTGATTTACGAAAAATATTTTATACAATTTTTTGTATTTTTCTATGGAAAATAATTTAGTCAATATTGTTTTTTACTGGAAATTGACTTATCTTTTAAAAAGTATAAGTCATATTCCAAAAATCAACTCATTTATCAGTAATTTATTTAGAAAAAAATTATCTTAAATTAAGCCTATTATAATAAATTTTATTTTTAAAAAAATATTAATATCAAATATGATAATGTTTAATATTATTAAACATACATATTTGAGCATTTATATTTCATAATATAATAAATTATTGATATAATTTTAATAAATTATTTAATATTACAAATTTATTTTAATAATAATTTTTAAATTTTAAATAACATTCTTAATATATTATCAAAAATATTTATCTTGATATTTTAGAAATAAATTATATTTATTACAATTTATAAATATTTAATAATAAATATTTTATAGTATAAAATATGAATATTTTAATTATATAAATATAAATATTTTTTAAAATCATACACAAATTAACCCAAAAGAACGCTTGGATAATATATATCCAAAAATAACAATGATCGGTTTGAAGAAGAACTCCTAAAAATGTTGATTATTGGATTTGAAGCTTGAATACTTGCAACTCCCTAAAAAACTTGAAAGTAACAAATTTAAAAAATAAACGAAAGATGAATCACTCAACTTTTAAATACAACTTGATTCATGTAAAGTAAAAAATAATAATTCAACTTAATTCATTTTTAAGAGTTTAAAATAAATTATTATTCTATGATAAAAATATCATAAATATGTAAATAAAACTCTTTATAACCCATGGGTGAAATTAGAAATGTTAGGGGTTGGGATATTTATATAAAGCTGGCATGCCCAAAATAGATCAAGTTTCACTACACCATAAGAGGGCTTTAGCGGCATTTTTTGTGGCGTTTGTAGATAAAACGCCGCTAAAAATCAGGCATTCACGGCGTTAATTCTAAAACGCCTGTAAAGATCCAGCAATAGCTGCGGTTCCAGGAAAACGCCGCAAAAGAGCATCATTAGTGGCGTTTTTAAACAAAAACGCCGTAATAAATCTGACAAAACGCATCGTTTAATAATCAGGAATAGTGGCAGTAGCGCCGCATTATAAAAACGCCACTATAGAGCACAATTAGCGGCGTTTGTTTGTAAGCGCCGCAAAAAAGTTAAACAAAATGCAGCGTACAATATTGAGGTATAGTAGAATTAGTGGCACTTCTGTAAAAACGCTGCTGAAGCACAGTATTAGCGGCGCTATAGTACAACGCCACAAAAATATGTGAATCAAAACGCAGCGTTTGGCAATGAGGCATAGAGCCAGTAGTGGCGCATGTGGAAAACGCCACTATAGCCCGCTATTAGCGGCGCATAACCGAAAAACGCCGGAACCTTTGAAACCGAAACGCAACGTTTCGTCTTGAGCTATAGCGCCTTTAGCCGCGCTTAGCTGAAAACGCCGCTATATATCAGCTTTTCGTGGTGCTATTTGTGAATCGCTGCAAATATTTTGAACAAAACGCATCGTTCAGGTTTGACGTATAAAGGCATTAGTGGCGCTTACCTGAAAACGCTGCTATATCGCATAAATAGTGGCGTTTAACTAAAAAACGCCGAAAAATTTTAAACCGAAACGCAACGTTTCGTCTTGAGCTATAGCGCCTTTAGTGGCGCTTACCCATAAACGCCGCTATATATCAGCTTTTAGTGGCGCTTCTGCTTAAGCGCCGCAAAAAATTTGACTAAAACGCATCGTTTCGGCTTCACGTATAGATTCATTAGCGGCGCTTATTTGGAAACGCTGCTATAGAGTAATTTTTAGTGGCGCTTTAGATTAAAAACGCCGCAAGAAACTTAATTTATTTTTCCATTATTTTAGGATTTATTTTTCCATTATTTTTGCTATAGAGTTTTAGGGTTTATGGTATATATACTATTTTTTATTTTGGGCTAGGGATTGAAGGTTTGATGTTCAAGGTTTAAAGATATATGTATACTACTATTTGAAAACTAATTAAAGAATAACATTTTAATTTTACTGGGATCCATGCCACGTTGTAGCACACCTATATTAAATAATTAAATAATATAAAATATATGTTCTGTACTAAACTAACACATTGGCCACCCAAATTTCTAAAGATATGGTTTAGGATTATGGTTTATGACTTACGGTTTATACTTTAGGGGTTTGGCCAACTTTAGGGTTTAGAGTTTATGATTTGGTGGTTGTTGTTTGTGGTTTACGGGTTTAATGTTTATTATTAATTTAGGGTTTAAGATCTATGGTTAATGTCTACGATATATTGTGGATTGAATTTTGTGGTTTTGTGGTTTGGTGTTTTATGGTTAATTGACGGGTTTAGGGTTTAAGTTTTATGGTTTGAGATTTAGAGTTTAGGGTTAAGGGTTTATAGTTTGGGGTTTAAGATTTACAATTAATTAAGGCTTACTAGTGGTTTATAGTTTGGGGTTTGATGGTTACTGATAAATAATATGGTTGATGATTTTAGGGTTTCAGATTGGGGCTTTTGTGTTTAATCTTGGATATTCTAGATTAATATAAATGAAAATAATATAAATATAAATTAATATTTTAAAAAATATATCAAAATGGGTTAAATCCCAAAAGCAGTCACGAACAATGTTTTATTGTTCAACTATTTTATACATTAACTTTTATCGCGTGTGATCCAGATAATCTTGTAAAATAGTAACATAATTATTGATATAATTAAAATAAAATTTTATTTATATTGCATACATAAATAGTTATATTTATTCAATATAAAAATATACTGATGTATTTTCTTTTTAAAATGTGTAATTATTAGTTAAAATTTTCTCTCTAATTTAAAAGAAATTATTGAAATATCGGTTAATTTTATTGAAATGTTAGCAAAACATCGTCGTTTTGTTCTTTGCATTTAGTGGCGCTTTTTGTAAACGCCGCAATAGTGTATTATGAGTTAAGAAACTGCGTCGTTTGGCATTGTCTTTAGTGGCGCTTTCCCTAAAATTCCACAAATAGTTTAAGTTTTATATATAAACGGTGCCGTTTTACGTATTTTAGTTGTGGCGTTTAGGGTTGAAAACGCTAGGAGTTTGATTTAACTGATGTCGAAACGATAGCGTTTGACTATATATTTTGTGGCGCTTATGTATAAACGCCGCAACTGGGTTAGATAGGAAAAAAATGGCATCGTAATACTGTATAGATAACTTTATATATGCATTTATATTGAATGGTTAAATTAGGGTTTAAGGTTTAATTGAGACTTGTTAAATGATACAATTAATTAATTAATACTTTTATATTATTAAAATGTATTATCTAGGAAAAATGTAGGAATTTTGAATTCATTGATATATTCCTTGGTAATGAAATATAATACTTGATTCGTTATGTATTTGTATAATAATAAATAAGAACTAGAAAAGCAAAAGAAAAAATTATAACAATTTAGTCTAAAATATTAAAATTTAATTACGTATATAAAAGTAAACTTTTAGTAGTGTACAAATGTTTTAATAATTAATAAATTTTTATTATTATTGTATTATCATTGTCAAAAGAATTGATAAACTTTAATTATACTTAGTAATTAAAAGATACAATTAATAAAAGATACAATTAAGAAATAAATAAATAAAAGATGTGAGATTTACCGGCGTTTTCAGCAAAAACGCCGCAAAAAGTTATTAAATATTTGGTGAAAACGGTGTAGTTTTGTTTGAGAATTGAATGGCTTTTGCGGCGCAAGTGTAGAAACGCCACTAAAGGTTGGATTTAGAGGTGCTATGTGGAAAATGCTGCAAAATTTCCGGTTTTAAGTAAACGGTGTCATTTTATCTGCCACATTAACAGCATTAGTGGCGCTAGGTTAAAAACGCCGCAATAGTTCATTCTGGTAAGACGCTGTCGTTTTTTAATTCGTGTCTTTCATCCCAATTACTCCCAACACTTAGCCGAAATTCCCCCCAAATTTCTCCCCAAAATTGCCCCCGATTTTTCCCCCAAAAATCCCCCAATTCTAGAACTCTAGGCTGCTGCGCCCCAACCATCTCTGCTACATTGCTCGTCGACCCTTCTATTGTCGCTCGTAACCGTCGACCGTCACAGTCCTATACCACCGCAGTCCTCTGCCGTCGCTAGGGTACAACAAAAGATAAGGTTTTCCTGCTTCTCTCCTTCACTAAAATAGTTTTGCACTTGGTTCCGTCTATCTTACAACCTCACATACATTGTTTTACACCTTCATTGATAACTGAATGCGCAAATTGTTGATGGGTTTTAGACAATTTTTCAGTATCGTGTTTTGGACAGAAAAAATTGGGAATTTGTTCTTAGAATTTTATCTATACCCGTTGCATGATTTAGTTCATTATTTGTTTATTTCCTGTTTGTATTTTAAAAAGAAGTTTGAAACTTTTCATAATTTTATTCATAATTTTGACTATCCTGTTGTAAATAAGAAAATGAATTTGCAGGCTTGTAATACTGTTTGTTCATAATTTTGTTAATAATTTTGTTCATAAGTTTGAAACTGTTTGTATTACAGGATTTGCAGGCTTTTAGTACTGGATTAATTAAACTGCGTTTTATATGCATAGTTGTTTTGTCATTATCCTTTGATGGCACTATTAGTGAAGAATTTGAGCATTATATACACCTTCAATTTGCGTTTAATATAAGCTTTTCTTGAGCTTATACCATGAAATAAAAATTTAATATGAAACCATCATATGGTACTATTAAAATGGATACAAAATTGAAATAGTAGATAATGTTTGAAATTACAGTTTTAAATTCTTAGAGCACCAATTAAATTAAATATATCAAACTTTAGATTTAAAATTTTCATGCCAAATGACCTAACCTCCCCTGTATTTGATAGATTCTTCTCCAAAATTTTTTAATTATAAATTGATTCCTATAGTATGAAGTAGTTAATTAATTGAAATTAATGTTAGTGCCTATCATTTATGATGTTGTTAAATTTGACTTGAGAGACGTAGAAGCCACGTTTTCAGTCAAGTCTTGACCGAAATTATTGGAAATTTGGTTTCGTGTTGTGATCACCAAAAATATAGCATAATTAAAATATATATAGCTTAAATGAAATAAAATAAAAAAAATCTGGTCCTGCTCCTCCTTCAGCTCTCCCTCACAAAACAGCATTGAATTAAATCATGCAACGGGTATAGATTACATAACTTACATTAATATTATACATAAATTACATAACTTAATTAATTAATATTATACATAACTTACATAACTTACAACTTACATAACTTACATTAATATTATACATAAATTACATAACTTAATTAATTAATATTATACATAACTTACATAACTTACAACTTACATAACTTACTTATAATAACTTACATAATGCATATAACTTTCGTAACTTACATTATACACAACTTATATAACTTACATAACTTACATAGCTTAATTATACTTATTCCTAAATCCTAAACCTGTGCGATTTACATAACTTATTAATATATATATTTTAAATATATATATCTTTAAAACTTAATATGTATATATTTGTAAATTTAATTTATATATATTTTGAAAATTTAATATATATGCATATACTTTTAAAATTTAATTAATATTTTTTAAAATTTAATATATATTTTTAATATAATTTTTAAATTTAATTTAACGTAAATTTATATATTTTTAACATATATTTCTACCGTATTTTTAATATATATATATTGAAAATTTGATATATGTGTATATACTTCTAAAATTTAATATATATTTAAAATTTAATTTATATTTTTAATATAATACATAACTTACTTAATTTTCATAATAAATAACTTACATAACTTACATAACTTACATAATACACAACTTGCATAATTTTCATAATACACAACTTACATAATTTTCATAATAAATAACTTATATAATACATAACTTACATAGCTTAATTATATTTATTCCTAAATCCTAAACCCGTGCAATTTATTGTCAAGATTAGACTTCAAGAAATAAGAAATGGACCGGTCTTGGATGAATTTGTCAAGGGTAAGCGATGGTTATCGAAATGGAGTACAAACTTTTCTAAATTTTGCATTTCAATATGCAAGCCAAGAGAACATGATTCTTTGCCCGTGTAAGAAGTGTGTCAACATAAACTGGCATTACCGTGAAGTTGTATACGAGCATCTAATTGTTGATGGGTTTGTTCGGGGTTATAAAAAATGATTTTTTCATGGAGAATGTCCGCCTAGTACTTCCTCTTCAAGGATGGATGTATCTTATGATCGTACTACTTACCATCAGTCTGTTAGAGGGGATGACATGGAAGGGATGCTGCGAGAAGCATTTAATATTCACAGTCATGGTTTACAGTCGTTCCCACCTGACTTTGTGCCATCTGATGATTGTAATCTCGGTGGAAATGCTTTTATCGAACCTGGAAGAAGTGTACATCATAAAGAGCAAAATGGAGAAGCGGCAAAGTTCTACGCGCTACTTAATGACATGAACGAAGAACTGTATGAGGGATCAAAATTCTCAAAATTGTCTTTCTGTATTCGTCTTTTTCAGTTAAAATGTTTGAGAGGGTGGACCGGGAACTCTTTAACAATGCTGTTAGAGTTTTTGAGAGAAATATTTCCGTTTGCAAAAATCCCTCAATCATGCAAAGATATGAAGAAAATGATAAAAGATTTAGGCCTTGGGTACACCAAAATTCATAGTTCCCGAATGACTACAAGTTGTATTGGGGCGATCGGAGAAACCAACAGTGCTGTCATATATGTGGCCAATCACGTTGGATAAATAGAAACACAGAAGATGGGAACGACGATGAAAATGTTGCACAACCAAGACAGAAGCCGGTCAAGATTTTGCAATATTTTCCGCTGATACCAAGGCTTCAAAGGCTTTTCATGTCGTCGAAGACAGCAGAGTCTATGACGTGGCACCATGATGGACGAACTGATGATGAGAAGATAAGGCATCCGACAGATTCTTTAGCTTGGAAATCATTTGACAATAAATTTCCAAGCTTTGCAAGCGATCCTAGGAGTGTGAGGCTTGGGCTAGCATCTGATGGATTTAATCCTTTCAAGATCGTGAGTACTGCGTACAGTACTTGGCCAGTAGTGCTTGTTCCTTACAATTTGCCTCCGTGGATTTGCATGAAGCAATATTCCCTTATTTTATCTGTGATTATCCCTGGGGAGAAAGGGCCTGGGAATGATATCGATATTTATTTACAGCCACTTATTGAAGAGTTAAAACAATTATGGGCTGGTGTCGAGACATACGATGTGCTGAGAAAAGAGAACTTTAATTTACGTGCAGCTTTGATGTGGACCATTAATGACTTTCCCGCTTATGCCAATTTATCCGATTGGAGTACCAAGGGTCGTTACGCGTGTCCTTGTTGTGCTGCACAAACATGTTCGCAATGGTTGTACAAGGGAAGAAGTTCTCTTACATGGGGCATCGTCGGTGGTTACCAGAAAATCATAGATTTAGATTTCAGAGTTCTATATTTGACGGCACTGAAGAGTTCAGAGAAGCTCCTTCACAGACCAGTGGCTTTGAAATCTTGTTCATGTTGGAAGATATGGATTTTATTTATGGGAAGATGAACCAACCGCCAAACATACAAAGAAACAGAAGATCAAATGATGAAGTTGATGATGACTCCAACGAAGAGGACGATCCTAATGAGGCGGACTTGTGGAAAAAAAGAAGTATTTTTTTCAGTTGCCTTATTGGAAGCATCACCTTTTACGACACAATCTTAATGTTATGCACATTGAGAAAAATGTCTGCGAGAACATTGTGGGTACAATTTTGAATGTCGACGGAAAATCAAAAGACAATCTTCAGAGTCGACTTGATTTAGTCCAAATGGGAATTCGGCATGACCTTCATCCCAATCCACTTCCGAATGGGAAATATCAGTTGCCGCCTTCTATTTTCTCAATGTCCAAGACGGAGAAAGAACTATTTTGCATGGTGCTGAAGGATATAAAGGTTCCAGATGCGTATGCATCAAATATATCTCGATGTGTTAGTGTTAAAGATTGAAGATTATATTCGCTGAAATCACATGACTATCACATCTTAATACAAGATTTACTGCCAGTTGCTCTACGATGTTGTATGTCCAAGAAGGTGACGTCTTGTATAATTGAACTATCCAATATAATGAAAGCCATTTGTGGCAAAGTTTTGGATGTTCCAGAACTTCAGAAGGTACAGGATCGAGCCGTTTTGACTTTATGCAACATGGAGAAAATCTTTCCACCTTCCTTCTTCACCATTATGGTTCACTTGATAATCCATCTCCCGCACGAAGCAATTCTTGGGGGACCCATTTTCTATCGATGGATGTATCCCATAGAAAGGTGTTAATTAAAATTTTTAAAATTTTCCTTCATTCACCTCTATGCCTTTAGTTACAACTTTTGATAATGTTGTATATTGTGTTTAGGTTCCTATCCAAATTAAAGTTTTACTGCCGCAACAAGCGATATCCAGAAGGATCGATTGCTGAAGGCTACTTGGCAGAGGAATGTATGACCTTTTGCTCAAGATATTTGGAAGATGTTGAAACAAGGTTGAACAGACCAATAGGAATGCTGGACTCGCGGACCATAACTTAGCCGATACTTATTTGTTCCAAAGTTTTGGAGAACCAATCGGCAAAGTTGAAATTGCAGAATTAGATCATTTATCGTGGGTACAAGCACATCGATATGTTTTGTTTCACCATGAATCATTGGAACCTTTACGGAAGTAAGTTCTACAAATTTGATAAATATTTATCAAACTAATACTTGTTTATCTTCTAACAAAGTGAACACTTTTTTAACACAGTAAGTACAAACAAATATTGAGATCTCGTTCGCGCTCCCGAAGAACACAACATCGGGATATCAATAAGTTGTTTACAGAATCTTTTTATGAATGGTTAAGCCAAACGGTATGCAGTTGGAGCTTCCGCTTACAAATAATAATGTTTTTTCATAACATTTTTAATTACTCAGTTTACTTTCCATTCAATAGGTTTGGAGTGGGAAGAACGTAGACAACGAAGTTAAATGGCTCTCCCAAGGTCCAAATCAAGTGGTTAAAAGATATAGTGCGTTCCTCATCAACGGATTCAGATTTCATACAAAATATCGCGAGAGGTTGAGGAGAACGCAAAATTGTGGAATAGTTGTTAATTCTGCAATTATAAGTTATGCTAGTGCTAGGGACAATAATCCTGTCGAGGGAAATGTGGAATATTTCGAACATCTTACTGACATAATTGAGTTGGATTACTACGGCAAATGGAAAGTTGTCTTATTTCGAGGTGATTGGGCCGATGTTAATACAGCTCGTGGAATCAAGCAAGATCAATTTGGTTTTACACTGGTGAACTTTGACCGATTGATTCACACAGGACAACAACTGATAGATGAGCCGTATGTATTCTCATCTCAAGTCAAACAAGTTTTTTACTCAAAAGATCCAACTGATGAGGGTTGGTACTTTGTACTCCGTAACATCCCTAGAGACTTGTTTGACATAGGCAGTGGAAGTAGAGATAACATCGACGACAAATCAGAAACTTTGTCATTTCCAGAACAAAACTTAAACGATAATATCCCTAGTACTAGTGCACAATTTCAATGGGTTCGTCAGGATACGGATGAAGATATTTACGAATAATGATGTAGTAAGATTTTACGATTGTTTAATTATATGTAATATCATAATTTAAATCTTGGTCTTATTATATATTTCAACTATTTTATATGTGTTGTTATTGTTGTAATTAGTTATTAAGTTTACTTACATTTTATGTGTATTGCAGATAAAATGCCTAGAAGAAAAATTCTAAGGGAAAGCATTGTTCAAAATGATCCAAACTCGACAGAAACAAATAGTACTGAACAACAGACAGCAATTGGATCTTCGAATGTTCCGATTACACCTGAGGATCCTACAGAAGTTCAAACAAATTTTACATTTAATTTACATGCGTGTTGACTTATAATTGATTTATTTTTCAAATTCTTATATTATAATATACCATTTGTAGCTGAAAATGGTGGGGCACGCAGAGGTCAATGACGTACGCTACTTAGAGAGTTATACGAGTTAGATCCAGTCGAGTATGTCAAGGTATGTAGAAACAATTTTGGTCAGCCTGTTGGATCAGAAGCTCGACTTTTAGCAGGATACATGTGCATTTTAGCACGAAATACGAATATGTTGCCTATCAACTATGAGTCATGGGGTCAAATGCCCGATAGCAACAAAAACCAAGCCCTCGATAATATTAAGTTAACAAAATGTTAATGTCATCTGTAATGCTTGAGAAATAGTTTCATTTATATTTACTTTATTAACTTGTGTTTTTTCTAGGCGAGGTTTGTTTTAGAGGTCTCGGATGCTTATGTAAAGAAGGCATTGGGAAAAAGATGGAGAGACAATAAAAGTACTTTGAAGAAAAATTATTATAAGACAAAAACAACCCTCGATGAGAAATTGCAAAATGTCCCACCGGGTATGTTGAGGTACCAATGGGAAGATGCGGTTAGATTTTGGCATTCGAAGAAAGGTGAGGTACGACGTACTTTCAAACTATTGTAATTATTTTGGTTTATAGTATTTACTATTTACGTACTAAAATTTTATAACGTAGGATTGTGAACGAGTTGGAAAAAGCAGCCGGCAGCAACAAAAATTCACTCACACAGCCGAGTCGAGAAGTTTTGCATGTGTAGCTGAGGCGGAGGTATTTTTAATTTTTTAATATTCTCAAATATGTATAACTTTTTATTAAATAATATTTTTACTACTATATTGTAGGAACGGTCGTCCGGTCAAAAAGTTAGACGCCTTCAACTTTTTGAAATTACACATAAGAAGAAAGATGGATCTGCTATGACTCCTGAAGCTGGTGAAATTATGGTACGTTTACTTAATACGATTTGACTTGTTTTAGTTATTTATAGTGTTTATTTTCTAATGGTTTAATTTATTTCTTGTAATGGACTATTGTTATATTGCATTTGTTTTTTTAATATATATTGCGTTCCTAACTATGTGATTTATTTATTAGGAAAAACTAAAGGAAGCAATTGCTTCTAGTGATAGTTCAGTTCATCTTGAAGACATTGATAACCGGATTATTACTGAAGTTTTGGGTCTTGAAAGGTATGGTCGGGTTCAATTTCAAGGATCTTTTATCAGCCCAACCCAATATTTTGGATCCAGCTCGCACCAATACATGGCTTCAGGGAGTCAATCTCAAGCTGAAGTTCAGAGGTTAAAAGACCAGATGGCTCAGATGCAAACGACCACATTTGAGGTTCAAAGGAAATATGAAGAACTTCAGCAACAACTTAAAACAGAGGCGGCAGCGAGGGAAGCAGAGGCTGCAGTGAGAGAAGCAGAGGCCGCAGCGAGAGAAGCAGCGAGAGAAGCAGAGGTTCAAAAGAAATATGAAGAACTACAACTACGACATCAAGCAGATGCGGCATCGAGAGAAGCAAAGCAGAGCAAAAAGTACGACGAACTTCAACAGCAACTTCAGATTATGATGAAGATGTTTCAGCAGTCGCAACTTCCGCCGTCATAATGTATATTGCATAAATATTTTTATCATTTTAACTTTTAACGTTTTTTTAAAGAAAAGTATGAATTCACTTTTATTTATTGATATTAATATTATTTTAGTCATTTAATTTGAAATATTATATAAATTTATTGTTTTTGGTTAGTTTAGATCTGGTTGCTTTTGATTTGTTGTTGCAGGAGGGCTGAAAAAAACAGAAAATTTATTTTAAAAAATCCTAAAATTAGTGGTGTTTTTTAAAAAAGCGCCGCTAAAAGTCATATCATATAGTGGCGTTTGTGAAATAAGCACCGCGAAAGAACACTACTTTTAGCGGCGTTTGTAGATGAAGCGCCGCTAAAGAACATTACTTTTAGCAGCGTTTTCTACCAAGCGCCGCTATAGAACATTACTTTTAGCGGTGTTTTTTACCAAGCGCCGCTATAGAACATTACTTTTAGCGGCGTTTTTTCCTAAGCGCCGCAAAAGAACATGATCTTTAGCGGCGTTTTTTCCCAAGCACTGCTAAAGAACATGATGATTAGTGACGTTTCTTTCCTAAGCGCCGCTAAAGAACATGACCTTTAGCGGCGTTTTTTTCTGTAAGCGCCACAAAATTTAACGACGTTATCCTTAGCGGCATTATTTGTGGCGTTTCCTCAAGTGCCTTTAGTGGCGTTAAAAAGTGCCTCTAAAGGCTTAAAAAAACGCCGCTAAAAACCTGTTCTGGTGTAGTGTTTGTATCGGTCGGGCCTACTGTAAACATGCTATTTTTAAATTCAGGTTAGTTTTAACCACCAAAATTAACATTTAGAAAAAAAATGCAACAATTTAAATGCTCAATTGGTATTAGATATTGTAATTATTTAAGTTTATTTTTAATCAAGGGATATTTATCAAAACTACACATCAACTTTGGTTCAATGTGCAATTTAATAAATGGACTTTGATTTGGTGCAATTATAAACATGAAACTTTAGTTGTGATTCAAAGTTATACATAAAACTTTGATTTTGATTTAATTGTACAAATTTAAATAAATACATCAAATTATTTTTATACTCAAAAAATATAATTATTTGTATATACAATATGTAGACATAAATGATGTTATATCAATAATGTTGTTAGGTGTTTGAGAAAATTGCATAAAATCAAAGTTCGTGTATAACATTGCATATTAGACCAAAGTTCATTTGTAGTCTTAAACTTTATCCTTTTATCAATTAACAGTTAAATACTACTTTATATTTAGATACTGTAATTATTTAACTTTATTTTTAACCTTATTTTTAACCATCTTAATATTTAGATATTACTTTTTATTAGTTTTCCAAATTAAACGAAATTTACTACCAAATTTATTATAAAAAATTATAAATCCTATAAAAAAACAAAGCTTATAAAAATTTAGATACTACTTTTGCGAACTTTTGAGGGTTAGACACAAATTATCATATTTTTAAAAAAATTAGTTATAAGATTAAAATATTTTTTAGAAACCTCAAAGGTTAATTTGAAATTCTTCAAAATTTAAGGGATTGGGCTTTGTCAGCCCCGTTAAATTCATCTTTGCCCTAACCAATAAAATTCCACTAAGGATCTAGCTGATGTGTTTCAACCAATAAAAAAAAGTATTAATGTAAATCTTACATAAAAAATAAGTGTTTAAATTGAATAAAATCTCTTCTATAGACGATTTTTGAAGAATTTCTGTTAACTCAAATAATCAAACCGAAATTGTCAAGAGAGGGGTGAATTGATTTTTAATTTAAAAATTTTGTTGATGCTAGAGAAAAAGAATAAAGAAATGAACACAAGAATTTAGAGTGGTTCGGTCCCAATTACCTACTCCATTACCTTAGCTTTCCACTACTAAAGATTTTTCAAAATTCACTAATTTGATAACTTTTGAGAACAATGTTTAACCTTACAAATTCCCTTAAGGTTTCTACCCCAAACCTTAAGACACAAACCCTCTCAAAGAGATACAAAGAAGCAAACAAAGAAATAATTATTACAAGATTGATCTGTTTGCAAATTAAGCTCAATTACAATGAAAAACACTTGAGCAAATAGAATGGAAATAAAACTCACAAGTGTATGAAGTAAAAGAATGGAAATATTTGGTACAAAGATTGTTTTGATTGATCTTTAAGCTTGAATATTCTCTCTTGTTGTTGTAAGACCTTTAAAACTTGATATTTATACCCTCTAATTCATTTCCAATTGTTGTGGTTGTTAAGAAAATAAATAGAGTCGTTAGGAATGAAAATACCAGATCATTGAATTCACTTGCAACAAAAAGTACCGATACTTTTTCTACGAGTATCAATATTATTAGCACTTAATGTCTAAGTCAGTAACCGTTAAAGTTAGTTTTCAACGATACCAAGGATGATTTATTGATACCTGATAAAAGATATTGACATAATTTTTATGGGTATCGATTCTTTTTGCCAATTTTTGAAAGATCATAAAAACAAAATGCAAATTTGGTATTCACATAAAATTTTGGTATCGATAAATTCAATAAGTATCAATATAATTTTAAAAGTATCGATACTTATTGTTTTTGTTCAATTTTTTATTTAAGTCAGAGAGCAATTTTGTTATCGATAAAAAATAAGGTATCAATAAAAATCATGTTGGTATCGATACTTTTTGCAGGGAGCAATTTTTCAATTGTTTTAAAACTAATTCTATCAAGTTCAGAGTTTAAATTCATTTTTGAACTTTGTAAAAAATATTCTCAGTGTTCAAGGCAAAGATTTAAAATTGTCTCTTAAACTTCAATTGGAAAATCAACTTGTCATTCTTTTTAATTTTAACTTTTATTCAAAAACATTTCAATTTGTTATACCAAAACATATTATCAAATAAAACTTAGTTTACAATTTCCCCCTTTTTAACATAACAAAACATTTTGGTAAATTTGTTTTTGAATTTGAATTTGTTACTCCCCTTTTTAAAGTTCAATTTGAATCAATGACTTGATTTTTATGAAATATGGAAGCAAGGTTTTGAAAACAAAATTGGTGACTTGATTTTGGTATTAAAAGATTAGTTGTAGAAATAATCAACCAAATACCAATAAATTACCTTTCTCTTCTCTTCTCCCCTTTTTTGTTATATAAAAAATCAACAAATAAAGCTTAAGAGAGAGAGATATTGTTAGTCCAAGAAAAGAAATTTTTAACAAAATATGAAGACATAGAACTAACATTAATGTACCAAAATAAACTGTCAAGTATCTACAAACAAGATACCAAAATAAAAAATTAAGTTCTAACATAAAGATAGGAAAATGTGCAATGAAAATGAGTAAAATCATGAGAAAATGAAATATATGCATCCTAATCTTCTTAAGGTGAAGGAGGAGGAGGGAATTGAGACATTAAAAATGCAACATTTTCCTCCATCTTGGACACCCTAGAATCTAGACGACTAACATTGTTATTAACACGCTCAAATGCATCATCTACTTGAGTGTGAAAACCTCTAAAATCCTCACTTAAGCAAGTAATGACACCAAGGATGGCGGCAGACATGTCCGTGAGAGGTAATGCAGATGGTGGAGTGGATGAAGAAGTCAGTGGAGGGTCCTACTCGGTTGGAGGAATGTCATCATGGTCATTGTCATCATTATTTTAAGGGATATGATGGACATCTTTAACCCAATTTTTGGTAAGAGGATCCATTTTAAAATAGCTCTATGAAGAGCAACAAAGCTAATAGGTTGATATTTAACATCCAAAGAAGGATCGACATTGGTTAGGATGTTTATGCATTTAAAAATGTATGGCAAGAACATGCCAAAAAGTAGAGAGAGCTTTCTCTCGAGCTTCTAGCCAATATGTTTGGCAATGTCATTAAATAAGATTTATACAATATTCGGACGCCTATTGGTATGAAAACAGTCAATCCACCAATAGTTGGTAGATTGAAGAGCGGCATGTTTTGAAATAGGACGCAATATCCATGTGATTATAAAATGTAAAAAGCGATCATGGATATTGAGCTCGGATGCAAATGAGTTTCAAACATTTAAGGCCGAATTAGAAAGGCCTTTCTCGTTCGACTCACCACTGGGAGAAAGTTTCAAAAATTTACCAAAAATTTCTAAAGTGAGACGAATAGAAGTATTCACAAGAAAAGAATTAATAGTAACCACACTCTCACTAGATTCATAATGTTCGAGTCTAGCATTTGAATAAAAATCTCGAACAAGATTAGCATGAGTCAACAAATGAATTTTAACAAAGTCGATCCAATGCCATTCGGCTAATTTTTCAAGAAATTGAAATTTTTTTGGCTAAAAAATCGATATCAAAGGTGCGAGAAACATTAAGTTTTCATTTTAAAAAATAGTGATTAAACCAATAAGAATCATTGCTATTTCTAAAATAGTTATTGAAAGAATTTGGTTGACCACTAGATGAAGATGTAGGACCGGAACGGGGACGTTTCCTAATAGACAATTCTAACTAACTATACTAGAAAGACCCTATTAGCACTAAAAATTTTGGTTGGGGAATTTTATCGAACATGATAAATGCCAAAAGTAAAATGTTTTAATCCCATTCTTAATGCATTTTTGGATGACTATTCGATGTAAAATGGTGAATTTTATTATCCTAATCCTTTAAATTCATGTTTCTATACTTAAGAGAGAATTTTGGAGCAAAAGGAGCGAAAATAAAAAAACTAGAGCAAGGTACAGGGGCCAAATGGGCTGGGAACACGGCCGTGTGAGACACATGAGCTGTCACACGAAAGTGTCCAAACCATGTCAAAATCACAATTTGCACTCCAAACATGCAGACAAACGTAATTTTTAAGTTTTTCCGGCATTCTGTGACCTATATATGACAAAAATAAGAAGATATGAGAGAGCCGTTAGAGAATACTCAAGAAAATAATTTAAAAAACACCATTGTAGCCAATTCTGAAGAAGATTTCCATCTTGATTGAAGATCTCCTTTTGATTTCTTTGAAGTTTATTATGAGTTTCTTTATTTCTTGTGGTTATACTTTCTTTGGGATGCTTTTATTTGCTATTATGAACTAATTTTTTAAATACCTAGGGAGATGAACCCTAGGATGGATTATGGTATTTGATTTCTATTTTTACGGAATAAATTCTTGGATCTTGTTCTCAATTATGTGTGCTTAATTCTTGGTTTAATATTTCTAGGCTATTAATCCGTGTTGGATGTGCTTAAATCAAACGAGCAATAGACCCTGTTTAAGAGTAGATATAGCGTAATTGAGTGGAATAGCATGCAATCCTAGAAATAGGATGACATAAATATATCGAGTTAGAGTCAAATCTAATAGGGGATCTATAGATCGAGTTAATGCGACAATAGGGGTTTTAATTAGAAAGAAATTTCAATTAATCAACCAGAGTTAGTTGCTCTTAGTCTTGAAGAGATATCTTAGCATAATTTAGGGATTTCTACGGATCAAGATACTAAGTGAAGAAATTACGTAATTTAGATTGATAGTGACAAATGAAGTTTAGGGTAATTCTTTCCTGGGTATTGTCTTGCTTATTGGTTGTTAATCGTTTATTTTCCAAATTTGTTCTTTATCGTGTTCTTTAGTTAATTGATTTAGTTAATTTTAGTTTTAATCAATCACTCGAATTTGTCGGTTAGATAATAGAAAGATGGTAATTACTAGTACTTTTAGTCCTCGTGGGATCGATATCTTTGCTCACCGTAACTATACTAGTAATTGATAGGTGCACTTGCCGTTGTCAGATTTTTAGTTGGTTTATGAATGCATACTATTAACGATATCTTTGCTCGCCGTCAATAGTTGGAGCCTATTGTTTTCACAATTTCGATTGCGACACGGGCTATGGCCAGTACACAGTTTCCAAACACGATCGTGTGGCCCAACACGGGCCTTATACACGACCGTGACATCTATTTCAAGCTAGGGTTTTTGGATTTTTTTAAACCTTTGTCTTTTTCCTTAGCATGCCATTTTGCACCCCCTTTTTCAAACTGTTTTGGTCCAGGCCTCTTACTCTATCACCGCCAATTAGCACACTCACAACCTCACTGGCCTGATCACACTAATTACAGCTCCCCTTTACCATTCTTTCCCTTGCGCCACCACCGTATCCCATTTCGCCTCTGCCTCCATCAACCGTTTGTGTCCTTCAGCCACCATCGACCATCGTCCATAACCTCATTTGTCCTAGGGTCGCCTATCTCTACCACCACCGTTGTCGACTGCCAAGCCCACTGTTTGTCACCGTTCTTCTTTTTTCTTTATTTGTTTTTTATTTTATTTTATTATATATTATTATTTTTCTTATTCTTACTATTTTGTTAGTTTATTGTTGTTATTATTTTTACTTTTATATTTATTATATTTATTGTTATTATTATTAGTATATGTGTTTTAACTTACTGTTAGATTGAGATTTCTTAGGTGTAGCATTGTTTTTCTTTTATTTTTATTATTCTTAGTATTGTTCTTACTGTGTTTGTTCGGAGCCAACCTTGGACTCTATTCCTAAGAGTTCATGAGTACCGAGGAGTTCCCCATATTATACCTCCACATCCATCAATCACATTCTTTCTGTTGGACTAATATTGTTGCAACTATAACACTGTACAACCCAAGTCAGTCGAAAGTAACTTCTCTATCTCGACACTGCACTACATTCATGCCATTCTGGTGCACACATTGACCGGTTGGAGGGAGAGCACCGGGATCGTGGGTACATATGACACTTACTTCCTATTGAGCATGGCGATGCAACACCTCATCGACGTTGCATATTCTCTCGCACTATCTTGCCGCCATCAGACTAACCATAGCAGGAAGGGTCCTATCTGCTTGGGCCCTTACATGACTCGCCTAGAGAGCTATTTTGGTTTCCTTGATACTTTGGAGTAGACATCCTCTTTTACATTGGTTGGACATATGATCTCGCAGGGATTATCGATTATGAATCACATGAGGTTGATTGAGCGGCAACATAGAGTGGTTTCCAGTCGATACACATTGTCTCATTCAGACCCTCAAGATGAGTATGAAGAGTTCCTTGACGATTATCCTCCTCACCATGCAGACCCACCTCATTCTCCTCCACCGAGTAACCCTACGGCTACTCCCACTGTTACACTCGAGGATCTCTCTGAGCGGGTTGACCGCTTTAAGTAGTGATGTTTTGATCGATTCAATAACATTGAGGCGTATTTGCATCAAATTTGCCAGCATCTCCATATCTCTCATCCTGATCATGCACCTCACGATCCTGACACTTCTCACGGCACCGATCATTGACTTGATTTCATTTTCTTATTTATTTATTTTTAATTTTTTTTGTAATTTTCTATTTTTTTGTTGTTTTTATGTTATTTGTGCACATATACACCAACCATATTAGCCTTGTAAATTCATATATGAACCAATAAACATGGATGAGCTCAACAATTAATCACATTCCATATACATGTATCATCCATTTCATATATCTATATATCATGTAACATTATTTCCATGTATTTCTGTACAAGCCCATTTTTCCCTGGCCAAACCTGAATTAGTTGGCCCAAATCAGAATATTTTAACAGCCCACTAAACTAAACCCAAATAGCCCAATACCCTTAAATAGAAAGCAAAAACCCTAACCCTAGGTGCGCCGCACCTATGGTCTTCTGACCCCTAGTCTCCTAGCCGCCGTCGCATCATTAGTGCAAGTGGCACACCTGCCCGCTGTCACGTCGACCGCCACTCCTCTGTCAATCACCTGCTCCACCACCGTCACCTGCAAGAAGAAAACGAACACGCAACAGCAGAAAAAAAAATAGAGAAAAAAATAGAAGTAAAAAAGTGTTGTGTAAATTGCCTATAAAAGCCTAAATCAGATGCATGTGAGGTGCCCTTTTTTTTTGACAAAACATATAATAAAAAACCACACTTTCAAGGTGATTTTTTGATTCCTGTTCTAGATTCATATTTTTGTATATTCCCATTTTCTTATTTTTATTTTATTTTTTACATATGCGAAAATAAAAAAGAAGGAAGGGGACTTACCTGGGCGTCGCGATCTAGTTGTCAGAGGTTTAAAGTTTTTTTACGCGACTCTGGCCACCGTCTTCGGTGGCACCGATGGAGCGCGGTGGTGACGGTGACCCTCCCCCTAAGCTGGGTTGAACCCTAGCAGAGAAAATGGGAGGGGGCATCAGTTTTTTTTATGAACAGAGAAATAAAATGATCTTTTTCTTTAAATTTTTACTTATATAGGCCCTCAAAACGACGTCGTTTTGAGGCTGGCCTTAAAAGCCCAAAACGGTGTCATTTCACCCTTGACCCGTGTGTTGACTCGACCCGCTCCAGGGGATCCGCGTGTTTTCAACAAAAGGGTATATTGCGCATTTGGCTCCTCCGCATTTTCGATTTGTTTCAATTTTTTCCTTTTGCTTATTTATTTATTTTATAAATTTGGCCCCATAATTTTTTCTGGTTTTTAATCAGGTCCTTGATCTATTTTCACGCAGAAAAACGGACACGTGTCCAGATTTAGTTTTTTACCCATTTGGTCCTTAGACTTTTGCGTTTTCTTTGTTTTAACTCTCATTCATCTATATTGTTGTAATTTTACTTTTAAACTTCGTTTTATTATGATTTGGTCCTTAATTTGCTTAATTTTTTTAAATCCTGTATTTTGTTATTTATTTATTTGGTTTAAATTTATATATTTTATTTTATGTTTTATTAATTATATTAAACTGTTTAATATTATTAATTTCAAATTTTTTCACACATTTTGAATTTTTATAAATATATATATACATACTTTTATATATTTTCTATGTTTCATAATTTTATATACGTACTTATATATATTTACATTTTAAAATATGTATATTTATATATATATTTTAATTCACGTACTTATATATTTTTCTTATATGTACATATATATATTTTTATATTTTATAATTTTTATCTATATTCTTTGTTGTTATAATTGCTTCACTTGGTGTTCATTTATTTATTTATTTACATGTCCATTATTATTATTATTATTTTTAAATGCTTTAATTTTTATTTGTTTATTACTTGTTATTGTGTATACATGATTGATTTTTTATATATATTTGTCTTCTTATTTATTTATCTTTTTGTTTTTGGTTATATTATTTTTACTTACATTATCATAATTGTTATTCCATTACATCAATTTTTTACCCAGATTCGTAAAATGGAAAATTTTGAAAATAAAGACAATACTCAGTATTTGGGATCTTCGAGGGGATTAAGCCCTAACATATTGGGTTCTAATTTTCTTCTTTGAATCTAAATAATCGAGAATGCTCTTTAATCAAAAAACATAAATAAAAAGTTCATTATCGGGAATTCAATACGTTGTGTCCTAGCGCATTAGATATGACACGTTTTCTCGAGATGAAGATTTTTCTAAAAAATAATAAAGGCAATATTCAATGTTTAGAATTTTGAGAAATTATGCCCTAACGTATTGGGCTGCGATTTCTTCATCTGACTTAAACAATTGGATATCCTTTTAAATTTTATTGTACGAGTTTTTTGGACAAGCTCATTTTTGAGGAGGTGAAATATCATGCCCTAATTCATTGGGTGTGACATTTTCTCTCTCCGAAATGAGAGGGTCTTAACGGATAATTTGAGTTATATAAGTTTTTTTATACAAGGATCATATTTTAAAATCTTTGCACATTTCGACACTAAGATATTAATTAATCAACTAGGTACCAATTTTGGCGTTACGAGGGTGCTAATCCTTCTTCGTACGTAACTGACTCCCGAACTCATTTTTCTGAATTTCGTGGATCACAATCGTTGTTTTAATAAAATTAAATTGTTTATTAAAAAAACCACTTTTCAAGGTGGCCCGATCACACCTTATCAAAAAGGATTGGTGGCGACTCCCATTTTCGTTTTCATTTTTAAAATCCAAGTCGACCCGTTTCATCAAAAAAATGGTGTCAACACATATGTATACCTATAATAGTTCGTATCGAACTCATACCATTTCATATTAGAACATTTCCCATTGAACCATTTAGAATACCATTGGATAACCGGGATAGCTCACACATAGTGTGCTAGCTCATATAACTGTAATCCGTCAATTCATGTACAAGTATGCTCATACGAGCTGTAAATCGGTATGCTCATTTGAGCTGTAGATCGGTGTGCTCTCACAAGCTATAAATCGGTATGCTCTCACGAGCGGTGGAGTATCCGCAACACATGCAGGACCTCAGCCAAATCGGTAGCCTTAATGACATGTCATTTGTATCCTATGGATTCTTATGGTTCAAACGGGGCTCGATAATCGTCGTATGTCGTTGGATATGCATTCAGTAATTATATATGACAAATCATAACATTAATATACTTCAATTAAAAAATATAAATACAATTTAATTACACGAACTTACCTCGATGAGTATACGTAGATACAGAGGCGATTAGTTCGAGACTCTCTTAGCCCCGATCTAACTCCGTACGAGGTCTAACTGAATCTACACGGATAAATTTATCTCAATTCAACATATAATTCATTCAATTTAATGCAAAACATTTTTGGAAAAATTACCATTTTACCCCTATACTTTTAATTCTTGGAAAAATTTATCTCAATTCAACATATAATTCTTAGCTCATAAAAATGGAAATTTACACAATTTCACCACAACCCACTATGGTCGAATATCAAATAGGTCCTTAGCATGCACTATACTTCAATTATTTCACAATTTTTCCATGTAATATTTCCTATGTTTCAATTTAGTCCCTAATTAACAATTTCATCAAAAAACTCTTTCCAAAAGTTGTTTGTCAAACAACAACCATTCATTTTCTAACATCAAACTTCAAAACCCATATGCACGCATCAATGGTAAAACCCTAATAGTTTAACAGTTTCACAAATTAGTCTCTAGGCTAGCTAGATTAAGCTACAACGATCCCAGAAACATAAAAATCATTAAAAACAGGACAAATATACATACCTAATTGAGCATACAAGCTTGGCCGAACATTGAGCAAAAAAATGGCTTCTTTCTCTTTTGAAGATTGGTTAAAGATGATAATGGAAGATGATGATAAATTTTATTTTAATTAACTTATCATTTATTTACTTATTTACTTAATTAACCGTTAAATTAATTAAAATTACACAAAATTCCAAGCCATCATATTCCACTAACACATTTATGGTCTAATTACCATATAAGGACACCCATTTAAAATTTCTATAGCTATTTAATACCTTTAGCTACTAGAACTCAACTTTTACACTTTACGCGATTTAGTCCTTTTTATCAAATTGAACATGTAAACGGTAAAATTTCTTAACGAAATTTTTATACGGTATTACTATCATGATATAGGACATAAAATAATAATAAAATAAATTATTTGACTTCTAATTTTTTGTCCCAAAGCTAGTGTTCCGATTTCACTGAAAACGGGCTGTTATAGGGATCCATAGATTGAGTTAATGCGACAATAGGGGTTTTAATTAGAAATAAATTTCAATTAATCAACCTAGAATCAGCTGCTCTTAGTCTTGAAAAGAGATATTAGCATAATTTAAGGATTTCTACGGATCAAGATACTAAGTGAAGAAATTGCGTAATTTAGATTGATAGTGACAGATGAAGTCTAGGTGGATTTTTTCCTGGGTATTGTCTCGCTTCTTGGTTGTTAACCATTTATTTTCTTGATTTGTTCTTTATCATGTTCTTTAGTTAGTTTATTTAGTTAATTTTAGTTTTAATCAATCAAACCAATTTGTCTGTTAAATAATAGAAAGATTGTAATTACTAGTACTTTTAGTCCTCGTGGGAATGATATCTTTGCTCACCGTAGTTATACTATTAATTGATAGGTGCACTTGCCTTTGTCAGATTTTTAGTTGGTTTACGACTACATCAGAACACTTTGTAAGCAGAGGATTTCCTAAGAGAAATTCTAACTAACTAGACGTTTCCTAAAAGTTTTTGACTAAATTTAGGCAACCTCCTACAAGAAAATACAAATATATTTTCCAAATCAACCCAAAAACAAAATTTTTAATCAACAAGTTGACAACATTTTAACAAATTTCGTTGGAAAAATAAAATTTTTATCTTGGAATTGCTTTGAAATTGTGAAATTTGAGAGCAAACTTATAGAATCCTTATGCAAAATGATAGTGTAGGTTGATTTTCCTCAAGATTTTAAAGAAAAGATGAAGATTTTGAAGAATGGGGTTGAGAGGGTTTTGAAATAGAGAATTTTTTTTAGAGTTCTGTTGAATATGTTGAAAATACGCCGCATGTATCTATAAAACCCAACGAGTATAAAAAACTATCAATATTTTTCAAAAACTATCGATAAAATAGTATCGATATTGATACCAAATGTTGAAATTGTTTCTCAAAGTGTAGAAAATTTTCTCAACTTGGATTTCTAGCTCTAACATGTTCCAAACTATCTTAGAATGACCTAACTACAATTTCTAATGAATTCATATGCTTGAATATGTCAAATTTTAGTAGGATGAATATGAAACATAAAGTATTGCAAGGCATGCAAAAATTGAATATTTATTCAATAAAGTTTATTTTAGCACAATCAAATACATTTAACATTCATGCAAACTAGACCAAATGAGTAAAAAAAATAGACTAATCGTGCAAAAACAACTCCCCCTAACTAATTGCACATTAGAGCCATTAAGATAATTTGTACATGCTTTTTCAAAAAATTTCAACCTATAAAATATTTTTGAAAAACATCAAATTGCAAGGATGTATATAACACAAATTCAAGGTAAGGTGGTAATACCTAACTCTCTCTTAAGTTTCCAAAATCTTTCTTTATCTAAGGTTTTGTAAAAATGGCAGCTAATTGGTTCAATGTGTCAACAAATTCTAGAACTACATCACCTCTTTAGACATGATCTCTAATGAAATGATGTCTAATTTCAATATGTTTAGTCCTAGAATGTTGGATGGGATTTTTAGTGAGACAAATAGCACTAGTATTGTCACACTTGATAGGAATGATATCTACATCAATTCCACAATCCAAAAGTTTTTGTTTCATCCATAAAACTTGAGCACAACAACTACCGACTGAAATGTATTCCGCTTCGGTGGTGGACAATGCAATACTATTTTGTTTCTTTAAAAACCATGATATGAGCATGTTGCCTAGGAATTGATAAGTACCGGAGGTACTCTTCCTATCTAGTTTGGAACCTCCAAAATTTGCATCCGAGAAAGCATGCAAGCTAAAGGATGAGTCTTTAGGATACCAAATACCTAAGTTAGGAATGTCTCTAAGGTACCTAAAGATTCTCTCAAGGGCTTGTAAATGTGATTCCTTATAACATGATTGATATCTAGCACACAAACATACACTAAACATAATGTTGAGTCTACTTGCAACAAGATAAAGAAAAGAACCAATCATTGACCTATATAACATTAAATCTACACATTTACTATCTTCATCTTTGTCAAGATTTGTAAAGGGCTCATTGGTGTAGCTTGTGGTGTTAACTGCAAGCATACATTGTCAGTTGTAATATTTGTAATGTTAGTGGAACACTAGATTATTCCAAGGGTCGAACCCAAAGGATTTGGCGATTAAATGACTTCTAAAGTATAGACATGCAATTAAAAGAGTCTAGCTGACTAATCATTGAGAATTATAGTATGACAGGCCATAAATGAAGTTAATTACACTAATTAATTACCCAAAAAAGAGTAAGGACTAACTTATAAATCAAGAAAAGTATGAAACTACCAAATGCGATAACAAATAACAGTTGGTTAATTTCCTTGTGGTTGGTTATAACCTTGAAACTAGGGATCTAAATTTCTAATACTCCTAAATTGATTCAATTTTACCTCTTAGTCTCAGTTTTACCAAGTTAGACAAATTAGTCCGATTTATCTCTCGACCTCACCAAATTAACCCGAGACTATTGAATTGGCGCCCCATAAAATCTCTTCCCAATCTCACTTATCTAAATTTTCCCTTAAGGGCATCAAACCTAAGTTTTGAATTTTATTTGCTTTTGTTTAAATTTTACGATTTAATTCGTAAACCCAAAAATCAACTTCCCCATATTTTCATCAATCAACCACCTATGGTTTAACTAGTCATGCTTATATCTAAACACATTAACAACAAATAATTAATCACAAATTGCATTAACTTAATCACAGAGCAAGCCAATAAAAACCCAAGCTTTCTTTCAAAATCCTGTAGAAAGAAACAATTGCTACAAAATAGATGAATAAAAACTCTAAAGAAACGATTTTAAACAAGTGAAATGAAACAAAGCTGAATAAGATTAAATCAAAGGATTAAAGTGTAACTACAAGGAAAGTTAAAGTATTAAAAGGTAATTAACACCTAGCTACAGTAAACTTAACTAACTAATTATCTAACATAGCATAAACTAGAAAAGAAAGAGTTTGAATCCTAAAAAGAATGAGAAAAGCCACGAAACCCTAAGCTAAAAAGATTAAAAAATGAATCTTTTAAAAGTCTCTCTTTTCTCTCAGCCGAAAGAAAGCCTTTTGATCTAATTACAACCCCAAAATAATTAACCAAATTTCCCCTAATCGTCTAATTTTTGTTGGGGGACATGTTGGATGAGGACTACCGTTGCAGTAATTTCTTGTCTCCCACAATAGTGACACTGCGACACCCATGGTTTGGTATCGCGATATTCTTGTCAGTATTAAAATAGGGGTCTTTTGGGAGTTTTGGTATCACGATACACTATAACCGATATCGCAATACCACTATTGGTAGCTCAATCTTCCTTATTTTCAACACTGTTAGGGGTATCACAACTTCCATCTTTTGATATCACGATACTTCCATTCTAGGTGATGTTATCATGCCATTCTAGCCACCGTGGACTCCCTACATCACTACCGACCACTTTAGATTCCCCATGTGCGAATTGGCCATCTCAGGTATCAAAACTAGCATAAAATGCGTTAATTCACTTGTTAAAACAAATAACTAAAACTAAGTAAAAACACGAAAAAGACATTCAAATCACTCGAGAACAAGATCATTAAGTGTAATGGAGTGTAGCAACCCATGCTCGACCCTTAAGGTGGATCCATGAATGGCGCATTATAGTCTTACATCCTTTCCTTTTCTCCAAACAAAATTTTGAACTACTAAATCATGAAATAAACCATTACAAATCAAGAGCATAAGCTTCATTACAAAACTTAGGGAAAAATTGTAATTTGACGAATACAATTTTAGTTACGAAATATCATTCTTTAAAATCCTAAGCCTTAATGCCACCCCCATTATCATGCATAACACAAAATCTTTAGAAGTCTCACAATAGAAAATATTCTCTGGCGTAGTCCTTGGTGATTCCTTTACTTCTTCAATGATCTTGAGAAGGAAAGGTAACAGAGTAAGTTCATAGAAATTAGTGAGTTCTAGAGCTGACACTAAGATGACTATACATACGATAAACAAATGAACCTTCCTAACTCAGTGAAACACATAGTTCGCCTATTAGCGAATACTATACACAAGCAGACTCTATACAATTTGCCCATTGGCGAATACTATACACAAGCAGACTTTCTACAATTCACCCATTGGAAAAATACCAAACTTACACAAACCTTATAGCCAACTAAGTTCCTTTGGCCCATACATTACGCCCATGCGTTCATGCAGACAACCTTCTTCATGTTGGCCAAAAACCCTAGTCCCTGTTCAGAGATCATATTATTCTTACATTTCTTTTCCTTTGTCATGCGCTGCCAATTTGGTTTGCAATTAGACTTTCCCTACCAAAGGCTACATAACCATTTTCATTAATCGCGATCTGCCAGTTCAATGCTCATGTCATTAAAGGCAACGCCATGATTTTATTTATTTTTTAGACCATATGGTTTCTTTCAGAGTATGCTTGTATTAACTCAACATGAAACAAGACCCTTATAACATTTATGCAGATATACCAGACCAGACTTTTCACAATGAGCATTCATTACTTTCGTGCAAACACTTTACCTTTATAGAACAAGTAAACTTAACATATACCAGACATGAACAAAAACATAGCACACTCATGGAGTATAAAGGAACTCACCAGACAAGTTGTAGAAAATATCAAATAGCAGGATCTTTGCCCTTGTCTCGGGAGTTTTCAGGAGTTTCTTAAGCAAGTACCAATGTTGGTGAAGTTTGTTGAATACAGCGAACTTGATCCTTCAAGCAAGTCTTAGTTCTTGTGTTTTCTGGTAAAATACAGAGAAAGTTTTTGGAGAGAAAAAATTAAGTTTTCCAAAGAAAGCACAAAACTTGGTCAAAATTCTTTTATTTAGTCTTTATCTCTTATTAATTTAATTAATTAGAGATAAAATAATAATTTAATATTATCACTTAATTATTTTAATTTAATTAGTAATAATATAAAAAATATCACTTTATCTCTTAATTAACTTAAATTAATTAAAGAAAAATAATTGTAAAACAATATATGAGGTTATCATTTCGACTTGATCCATGGTAATTTCAGCTTGCCATGTGGCACTTTGTAATTGGCCCGCACATTTCTTTATCTTCAAATTCCCCCTCGAGACTTGATCATGCACATAAACTTTAAAATGTAGCAAGTGAGCTAGTCTTGATGTTTTGAAACACCTTCTACCCGACGCGAATCACCGGATCCCGATATCGGATGTTACCACATACAAACACTTAAAAATGTTAACAATTTGTGTACACAAACTTTTTAACATATTTCATTTCATTTAAATAAAGGTTGTTCTAAACAATGAAGTAGAGAGAACATTAAATGAATACGAAAAAGTTTTAAAAACATATAAAACATTACAACCCAAAGATTTGTTAAAAATTTACTCTCTTTAAAGCGTGGTTTACTATACACCACACTCTTAATTTATTTTTGTATGCATAGTATCCCTGCTCGTCGTTTCTGTGGTGCAATCTTTGCTTGGTTTTTCCTGGAAAACTCTCTTAATCTGCCACACCTGAAACATGAACAAACTACTTATAAGTTGGCATACACTTAGTGAGTTTAAATACAAGATACCTTGAACTCTTTCTAGTTAAAGTCTTCATTCTAAATATTTGGATTATCGATCTATCTTTGGTGGACACCCTCATAACTTTGGATACGTTATGTCATCAATCATACTTATCGTATCGATTCTTATTTTTCTACTTGGTTAACTCCAGATCCCACCAAACGATAACTACATCTTCTCTTCTTTTAAATAACAGAGATGCTACTCGGAAGGATATTTATATAGAGCTCACTTTTTAACATTTTACCCTTCAATAACATATGACCTTAATATATGAATGGGTTATTCACAGATACTATTTCTCTTGGTGGATACCTCTTACAAATCTTACATTTGGCGGAATCCCATATTGAGTTGAACAATTATCAGACTACCAAACAGAACATACCCTAATTCAAATAAAAAACAAGTTCATGTGGATAATGAGTTATTCCAAATTGTTTAGAAGAATTCCAAATAGTCTCTAAAAAAAACCATGGAAACCATTTAGACATGGTGGATACTCAATTTCAAACATCATTATTACATAACGTAAATGCACTCAGTCCAACGAACACTAGACCATTCATATATACAAATACACCTTATATCTTAAACTAACTGACTACTAGGGAGAATACCTTCTTTAAGATTATATATGCATATTCTTGATCAGAAAACACCCCTAAAAGCTTATCAAACTTTACTACAAGATCAGAAAAACCATGTTATCCTCAAACTCATCAAATCCTTAACAAAAAGCTAGTTATCGAAGAAATCCTAGAGTTTACCCAGATCTTGATACAAGGTGGATAACCAAAACTTACCACACACATATCATCGAATATGCCACATAGGGGTTACAGAATTTGCCACATAGGAAGTACATTATACACCACTAAGGCTTAGTAGATCACGTCACACAGTCAACAAACAATATCGCGTGTTCATTGTCTTGGCGGACTTTCACAGAAGGCGCTATGGGTTTCAGCCACATGGAATTATACTAAGTTTCATGTCGTGATCTGCTAGTCCATTCTACATGCCACCGAAGGCATCACCATGAGTATTCATTTTTTCATATCATGCTATGGGTTTTAGCCACATGGACTTGCACCTCCTCATGTCGTGATCTATCAATTCAGTCTTCCTCTCACTTGGAGGCAACACCTTGAGTGTTTTCGATGTCATATAATACCATGGGTTTAGCCACAAGGACTTGTATATACCTTCATTTGTAATCTGCCAACCTGGTTAGCAATATGTCTGCCTTACCAGAGGCTTCACAAAGAGAGGTTTTTCACTCAGAATTTACTTACCCAGATTTTAATCACATATCTAATTGATTCTTACCTTCTCATATCAGATTTCACTTGTTTGATTACTATTTAACTTCTTATTCAAATAGTATCTCATACATAACATCATTACATTCATTACACATGCACAATCTTTTCAATACATCACATACACAGTTATTAGTTGTTTTAGATTTTTTCTTTGTATAGGTTCTAATGTGAACAGTTCACATGCAAGAGCCAAGATAGAGACTCATTTGATACTCGCTTAAACTGCAGCTTGAGTTCTAGACTAGAATACTTCTTTCGAACCAGTAGCATCAACTGCTTAAAATAACATAGAACTACCATTAAAACACATTTACATACAAATTACTAACATCTCAATCATAGACAACCCCCATGCAGGGCCTTATATTCATAACCTACTGTTCATAAGCTTCTTAATAGTCGTATTTTTTCAAAAACCTAACATGCAGAGCTATTAGACTTACCAGGAGGTGAAACATCCACTCGTTAACTCAAAAACCTTAGATCCATCTTAAGAAAGAAGAAGAGAGCATGCAAGTTTAGGAAGAAGAACTAGAGAATAGTATTTTCCAGAAAAGTAAAATCCTCTGACGAACTCTTCTCATTATATATGTACCCTTAGTTCTCTGTAGTGGAATTTGACAAGTGTTAATGGTGTCCAGAATTTGTGTAAATAAATGGCTTACCAGATCCGAGAGAAACATAAATGAAAATCCTACACAAATGATGTTTGACTAGTCAATCCAATCGGCTCCTAGCTGGATCACATTACAAAACCCAACTACCATAGTGCTCAAGCAAATTGGGAATACGATACGTTTGGCGGTAACTCACACTATTTTTATTTTTCACTAGACATATTCTTTTCTCAAATAATAGAATAACCTGAAATAGAATCTCTAACTACTTATACGACGGTTACTATAAGCCAACTCTTACTCGTCAATTGAAAATAGGTGGACTAGGCTACGTCAAACATGTAATTTCACACTTACACGTCTTTCTAATTGGATTCGCCATATTTGGGGTGTGATATGTTTTATCCATATTTAAAATTGATATACGAAAATCTATAATGACCCATAACCTCCTCCGGATGTTTGTATTTGGCCAAAGCCATCATTAATTTTTTTGTTTAGCATATCTTTTATGCAAAATAAAAAATCAATTAATTATATTCTTGATCCACTTATTTTCACCAAAATTTTAACTCCAATCTTCATGTCCAATGAGTGTATTGTAATCAATGTGTCCACCCAAGGAAGGAAACCATGTTGTGACACCCCACACCTGACCCGGTTGCTAGATCTAAATGTGTGACGTCACATTACTTTACCGGAACAACTCAGACTATATCAATGCACTTCACAAATAATTTGACTTTCAATCATATTAGTTAGCACACATTTTCAATTTTATCATGAACATGATTAACTAATGCTAAATGAACTCACATAAAGTATCTCAAAGTTTAATGGTATCAAATATGGAGCTAGGATTCGAATTTGAACTTGTTGTGTCAAATTCAACAGTGTGTCTCGAGACATTGAAGGTTATGTCTTGAGACATGCTTCCCATATTTTCCTATTTTTGTTTTGCTATTCAAATGTCTCTAGACATAAAATGTCTCGAGACTTGACCTCATACGTCTTGAGACAAGTCTGATAACCTAGGTACATCACAAAAACTCCAAAATGCTACCTAACAACTTAGGTGCATGTCGTTTGAACTTAACATAAAATGAACATTAAAATGGTTGGCTGAGCTGAGAGTTGGTAATTTGGATGCTATCAGACTCACAATTCCTTCAAGTACCTAAATTAAGCATCCACACAAAAATAAACAAATTCGTACATACTTAGTGGTGCTAACATAATTTGAATTCAACATATAAAATTATTAAAATAATAAGCATGTTACTAATACATTATATCAAGTCTTTAAATCAAATCTTTCATCTAATATTTTATCAACAATATGTTATCATAATCTATACCATTATCAATGAGACTATAAAATCATTTCATTTTGTTAATTTCATTACCAGAATCATTTCATTTCTATTATAAGTGTAATAGGCCCAATTTGCCCAGGCCCACATGCATAAACCAAAAGAAGGCCAACAATTCCAAAGTCCATTTACATTTGTCCAAAAGACCCAAATTACATCAGCCCAAATATTAGACCCTAGCCCAAATACAATGTGACCCAAAACAAGCCTTCAGAAACCCTAGTAGCAGCACACGACCCCTAGTGCCGCAGCGGCCAGAGTTTCCTCCGCGCGAGTTGCGCCTTCACACGCGTGTGCACCTCCGTCCGTTGCTCCAGGCTGGCCTCTAAATCTGCAAACAAACAACAACAGAAAAAGGCAACAAAAATACGAGAAAAGGGGGATAACAGATTGGATTTTGGAGGCATTTTATTTTGATTTTTTCTGTAATTCCAGCTATAAAAAGCCAATACGAATACTGTAAAAGAGGGAGGAAAAATAAAAAAAAAGAGGCTTTTGAATACTAAAGGTGAATTTTTCGTTTTATTTTCAGGTGTTCATCATTGTTAGATTCGATTTTTTTTCTTTTTTTCCCTTTTGTTTTTATTTATTTTTCGCTTAAAATATAAAAAGAGAGAAAATCATACCTGGTGCTGTCGCGGTGTACCCTCCTCTGTCACGATCAGAGACCGGGACATCGATGGAAGCCATGGGGGGCCTTTGATGACGATGGCGGCTGAGACAGGGTATGAAACCCTAGCAATCAAACAAAGGGATTTTGTTTTTCTTTTTTCTTTTTGCCGCAAATGACACTTTCTGCAAAAAAAAGGAGTTTAAATAAAGACATCGGAATGGTGTCATTTTGCTGAAGCCAGACCCACGCGTTGACCCGACCCGCAAGCTGGGTCCGCTCGTTCTGGCTTGAATGGCAAATTTGCGCATATGGTCCCTCCGTGTTTTCAATCATTTTAATTTCTTTTTTTTTAAATTGAGCCTTAAAATTTTGGCTTGCTTCCGATTTGATCCCGATAAAGCGGTGCGTTTCAGAAGGTAGGGATATTTTCCCATTCGGTCCCTCTGAGTTATCCACGCCCTAAAATTGGGTCCTTTATTTATTTTATTTACGTTTGGTCCTCTAATTTCGTTTTAGGTTCATTTTAATCCTTACTAGTTTAGTTTAAGATTTTTATTTTTTAAATTATTTATAAAACATATATATACTTTTTATATCTTAATTTCAAAAACCTTTTTTTTGCTTTTATAATGTGTATATACGTATATTTATATATATATTTTACATGTATATTATTCTTCATATTTTCTACAAACGAATACATAAATATATATTCATACACTATTTTAAATTATTGTAAATATATTTTCCACATTTTTTATAGTATATGTATATATTTTAAACTTTTATAAATACCTGTACGTACGTTTTATTTTTATTTCCTAATTTATATATATATATATTTACATTTTATAATACATATGTTTTTTTTTGAAAATGCTTAAATACATGCTTATGTCTTTAACACGTATTTTATAATTTATATATACATATTTTTTATTATTTATTTTTTAAATACGTTATGATTTTTGTATATATAAGTTTTATAATCCAAAATTTTATTTGTAAATCATATGCATTTTTTTTAAAATTTCTATGTGTATATTATATACCTTCTTTTTTTATTTATTTTGCTTACTTTCTTCATTCGCTATTTAATTGTGTTTACATTTATATTTTTTATTTAATATTTTGCATATCATGGAATATTATTTTTTATATATTTATTTGTTTATATTATTTCTATGCTATTGTTGTATTTTTTATTCTGACATTTGTACATACATTCAATATAACATTACGTCATCTTTTTACTCGAATTTAAAAATAGAACTTTTCAAAATAGAGATAATACTCGTATTTAGGATTTTCATGAAAATTGAGCCCTAACGTATTGGGTTCCGATTTTCTTCATTAAATCTAATAATCGAGAATTGCTCTTTGATCAAAAATAAAATGAAAAGCTTGTTGTTGGGAATTTAATGTGTGTGTCCTAACGCATTGGATGTGACGTATTGATTTCTCGAGACAAAGATTTTTAAAAATATATATATACAATAATAAAGGAAATATTAAATGTTTGGGATTTTAAGAAATCTTGCCCTAACGTATTGGGTTACGTTTTCTTCATAAATTTTAAACAATTAAGTATTTTCTTAAATTTTATTACACAAGTTTTTTTGATAAACTCATCGTGAAGAAATAAAATATCGTGCCCTAACGTATTGGGTGTGATGTTTTCTGTTTCAAAATGAGGGCGTCTTAATAATTAATTTAATTAAGGATCGTATTTTTTTTAAAACTCTCGACATTAAGACATTTATTAATCAACTTGGTACCAATTTTTGGGCGTACGGGGGTGCTAATTCTTCCTCGTACGTAACTGACTCCCAAATCCGTTTTTCTAAAACTCGTAGACCAAAGTTGTTTTTAGGTGGTCCAATCACACCATAATAAAATATTGGTGGCAACTCCAATTTTCGTCAACAACTAATTTTTTTTTTCAAATATAAAAAATGGTTTCGACAGCTTGGCGAATCCACTGGGGACTTTTTAAAAAAATAAGAGAGTCGAGCCACAAAGTTGATTAATTTTTGTCTTATGGTCTAGAAAATATTTTTGTTTAAAAATTCATGAGATCCTTTTGCATTCATTATTTTCTTGCTTAATTGATCTTTGCATTATACATTACATGAGTTGAATGATTTTACCCTTTTAAGTGGGAGTGAGAAACTATTCCTTCGTGAGGTTTTCAGCTCCGTATAGGATAGTGGATCGCTTTCGGAATACATCGGTACCTATGCCTTCGTGAGATTATCATCTCCGTATAGTCATAGGGAAAATGTGTTCCCCTGAACCGAACTTGATCTATATGAGCCTATAATGGGTGAAGATCGAGGAATCTCCTAGTTCGGGTACCCTTACTTTAGAGCCGAACTGCATATAATGAGCCTTAGGAGCCTACCCTAGGTAGAATCACACCGAATGCCTAGAGGTCACCCGAAAGCTTGGTTTAAATTTACGATCATTTTGTTGTAATTTGTCCATTTTTGTTACGATTATAATTACTTCGGTTTGTAATTACTTTATTGGTTTGAATTTTGATGTTTTTGCATATTGCATTACATAACCACTCGATTATATCCTTTTAAGTGGGAGTGAGAAGCTATTTCCTTCGTGAGGTCTTCACCTCCGTGCAGGATAGCGGATTGCTTTCAAGATACATCCGTACCTATGTCTTCGTGAGATTTTCATCTCTGTACAGCCATAGGGAAATGTATTCCCCTAAACTGAACTTGGTCCGTATGAGCCTATAATGGGTGAGGATCGAGGAATCTGCTAGTCCAGGTACCCTTACCTTAGAGCCAAACTACATATAGTGAACCCTAGTTGCCCACCTTAGGAATAATTACACCAAACCCTAGTGGTTTCCCGAGTAGATGCTCAATTTGTTTCTTTCTTGCTTGCTTTTGTTTTGCACTAACCTGTTTCGTTTTGTTATGGTTATGATTGCATTACATTTTCATCATGGAAAAGAGGTGTTGATTCACGTTCAGTATCTAAATAGAGAGCTTGTCATAAGAAAACAGATTTCTTGATAAAGTGGATGACAATATGGTTGTCCGAATATGGTCCAAGAAAACGTGATAAGAGAAGGGTGACAGTTTAATGGAGGACTACACGACTAGGGCTCCGTTGCCCAAGGACTCAAGATGACAAATATTATTCGAGAGCCGCTGAACTTTCTTAAAGAGAAGCCAACGAGCATCACGAGGACAAGTGAGCAACGAGTTACGGCCCGGACCGAGCAAAAAGGAGATAGAAGAGACATCCTTTTTAAAGAGTTCGTGAGATTTATCTTAGCGTTCGAATGAAGAAGAGGATTGAATGTCTCCGCCTAAGAGGGCAAGGCCGTATAAATATCCATTTTATGTAAAGAGATTTGTTTTCTAGTAAAGTTTTCTAAATGGAATTGCATCAGAATCAACGTCTCTTTATGCATTCATTGCATGTATTCGTATCACATGACATCATACACATTAAAGTCCACTAAAAGAGCCTAATCGATTAAAATCATTCCTCAGTTAATCTGGAAACTAACTAAAAAATGAAACACCGTTACAATACCCAAGCAAAGTCAGGAGGCATGGATCAAAGATTGGAGAGAATAGAGCAGATGCTAGAGCAATTGACCAAATTTCAACAAAATATGAAGGATCAGATGCTAGAATTCCAAAGCAATGTGATAAACCAGTTAACCCAGTTATTGGCTAGAGGGTTAGAAAGAGAGGAAATCCCAGTGGTCCACTTTGGGGAGGATAATGAAGACCCTAATTATCCTTCAAATTTTATCCCGATAAGTGTCCAGCCAGATATGCACCCACAAGGGGCACCTCTTACTATCAAATCCCAGCAATACCAGACCAATACCTTAACACCAATGAATCGCCCGACAGGCTCAAGATCCAATCTGAGGAACAATTTAGTCAATCCTATTGCTCTTGATAATCCAGCAGAAATAAAACAGGCGAGGGTAGAATACTCAGATACTATAAAGGCCCCAAAGAGAAAGGGGAATAATGGGGATAATGCAGGCCAATATAACAAGGGCCACTCAAAACCAATCGCTGTGGACCAGCCAAAGACAGAAACCACCAACCATCAGAGTCCTTTAAAGCGAGAATCTTACACGAAGGCAAATACAGAAAAGCCTCAGTTCACACCTATACCGATGTCATATAGCGAGCTATATTAAAGCCTATTTAATGTGCATGTGGTGTCCCCTTTCTACCAGAAACCAATGTTGTCTCCATTTCCTCAATGGTATAACACAAATGCTCAGTGTGAATACCACGCAGGAATTACGGGGCACTCAATAGAGAATTGCACCACCTTCAAGAAACTAGTTGAAAGACTCATTAACATGGGTGTTGTCAGATTTGATGACTCGTCTAGCGCAGAAAATCCACTACCCAATCATATTGATAAGGGGGTAGACGTGAGGGCAGGAATGAGATTAGTTATTTCTGATTCAGGAGGAAACCATGGAAAGACAAGGAACCATTGTGAGTTTCATCACGAGAAGGGGCACAAGACCCAAGAGAGTGAAATTCAAGGCCTTGATTCAGGGCATGATGGACGACAAGGAGATGAAGCTTTGTGAGGAAATTAAAGAGGAGAAAAACATACACATAATGATGGGAAGTGTTCACATCAATGACATATATGAGGACACAAATGAAAAGGGACCTTGTTAGATATCCGCCCTTATAAATCTGGAGTGTTCTAAGCAATTGGACTGCGAAAGAAATTCCTGTAGTTTTTAGAGCTTATTTAGAGTAATGTTCAGAATATTTTTGTTGTTTTTAGCCTAAAAATGATAGAAATTCCTTTATAAAAAAAGACTCATGTATGAACGTTATTATTCTAATAAAATATATCTTTGCATTTATTTTTGAGCTAATATTTTTCATTCTTTTGGATTTTCTTCCACAATCATTCTTTTATTCATTCATGATCATATTCTATAAATAATTATTCATAAATTCATATATTCCTGTGTAAAGTCTTTGGTATTTACTATGGGTCCCCAGATATCAATGACATGAGTGACATTACTACAGATTTCGAACCTTCTTTTGAGCGAGATATGTGTTTAGAGGGATCTCATGACTCTGAAGATGACATAGATTGTAGCCTATTTCCAGACTTGTTAAGGATGGTAGAACAAGTCGAGATACGGATCTTACCCTACAAAGAGTCATTGGGATACATGACTTCTACTTATGTGGGGCATGAAGGTCATTTGGTCGATCTTGCCAAAAGAGTCTGACGGTCATCGATTCATCTTTGTGGTCGTCAATTACTTTCTAAATGGGTGGAAGCTGCTTCATATGCCAATGTCACAAAGTCGACAGTTAGCAAATTCGTGAAAATCATATGTCAGTATGGACGTCAAAAGGATTATATCTGACAATGTACTAAATTTGAACAACAGCACTATATGAAAAGTTTGCAGTCTGTTCACGATTAATGTCATATTGCCTAACAAAAAAAAATGGCGCAAAAAAAAACTCTACCGGGGCAATGCCTTTCTCTTGGGCCCATCGCGATTTTGCCTATTGAAGACAAGATTCTTTCTCTCTGAGTTTTTGGATCCAATTCCGATTGAAGATGAATGTTCAAAATTATCCATCATGGTCAAATGCGCCAAAAGCAAATGATGCGAGCTCACAAAAAAAAGGATCCGCCCTAGAGAACTCCTTGAAAGGGACTTGGTATTGAAGAAGATCCTTCCCATACAAAAAGAACTTTATCCCAAGTTGGGAAGGGCCTTATGTTGAAGGCCTTATCTAGAAAAGCATCGATCAGAAGAGATAACAAGGACATGCCTAATCCTATGAGTTCAGATTCAAAAAAAAAGGGTCAAAATCAAAATAAAAACTGAAAGTGATAAAAAGAATAACAAAAAGGAAAAGAAAAGAAAAATGGGGAGGCCAAAGTGAAAACCCGCAAAGGGCACCTTGAGACCAAAGGGGATTTGAGTTGAAAACCCGAATAGGGCGGCTCAAATATTGATCAGAATGGGGCAAGATGTGATTAGAGCAACTCGAATTCTAACCAGATTGGGGTATGTGGTGATCTTATTATACCTGAATTATCAGGAAAGGGTAGGCAACATCTTGAGGCATTGGCAGAGTACTGTGGATCTCCTAAACACATGTCAAACTCAGAATGGTCTCCATAAAGTTTGTATAGAGAAGCTCAAGCTGTGATACCTAGGGCATCCAATTTTTATATTGAATTTGTTATTCTTGGAATACTTCATTCTTTTCCAAGATACACATTTCCAATCAATTTCTTTGCTATCCTTATTTACTATTTTTGATAATCTATTCCTTTCGATTTATGCTCAAAACTGATTGTATTCTCATCCATTGTTATACCCTTTTTGCAAGCATGTTGTATTGGAATAATGATTAATGGACTAATAAAACTTTCACAAAGGAAGTTTGGCATATTACTCTAGAAGTTTTTAAATAATACAGGAACCTGAAATAGGACTATTGTTTAGAACGCACCAGGTTTAAAGGTTGGAAATCTGAAAAGGAAGAGTCTAAAGTAGAACTTTCTCTTTGAATTTTTTTGTCAAAAACATTGATTGAACAAAATGACAAGATGTCGTGTTGATGACAAAGTTTAAATAAACAAGCAATCAATGATCACCAGACAATATGAAGAGGTTTCCTCAGAGAAGAAATCATTCATCTATGCATGAGCCTTTGGTACGATACCCTAGGAATGGTGTAAGAGACCAGAGAGATTTAGATCCTGTATCCTTGAATTGTGATAGGAGAGGATCGAGAAAAAGCCATATATTCCTACCTTTGGGTTACAGTGGGAGAATGATGATATAAATTTTGCGCCCTAATGGATTGAACTTCGAGGTTTACAGTGGGGGGCAACCTGACTAAATGTTTCTTCAGAAAAGCCAACCAAGCAAGAAGACATTGTAGCACATCAGTGTTAACGCCTTAATAAACTTCGAGCAATAACAACCCAAGTGAGATCATTCTCGAAAAGAAAAGAAAAATTATGCATTCGTGCAAACACCATTCACACATGTCTAGTTAGGAGCATTTGATTCATTTTATGACATCCTAATCATTAGGCATAATTAGGTTCATTATACAGGTCATGTTCCCCAGAGAGCAGATCAGTGAAGATAGCAGATCTTGCCTTCCTGCACCGATAGCGAAGCAAATCGAATACACCAGCCTTGCCTCCCTGGGTTACAGTGGAGCAGGCTAAAAATAGCAGATCTTGCCTTCCTGCACCGACAGCGAAGCAGATTGAATACATCAGCGTTGCCTCCCTGGGTTGCAGCGGAGCAGGCTAAAAAAAGTAGATCTTGCCTTCCTGCACCAACAACGAAGCAGATCGAAGACACCAGCCTTGCCTCCCTGGGTTGCAGCAGAGCAGGCTAAAAATAGTAGATCTTGCCTTCCTACACCGACAACGAAGTAGGTCGAAGACACCAGTCTTGCCTCCCTGGGTTGCAACGGAGCAGGTTAAAAATAGCAGATCTTGCCTTCCTGCACCGACAACGAAGCAGATTGATGGCCCCAGCCCTATCTCCCTGGTCAACAGTGGAATAGGTTAAAGATTGTGAATCCTATCTCCCTGGACAACAGTGGAATAGGTTAAAGATTGTAAATCCTATCTCCCTGGTCAGCAATGGAATAGATTAAAGAATCCTATCTCCCTAGACAGTAGTGGAATAGGTTAAAGATTGTGAATCCTATCTCCCTGGTCAGTAGTGGAATAGGTTGAAGATTGTGAATCCTATCTCCCTGGTCAGTAGTGGAATAGGTTGAAGATTGAGAATTCTATCTCCCTAGGCAGCAGTGGAATAGATTGAAGATTGTAGGTCCTATCTCCCTGGTCAGCAGTGGAGTAGGTTGAAAATAGCAAATCTTGTCTTCCTGTACTGGCAGTAAAGCAGATCGAAGACATCAGTCCTATCGCCTTGATGTTGCAATGGAAAAGATTGAAGTCACAACGGCGAATCTTATTTCCCTGGTGTTATAGCGGAGCATATTGAAGCCATGATGGCGAATCTTATCTCCCCAGCGTTAAGGCTTGGATTAGCTGAAGTGGAGCGGATTGAAGGTATGGGCAGCAAATCCTAACTCTTTGGCATTACAGTGGAGTAGATTGAAGCCGCAATGGTGAATCTTACTTCCCTGGCGGTGTAATGGAATAGATTAAAGCTACGACGGTGAATCTTGTTTCCCTAACATTGAAGATGGCAAATCTTATCTCCCTGAAGTTGCAGTGGAGCGGTTTGAAGCCAATAATCCTATCTCCCTGAAGTTACAGTGGAGGAGATTAAAGCCAATAATCTTATCTCCCTGAAGTTACAGTGGAGTGGATTAAAATCACAGATTTTATCTCTCTGAAGTTATAGAGAGCAGATCGCATCTAGACTTATCTCCTTCAACTTGCAGTGGAGCAGACTAAGTAATCAAGTCTTATCCTCCTAAAGTTGCAGTGAGGCAGACTGAAGATGGCGAATCTTATCTCGCTGAAGTTGCAGTGGAGCAGATTAAAGCCAATAATCCTATCTCTCTGAAGTTGCAGTGGAACGGATTAAAATCACAGATCTTATCTCTATGAAGTTGTAGTAGAGTAGATCACATCGGGTCTTATCTCCCTGAAGTTGCAGTGGAGCAGACCCAAGAAAGCAAATCCTATCTCCCTGAAATTACTGTGAAGCGGATTAAAATCTCGAATCTTATCTCTCTTAAGTTGCAGAGAGCAGATCGCATCGGGTCTTATCTCCCTGAAGTTGCAGTGGAGCAGACCCAAGAAAGCAAATCCTATCTCCCTGATATTGTAATGGAGTAGAAGATGCAGTATGAAGGAATAAAGGTACTGAAGAAGCCGAGGTTCAGTAAGACCGGACACAATTGGGCTTTTTAGTCTTTGCTTTGTTCCCGCTATGCGACAACGAGGAAAGAAGGGCAGCTGTAATAGGCCCAATTTGCCCGGGCCCACATGCATAAACCAAAAGAATGCCAACAATTCCAAAGTCCATTTACATTTGTCCAAAAGACCCAAATTACATCAGCCCAAATATTAGACCCTAGCCCAAATACAGTGTGACCCAAAACAAGCCTTCAGAAACCCTAGTAGCAGCACACGATCCCTAGCGCCGCAACGGCAAGAGTTTCCTCCGCGCAAGTTGCGCCTTCACACGCGTGTGCACCTCCGTCCGTTGCTCCAGGCTGGCCTCCAAATCTACAAACAAACAAGAACAACAGAAAAAGGCAACAAAAATACGAGAAAATGGGGATAACAGATTGGATTTTGGAGGCATTTTATTTTGATTTTTTCTGTAATTCCGGCTATAAAAAGCCAATACGAATACTGTAAAAGGGGGAGGAAAAATAAAAAAACAGGCTTTTGAATACTAAAGGTGAATTTTTCGTTTTATTTTCAAGTGTTTATCATTGTTAGATTCGATTTTTTTCTTTTTTTCCCTTTTGTTTTTATTTATTTTTCGCTTAAAATATAAAAAAAGAGAGAAAATCATACCTGGTGCTGTCGCGGTGTACCCTCCTCTGTCACGATCGGAGACCGGGACATCGATGGAAGCCATGGGGGGCCTTTGATGACGATGGCGGCTGAGACAGGGTATGAAACCCTAGCAATCAAACAAAGGGATTTTGTTTTTCTTTTTTCTTTTTGCCGCAAATGACACTTTCTGCAAAAAAAAGGAGTTTAAATAAAGACATCGGAACGGTGTCGTTTTGCTGAAGCCAGACCCACGCGTTGACCCGACCCGCAAGCTGGGTCCGCTCGTTCTGGCTTGAATGGCAAATTTGCGCATATGGTCCCTCCGTGTTTTCAATCATTTTAATTTCTTTTTTTTAAATTGAGCCTTAAAATTTTGGCTGGCTTCCGATTTGATCCCGATAAAGCGGTGCGTTTCAGAGGGTAGGGATATTTTCCCATTCGGTCCCTCTGAGTTATCCACGCCCTAAAATTGGGTCCTTTATTTATTTTATTTACGTTTGGTCCTCTAATTTCGTTTTAGGTTCATTTTAATCCTTACTAGTTTAGTTTAAGATTTTTATTTTTTAAATTATTTATAAAACATATATATACTTTTTATATCTTAATTTCAAAAACCTTTTTTTTGCTTTTATAATGTGTATATACGTATATTTATATATATATATTTTACATGTATATTATTCTTCATATTTTCTACAAACGAATACATAAATATATATTCATACACTATTTTAAATTATTGTAAATATATTTTCCACATTTTTATAGTATATGTATATATTTTAAACTTTTATAAATACCTGTACGTACGTTTTATTTTTATTTCCTAATTTATATATATTTACATTTTATAATACATATGTTTTTTTTTGAAAATGCTTAAATACATGCTTATGTCTTTAACACGTATTTTATAATTTATATATACATATTTTTTATTATTTATTTTTTAAATACGTTATGATTTTGTATATATAAGTTTTATAATCCAAAATTTTATTTGTAAATCATATGCATTTTTTTAAATTTCTATGTGTATATTATATACCTTCTTTTTTTATTTATTTTGCTTACTTTCTTCATTCGCTATTTAATTGTGTTTACATTTATATTTTTTATTTAATATTTTGCATATCATGGAATATTGTTTTTTTATATATTTATTTGTTTATATTATTTCTATGCTATTGTTGTATTTGTTATTATGACATTTGTACATACATTCAATATAACATTACGTCATCTTTTTACTCGAATTTAAAAATAGAACTTTTCAAAATAGAGATAATACTCGTATTTAGGATTTTCAAGAAAATTGAGCCCTAACGTATTGGGTCCCGATTTTCTTCGTTAAATCTAACAATCGAGAATTGCTCTTTGATCAAAAATAAAATGAAAATCTTGTTGTTGGGAATTTAGTATGTGTGTCCTAATGCATTGGATGTGACGTATTGATTTTTTGAGACAAAGATTTTTGAAAAATATATATAATAATAAAAGAAATATTGAATGTTTGGGATTTTAAGAAATCGTGCCCTAACGTATTGGGTTACGTTTTCTTCATAAATTTTAAAAAATTAAGTATTTTCTTAAATTTTATTGCACAAGTTTTTTTTATAAACTCATCTTGAAGAAATAAAATATCGTGCCTTAACGTATTGGGTGTGATGTTTTCTGTTTCAAAATGAGGGCGTCTTAATAATTAATTTAATTAAGGATCGTATTTTTTTTAAAACTCTCGAGATTAAGACATTTATTAATCAACTTGGTACCAATTTTTGGGCGTACGGGGGTGCTAATCCTTTCTCGTACATAACTGACTCTCGAACCTGTTTTTCTAAAACTCGTAGACCAAAGTCGTTTTTAGGTGGTCCAATCACACCTTAATAAAAGATTGGTGGCGACTCCAATTTTCGTCGACAACTAAGTTTTTTTTTCCAAAAATAAAAAATGGTTTCGACAATAAGCATAACCATTTTCATATATCATTTCTAGAATCAAGATGAAATTTGGTTATCAAAATCAGAGAAACACTCATCATTCAAAATCAAAATGAAATATCATTATTTTGTTTTAGCCCCTATTAACTAGATCCAAACACAAGTACAAGTACATGGATTAATCCCCAACACTCCACAATAAGCACTAAAGTGCTTATCATACATAAATGCACTGATCCCTCTAACACTCTAGATAATGAATCACAGAAAAGTGCCAAAATGAATAGCACCATAGTGCCAGAATGAATTGCACCGATGTGCTACAATAAATCACACTGAAGTACTAGAATGCTCCTACAGACAACATATACAAATCCTATGGAATATCAACTATTCTCTAGCTGTCTAGCATTATTAAGTAGGGTGATTTATAATTTCATAATAATATTACATATAATTATCACAGTTTCAACTTGTTAAATCGAACATACAATATCATTTTCGATTATTATTCAACAAAAATATAATATTTGACATCAAAGCATCATTTCAATTTGATAAATCTATATACATTCATGTATACGTATATATATTGCCTCCTCATCTATCGAGATGTCCACTCAACTTATACCATAGAATTATATAAGTTCGTTTAAATAAGTATAACATAATTTCAATATATGTCTTTACCTGGAATTATCTCAATATCTAGCATAATATTATTCATTTATATAATGACATCACACAATTCACATTGCAATGTAGTAACATATTGTTTTAACAAATTTTATGTATGTCACTAAACTTATCTCGACATTAATATAATTCATATCATAGCTTTATATAAAATCATGTAACCAAGCGTAACATTTAACATTCAATCTCAACTACATCAATTTACATAAGGTATGGTTATTTAACTTGTTCATTAATCGAGCTTAGAGATCACCAGCTAATATATACACTATCATTTGAATTTCATCCACAACATGAAATAAACATACTTTGAAATTTATAGCTACCATCAACTTGAAATATTTAACCACCAATTAAAAACATGGATTAAGACATTGAAAGCAAGATAAATTCGTATTTTTAATATATTTATTTTTTGCTAATTATCAGATAAAATACTTTTAAATTTGGGATTTTCTTATCAAGAATGAAGTTAGTGTGCAGAATTAAAACTCTTACAAAAAGGGGCTAAATTGGAAAAAAAAGCAAAGATGAGGGCTTGATTGAAAGATTGAAGATTCAAAGATGACTGGATAAAGATTGAAGGGTTGAAGATTTTTTCTAAAAGTGGTTGGATAAAGATTGAAGGATTTTTTGATATTGTTACAAGTTTGTAATTAGTTTAAATTTAATATCTAGTTTAAATTTGATTTTTAAATTTTGAATTATTTAGTGATAATATTTAGGATTATTTAGTGATAATATTTAGAAAAAATTTAGCTAAATTTTAGCACTAAAAGTGTGTATAAATATCTAGTGGCTACAACCAATTGAACACACACTTGAGCTTCTGGCATTTAATAAATTTCCTTTATTTTCTTCCTTCCTACGTCAATTCCTTCTATTGCCATTTTATTTTCTTTCTTTTACTTTCAACCTTTTTGGTTTAATTTCCTTCCAAGTCCCTTTCCCTTTTAACTTTCCACAATTCCATTTAATCCATTTTCAAAGCATCATTTTCTCCATGATTAACTAAACCCTTTTTAGCCTTAGCCCGGTTATCACTTCGATAAAGTAATCATGAGATAAGAACCCGCTCAAAAAACCTCTCAACATAGTATTTTATATCTCTTTGATATATGGGATAATACAAATTCGTTCTTTAAAGTTGATTCAGCTTCGATTCAAAAAGTGCACATTGGGTTGGGGTTGTTTGTTATACAGTTGGGAAGATAAATCGGCCGTGCTGTGTTCAAATTCCCACGAACAAATTGGCATGTCTAGATGGAAAAAGTCAGTTGGATTCCGTCAAGGGAGATAGAGATCGGATTTAAACGACTGTAACACTTAGGTTTGTGCAAGTGTACACAATCATTATCAAGTAATAAGTAAGTATCGAGTTATCGTCTCCACAGGGATTGTATTTGTGCTAAGTCACTTAATTTGTAAAATTATATTAACAATTTGGTAAAAAAAAACACAATATAGTTGAAAAGTGGTGATTAAAATATATTAAACTAAATGCAATGATCCCTAATGCCAATTATCCTAAGTATGCAAACTATATGATTGAAATAGATTTTAGTAAAATGAAACACAATTTGCAACAATTATAACATAAATAAACTAGGACAATTACTTTAATTAAACTCAATTTATTATCAACATGCTTAATAACATTCGAAAAAACATTCCATGGCAACTCGATCGTTCATGAGTTTGGAAACCACATTATGTCATTTCGGAATCCTTTACTTAGTAAATAAACATTTTACCGATCCCTATTTACTAAATGTTTCTTAGCATTCGTGTGAGGTAACAGCGACGTGTTAGGTTTGAAACAATTTAATCACACAAATCTAAAACCTATGCAGATAATAGAGCTTGGTTAGAGTTGTTATGCAACCTACAATTCAATCGTGTTAGGATCTAAATTGAGCATGCACATTTCAATTATGCATCCATTAGCCGTCGCTTGGTTAGTATCGCTCAACTAATTCAGGTGCATTTCAATCACGTATGAACGAAATACAGACTTGATTTTAATTGAAAACATGATCGATTGAGGCACAAACATTATAATCATGAATCAAATAAATACTATTTAATCAAAGCAATCATCCTAGCTTAAATAAAATTAATCTAACATTGTTGTAAACAAGAACAAAGAAAATATAGCAAACATCTTTATATTAAGTTAAAAAAAAAGATTAAACCCAATTCAGAGTGGCTGTCACCCAAGACTCTCACTGACGAGACTCCTTCGTTCCTTTCTTTTGCTCCTTTGTTGATGGTTCTCCAAGGTGGTTGACCAAGGGTTTTTTAAGAGGCTTAACTGTTAAAATATTTATGAAGAGATGATGCTAGGCGTAGGAATGGAAAAGACTAAGAGAAAAAGAGAGAATGATGCTTGATGGATGCTTGAGGTATGATGAATGAAGGAATGAGAGGCTCTTATTTATAGGTGAGGACAATGAGATTGTTTGCTAAAAATAAGAGTTTCCATATTTTGAAGCATCTTCCATGGGTGGCCGACCATAATTTTAGTAAGTTGAGCTGATTTTTCCTTGTTTCTTGGTCAATTTGAGTGCCACAACAACTCAGGACTGAGACTCGGTCAAGTGCAAATTTTCTGGTAAATCTCTAATTTCTTCAACTCTTCAAGGATCTCGTGCAATTAAACCAAAAAGTGGTTTATGGACAGCCATGTATAGCCGAATTTTGGGTTGACTTGGCCTCCAATTTGGATAGTTTGTAATCCAGCAGAGCTATAAAAACCTGTCCAAAATAAATCAACAAGTTAAAGGACCAAATAATTAAATTTTTCCAATTTAATTAATTAATTAAAACCCAAATTATTAATGAAATATTTTAAAATGAATTATTAAATATAATTTTATATTTTATTATTTAATTTAATCATGCATGGCCCACTTTAAGTCTTAAAAAATATAATATATTCAAATTAATATAAAATAAACCATTTATTGCATGAAAACTATATAATAAAGCATAAAATCACATTTTAATAATTTTTATGCCCTAATTTCATATTTTCACATATTTCATTAATTAATTAACCAATTACTTAGTTTTAACAACGGATTTAAGTAAAAAGGTGATAAATCATATAGGAAAAATCCTATATATTTTTCCGTTTACACACCCCTAAACTTAAATCATTGCTAGTCCCGAGTAATATTTATGCACAACAAAAGGTCTTGCTAAGGCAAAATTGCTAATTGTGTAAGCAGCATCAATCTTTGTCCCATAACCATGCATTAATAACTTCATGTTTATCGATCTTCTTTATTAACAAGTAATTCATATGCAAACATTCCTTAAGATTATACTAAGCTTCAAAATATGCCAACACGAATCATAGTTTGCATGTATGTCACAGCCATAGATTTCATTCAACATAATTTCCTATCAATCAAGCAAACAATCACAAGGCTTATTTATGATCTTCATATGTTGAACTTAGGACTTCCTCTCCACTAATGTAGGTGACATAATCATCAAATCAACAGGTCTTTTATAAGGTTATAATGGGGCTCGGTTAAAGGTAGGGATTTTAAGAGATGAGACATTTCGGTTTAAAAATCTTAACATTTAACTTTGTCTTAGTTTTCTCGTAATACAACCTTTTTCTTTAAGTGAACCTTTGGAACACCCCCAAACTTATTTTGAACTCGAACTCATACATTTTTCCTTTCTTTTCGGAGACTGAGCGAACTTTTCTTCGCTTTTTTTTAAGCATGAGCACATACATCTTTATGAAAATTTATTCAAATGTTGATTCCCAAGACAACTTTAGTGAAGATAGGTACACAAATTTAGGATAGCTTTAAAAAGATGATAGTTGGCTTATAATGTAGGCTCATTGCAAAAAAAAAAAAGCAGGCCTTTAAGCTCAAATTTACAGTTTCAAGGGTCTAATATCATAGGGTTGGCTCGAAAAGGCTCAAAAGATCCAAAGAAATAGTGTGTATATCATTTAAGATTTTTATGTCCCCTAGGATTTCGCCTCAAGAAAGTTACTAAGTCAATTCTAAAGATATAAACCTTCGTGCATGTTTAATCTCAAAGGAACTAAGTTTTCATTGCAAACATTACTAAGGCTAAGATCATACAAGCATTCCATTCTTCATGATAACATACTTTCACTTCGATAAAATCACCATTCATACTTGCATACAAACTATCTTAGTAACAAGAATATCTCTAAACATTCATTTATTAAAACATACTTATGAAAGAAATGATTAAAACATAATTGAAAATTTTAAAAGTTTGAGCAATTTATTTACCTTACCCCCTTTAAAATGATGCAATGTCCTCATTGCAAGAACAGAGTAATGAATGAAAATTGAACACTAGGTAAGGTTGTAAAGAAAGAGAGGTGAGTCATTAAGACAGCTTAAGTACGAAGTCTTCCCTAATAACTCAATCCTAGACATGTTTTTTCCCATTACCACATCACTTAGTCTTATTCTTTCTAAAGAAGTGTTAAGTTTGTTAATGCTTGCTATGTTTTATTCTGCAGAAATTAAATCCTAATTACGAAAGAAACAAATTCCTAAAGATCTAAAAATAATTAAATAAATAACAGGACAAGAATCCCCCTTTTTATTGTTCTGACTTATTCCCCTTGTCTTCTTTAGCTCCATCTGCACTTGCATCGTCAGTATCTTCCGTCCATGTCTCAAAGATAGCATCTGGGAACTTAGGAACAAAAGTATTAGAGATATTATTAAAATTATTTAGAATTGATTCATCTCTAATTTTTGCATATTTCCAGTAAGTTTGTTGTTGATTGTTCATGAACTTGCACATATCCTTCAAAATTGATAACTCCGATTTCCTTGAAGTACTTGCAGTAGTCGGCATGGGATTTGTATATTCATGTTCAACACTTAGCTTGATTGGTTCTTCTTCTAGCTTAACCCCTTGTTCAAGAATGTTCGGTTCCTTATCAGATTCTTCCTCTTCAGTGTCTGTAACTAAATTAGCTTCAGTTTTAGTTCCATCTGTTGACTCTTCTGTTCATGCACCCTCTCTATTAATCTTTCAAGATCATAATTTTTAATACATCCTTGAATATATCACCCCTTCAAATTTGCTTTTGTTTTAACACGGGCCTTTTAGCAAAGTGAAGTGATTAATGATGGGAAATAAGCATTTCCTGCCTTCTTTTTAGCACAATCGTGAATCTCCTTAAGGATAATTTTCCCAACATTAATGGACTTTTCTGTCAAAATTGCATATAACAAAAGCATTCATTCCATCGAAATGGTGGAACTATGTGAGATAGGCATAAAACTGTAGCAAACGAAATAAAACCATACCTTTGCTACTTGTTTTAAGTATTCTCTTCCACAAAAATGGCTCTCATACTTTCTTATAATCCATTGCGATCCCGGATTTGTCACAACATCAAGCACTTGTTGAAGAAAATCCCAATTGATATTGTTCATCATAGGATAGTACTCATCTCCTTAAACATCAGGTAAATTAAACAAATCATTGATAGATTTAGAAGTAAGAGGTACCTTTTTCTTTCGAACGATGACTTCAGTAGCATCTTGCGTAGTCAAACTAGCATAAAATTCGCAAACTAGTTCATCATCGAGAAGTGAACGAGCATCACAAAATCGTTCCCACTTGAAAGCATTGATTTTCTTTCTAATCAGTATAGGACAAACCATCAAATCATTACTCTTCAATTCAAAACCTTTTTTCGGCATCATAGGTTGATGCTTGAAGATTTAATCAAATCTCTCTTTCACTTCTTCATCGAGCAAAATTGGGTTTTCAGGAGTAGTCTTTGAGGATCTGGTTATTTTATGAGACATGGCATCTTTTCCCAAAAATTCGGAAAAATTTTTGCACAAAAGAGAAAAGAGAAATTGACAAAGTGGGTAGAACTTGCTACAGTAAAAATGTTGCAACAGTAAGGATAGTACAGCGACAACAACGTACGTCAGCAACAGCGGTGCTTCGGTAATCTCTTTGCAGCGGTAATAGGGAATTTTGGCAGAAAGGTAAGAGAACTAGGGTTTCTTTCAGGATTTGAGGTTGACAGCACAAAAGAGAGATTTATGGATTTTTTAGGGTGTAAGCAAATTGCTTTGAGGGTTATGAAAATTAGTAGAATGGAAAAGGATTTATATAGGGAAAAATTAGGGCAACATGTAGCAAAAGTTTAGCTATATTAGGGTTACTTGGGCGGCAAGCAATAGGTGTGACGACAAGGCATGGATTTTCCCTCCTTTTTGCTGTCTTGGGCCTCAAACTCAGACTGTATCTTACTAAAAAAACTGATTAGTACTTGGGCCAAATTTGACCCTCTTTATTAACACAAAAATTTAAAATTTAAACAGAACAAATGAAATTAAAAAAATAAGTCTTAATTAGAAAATTTCTTCTTAACAAATTACATTAAATTAATTCGTAGGAAAGATTTGAGGGGTAACGGCGGTCTCGCTTAAGTTCCAATCTCCTTAGACAAAATTAATTAAATGTAATAAATTAATAAAATAAGTTATAATTATTTATTTATTTACAAAATGAGTTCACGAAAAATTAAGGGTTTGCTAATTTGAGCAAGGATTCAATTCGCTCAACTTCACCATCCTAGTAGTGTTCGAGATGTTGACCATTAACTTTAAACGTACCTCTGTAATTGTCGTATAATTCAATAACTCCATAAGGATAAACTCGGTAGATGGTATAATGTGCTTTCCATTAGGATTTAAGCTTCCTAGGAAATAACTTCAACCTTGAATTAAACAGCAAAACCTTCTGACCTTCTTTAAACTCGGGAGGTTGTATATGACCACCATGCCATCTTTTTTATCTTTCTTTACACATTTTGGCATTCTCATAGGAAAACAACCTCAGCTCTTCCAACTCATCAAACATCCTTCACTCACTGGCTTGCTTAAGATCAAAGTTCAACTGCTTCAAAGTCTAGTGAGCTTTATTCTCCAACTCTAATAGAAAATGACATGCCTTTCCAAAGACTAACCGATAAGGAGTCATTCCTAACAGAGTCTTAAATGTTGTTCGATAGGCCTATAATGCATCATTGAGCCTTCGAGACCAATCTATTCTACTAGGGCATACTACCTTTTCAAGGATACCTTTGATTTCACGATTCACTCTTTCAAGTTGCCTATTATATTGGGGGTGATAGGCAGTAGCAATCTTGTTCTTCAAATCATATTTATCAAGCAACCACTTAATCCATTTGTTCACAAAGTGAGAACCTTCATCACTAATAATAGCTCTTGGTGTCCCAAATCGTGTAAACACATGCTTATGTAGAAATCGCATGACTACCTTAGTATCATTTGTAGGGTATGCTTCAGCTTCAACCCACTTGGATACATAGTCCACAACAACTAAGATGTATTTGTTCCCATACGAAGAAGGAAATGGGCCAAAGAAATCAATGCCTTATACATCGAACAATTCAATCCCCAAAATTTTTGTCAAGGTCATCTCATTCCCCTTGAAATATTTCCAGTTCTTTGACATTTATCACAATTCTTCACATAAGCATAAGTATCTTTAAATAGTGTAGGCCAAAAGAAACCTGCTTGCAAAATCTTTGTTGTAGTACGTGAACCACCAAAGTGTCCCCCACTTGGAGATGAATGGCAATGATACAATATCTCAGCAATCTCACTTTCAGCTACACACTTTCGGATTATATTATCTGCACATTGTTTAAACAAAAATGGATCCTCCCAAAGATAATACCGACTATCATGAAGGATTTTTTTCCTTTGTTGGCATGTCATTCCCCGAGGAATTATTCCAAATGCAAGATAATTGGAAAAATCAACAAACCAGGGTATTTCATGAATTTGATTTACCTCAAATAAGTGTTCAACTGAGAAATTCTCGTTGATAGGCACACATGACTGAGTTACCTCATCTTGCTCTAACCTCGACAGATGATCAGCTATTTGATTTTTGACACCTTTTCTATCTTGGATCTCAAGGTCAAATTCTTGGAGTAAAAGTATCCAACCAATTAGCCTTGGTTTTACATCTTTCTTCATGAGCAAGTATTTAATGGACACATGGTCAGTAAATATTGTACTTTGGTACCTATAAGATATGAGCGAAATTTGTCAAAAGTAAAAACTATAGCAAAGAGTTCTTTTTTGGTTACCGTATAATTGCATTGGGCTCTCGTCAAAGTTCTACTTGTATAGTAAATAGGGTGAAACACTTTATTTCTTCTTTGACCCATCACAGCTCCAATGACATAGTCATTTGCATCGCACATCAACTCAAAAGGTGAGTTCCAATTAGGTGTAATGATTATTGGGGTTGAGATTAATCACTTCTTTAGCTCTTCAAACGCTTCTAAACATGCTTTGTTGAAATCAAACACTGTATCTTTCTCTATCAACAAACAAAATGGTTTAGAAATTTTAAAGAAATCTTTGATAAACCTTCGATGAAAACCAACATGGCCTAAGAAACTTCTGATTCCTTTCACATTCATTGGGGCGGGTAATCTTTCAATTACGTCCACCTTTACTTTATTGACTTCAATTCCTTTTTTTTGAGATCTTATGACCTAAGACAATTTCTTCCTTGACCATAAAATGACATTTTTTTCCAATTAAGGACAAGATTTGTCTCTTCACATCTTTTCAGTACCTTAGCCAAATTAATCAAACAGATATCATAAGTGTTACTAAAAACAGAAAAATTATCCATGAAAACCTCAACAAAATTTTCAACCATATCAGTAAATATTGCCATCATGCATCGTTGAAAAGTTGCAGGTGCATTGCATAAACCAAAAGGCATTTGCCTAAAAGCAAACGTACCGTATGGACAAGAAGGATCTTACATCAAAGATATTTACTCATACGAAGATTCAGAGGACAGATCAAACTATACACCAACTTGCAGCTACACCAAATGAACAACAACCGCTATGCATAACTTATCTGGCAGGTGAAATACAGTTCGAGTTAAAGTTGGGATTAATACTTTTATCACCTACTTTTTGTAGTTTAAAAATTGTGAACCCCCATACGCATTTGAAATATTTCCAAATGGTTTGTCTAAGCATGAAATCAGAAGGAGTCACTAAGGATAAAATAAAACTACAAGCTTTTCTTTTTTCATTACCCAACTCTACTAGAAAATGACTGTTTTATTTACCTCTGGGATCTGTTAGTACTTGGATTGATATGTCTCGATTGTTTCTTGACAGGTTTTTCCCAGCAGCTTGAGCAACCAAATTAAAGAGGATTATAGTCGAAATTTAGCAAAAGGAAGTAGAATCACTCTATGAATATTGGGAGCGATATAAGAAGTTGTGGGCAAGTTGCCCACAACATGGACTAACTGAACAGTCACTCTTACAATATTTTTACGAGAGGTTACTCACAATAGAAATGAAGATGGTTGATGTCACTAGTGAAGGGGCTCTTGTGAACATGACTCCTCAAAGAGCTAGGGAATTAATTTCGACTATGGCTGCAAATTCTCAACAATATCGACCACCTATGGAACCTACTAAAAGGGTTCATGAGCTAAATACTCCTTCTATAGTGAATAAGATTGATGAACTTACTAATGTGGTTAAAAATATGCTTGCTGGACAGACGAGCCCAGCTCGATTGTGTGGGATTTGTGCTAATCCCGATCATCCTACCGACTCTTGCTTGATTTTACTTGAGAACACAACTGGAGAAGTAGATACCGTTGGGAACCTCCTAGGGCCACCTTAAAGGCTCAATGCTCTATACTCAAACACGTACAATGCAGGGTGGAGGGACCACCCAAATTGAAACTATGGATTGAATCCTCGATATAATTAACCATATCAGCCAAGACCACCTCCGCCTCAACAGTATCAACCTCCAAAGTCGTCTTTTGAAACCATAATAGAGAGGTTAGTCGTTAGTACCGAAAAGTTCCAACAAAAGACTAAACACATTTCCAAGAAATGAATCAGCAAATAAGTAAGTTAGCGCTCACGGTTAGCCATTTGGAGAACCAAGGAAAACTACGATTAGCGAAACCCACATCAAAATGCAAGTGTTGTGACCGTACAGGATGGAACAGAGTTAGAATTAGTGCCTAGAACGAGTTGTGACCATAACTCTGACCAGAAAGAATAAAAAGACGAATCAGCAGCTCCCACGAAGCCGACACCACATAAACCACTTATTGTACCTCCCCCACACCCTCGAAGGCTTACCCAAGTTAAAAAGGAATGAAAGGAAAAAGAAATCCTTGAGACATTCTGAAAGGTAGAAATTAATATTCCTTTACTTGATGCAATTAAACAAGTTCCACACTATGTAAAAATTTTCAAAGAACTGTGCACCAGCAAAAAAAAAACCTTCAAGGAAAGGAATGGGTAAATATAGAAGAAAATGTTTCTATAGTGCTACAAAGGAAAATCCCGCCTAAGTGTAATGACCAAGGTATGCTTCCTATATCCTTCAAAATAGGTAATATTGACATAAAGAAAGCCATGTGTGATTTAGAAGCATCTATTAATGTAATGCCTTTATCTATTTTTAAATTACTAAACACAGGTCCTTTGAAAGAAACAGGGGTGATTATTCAATTGGCAGACAGGTCATGCGTATATTTAGAAGGGGTATTGGAAGATGTCCTCGTAAAGGTAAATGAACAAAATTTTCATGCAGACTTCTACATCATTGATATGGAGGATGAAAACTCAAAAAATGATTTTGATATTAAACTCGGGAGACCATTCCTAAGTATCGCACGTACAAAGATTGATGTTCGAAGTGGAACGCTCGCTATGGAATTCGATGATGAAGTGGAAAATTTTTATTTTTATTAGGCGATGGGCCAACCCAGTACAATGTCGAATATTTCTAGTGTTGATATTATTAAACAACTAACGAAATTTCATTGTGAATAGCATTAAGTGGATTGGTTACAAACTGTGATTTGTAAGAATTTAGACCTCAATACAATGGATAAACTGAGGGAATTAATGACATTCAAAGAGTCAATTCGTGAAACTATCGTTTCCATGGAGGCACCCAAATTTTCCAAAAGTCAGGGTAAAAAACTTGAATTGTCTCATTTTCAAACTAAATTTTTGCCTTACATTTCACAGGTCCCAAAATTGGAACTCAAACTGTTACAGGAACATTTAAATATTCCAATTGAGGAAAAGATAAACCCGAACGAAGAAGCTCGAGTACATTTCAATCCACCAATGATGAATGAATCCGAAAAATACTTCAAGGTCAATGGGCAAAGGTTGAAATCTTTCTATGAGAACTTTCAAGTGCACGTAATGAAAGAATTAATTCTTGAGGAACCAAATGAATAACACTCAGGTCATCGAAGCTAAAGACGTTAAACAAAAGTGCTTTGTGGGAGGCAACCCACATTTATTTTTTTATTTAATTTAATTTTGAATTCTAGTTCAATTTGAAAATTAAATAAAATATTATTTTAATACATTTGATCGTGCTGTTTTCCAGGAGCAACCACCTTCAATTGTAGACAAACAACTTCATTACATTGAAGCTAGCCTCGAAATAATAGAAGCCAACATCTCAAGCATCCTCACCATTTTGCAAAGTGGTCACTTCCACGGTCCTCCAGCCTATTAAAAATAAATGGTGAGTACACTTTTCTCCACTCTTGTTGTTCTTTTTGCACATTGGGGGCAATGTGGGCTAAGTAGGGGGATCGTGATCATGCCATACTTTCTTCTTTGCATGTGTTTTACTAAGAATAGTTTCTTAATTTGTTTCAAAAATAAACTTCTAATTCTTATGTTTAGTTTACTTAAATAAGTGGGTGAACCATGAATAACTATTGCTTGCTTGATCAATGAATGTTTTGTAGAATTGAAAATTTTATGCCTTAGTCGATATTTCATGAAAATTGTTGGATTTGTTAAACTTGCCTAATGAAAGTACTCGTTTTAAATAAATTTGCTAATAGTTTGGTTAAGAGTGAAGATTCAAAAATGTGACCAAGTTGAGTAACCGGGATGAGGTGCTTGGGTTGTCATCTCATTTCGTATCAAAAGGTTTGGTGACGAGCCGAAGCTTGTAACTATAACATCTCATTTTTCAATGGTTTTGGGGCCACCAAATCTGACGAGTAAGTTCATAAATATTATTATTTAATATTTATGAGTCAAATGTGATTTTAAAAAGGTTTTTGATTTGATAATTTATGTTATTTAAGTAATTTATTAAGTTCAAGTAGTAAGACCTTAAGGTCAAGTGGTTTTAAAAAATAAGGTATCGGGACATTATTTCTATAAACCGAGCCCTAATATTTTTAAAAATATTTATGGAATTTCATTAAGGTGGTGTTAAATTTTCGTTAAGAAATTTGAACGTTTCAATAGTTAATTAATTAAAAAGGACTAAATTGTAAAATATGTAAAATTTGATCACTATTTGATTTGAGTGATTTATTGGTTTATTGAATAAAGGAAAAGGTACTTAAATGATAATTATACCATTTAAGAATGTAGTGGACAGTTTTGGGCAACTAAAAGCATGAAAATTTTATGATTATTGAATGGACAAAATGGTAATTTGATAATTATATTAAATAAAATAAAACCAAAATGTTATATCATCATTTTCATGTCTTCTTCACAAATTGAAAGAAGTAAGAAACCACGATTATACCTTAAAGCTTCGTCCATGCTTTGGATGATGCATGTAAGTCTGATTTAGCCTCGTTTTTAATAATTTTTATGTTTTTGATATCGTTGCAACTAGGTCCAACTAGCCCGTACCTTCGATTTTGAAATTGATAAAGATTTTGAATGTTGCCATTGATGAATTTAGTTTTTTTTTATTTTAAATGATGAATTTGAAATATTAGTTGTTATTTAAAAGTATTTTGTTAAGCGATTTTTTATGAATTTATCAGTTAGGGACTAAATTGCTAAAATAATAAATGTACAAGGATTTGATGTGAAATTGTTGCAAAAATGGGCTGAAATTTTGGACATTAATATTCTACTAGTGTAAAATTTTAATAAAAATGATGAATTTACATGTTTTAGGCTCAGGGACTAAATTGTATAAAAGTCAAATGTTAGGGGCAATTTTGCAAAAATGTAAAAAATGACTAAATTGCATAAAATATATTATTTTACTATCTAAATTAATATATTTAATGAAATTATTAATTTAGATCAAGATCGGGTGGAAATCGAGGAGAACAGAAAAACATACCAAAATACCCTTGTACTTTGCCATTTCTGCAATTTAGCCAGGTAAGTCCGAACGTTTAAATAGAATTTTAAATTATGTTTTAAATTTTATCATTTTATAATATCAAATTATGTCTTGACGGATAAATCCAATGGCGTATAGGCAATCATTGATTATGAAAAGGGATAGCTTCGACTATCGATTATGAAAAGGGATGGTGATGAGCATCAACTATGAAAAGGGATGGTGACGACCATCGAATATGAAAAAGAGATAGCTTCAGCTATTGATTATAAAAAGGGATAGCTTCGGCTATCGATTATGAAAGGGATGGTGACGACCATCAACTATGAAAAGGGATGGTGACGACCATCAATTAATGAAAAGGGATGGTTTCGACCATCGAATATGAAAAGGGACGATTACGACCATCGTTTAGCTCACTTTGTGTGAGCTCTGATAAGTATTTCGATTGACTTTACTATGATGGAAAGGTATGATGTACCAATGATCAAAGTATGAATATTCATGTTTATGAAAGGCATGATATAAGTGATGCTATGTTATGTACCCATATCTTACCATATGATGATATTGCTAAGTTATTTGTTTAATTTCTAGCTTGCGGCTATGATTAATGTTGTGTTTATGTCTTATGTGTATGCAAATGAAATGGTAAGTGTTCAATAAGAACTGAGACATGTATATATAAAACTCAATGGAATGGTGATACATGGAAAAACATGATATGTTGTGATGGATGATGAATCCAATTGAATCATACTCAAGTATAATGGTTATGCTTTGGTCACGAATATAATGAAATGTATAGGTGTTTTATACTTGATGATATCGTCACTATGTTTGGCTTGTAAATATGGTTATATGATTGATGACATTTTGGCATTTTTGGGGCTTCATGGCTAATGTTGAAATGGTTTGGTAATGATATGTTTGAATGGCCAAATTGGTATGCTTGTGTGTGATATTGGCATGAAATGTTGCTTTGAATTTGTGAAACTTATGCTATTTTGATGCCTTGATGGTTGGTGTTTATAAGATCAAATTGATGTATGGTTTATAGCTAAAGTGATAAATTTTGGCATGGTTGCAAAATGATCATTTATGACATGTTTTGATATAGAATTTAAATCAAATATGTTTAGTTGAATTATGACCATTTGGACATTGATTTGGTATGTATATATGTTGGTTGTTGGAACCATTTGAAAATGGCTAAACTGGTAACATTTAAATGGTTGATGCATGTGAGAAATGGTTTAAATGATAAGGTCATTTTGATATGTTTTGATATGGACACAAGTAAATGGATAAATGGTTAAATATGCACATATTTAGGTATGTTTAATGTATGTGTTTGAGGTGCCTTTATGGCATATTGGTTGAATAGAATTTGGTGATTTAAAAGTGGTCATTTTATGCATGGTTGAACATGTTTTGATACCTTGGTCATATGTGCAAATGTCTTGTTTAGGTGTGCTTGAATTAGGTGAAAGATATTGCTTGGATTTTACCTATTTCTTGTCCACACGACTTAAGACATGGGCGTGTCTCAGCCGTGTGTGACACATGGCCACGGGACACGGCTGTGTGTCCCTTGTAGGTTTTTAAAGGTTGCATTTCGAAAGTTACACGGCCTAGCACACGGGCGTGTGGCTTGGCTATGTGAACCAAGTTAAAGAGTTACACAGGCTGGGACATGGCCGTGTTTCTCTACTTTGAATGCCTACACAGCCTGAGACACGAGCTTGTGTCTCAGCCATGTGAGTCACACAGCCGTGTGACCGTTGTAGTGTGAATTTTTCTAACTTTTTCATGAAGTTTTAAATGTTTCTGATTTAGTCCTGAATCATTCCTAAAGTATTTCTAAGGCCTCGAAGGCTCGAATTAGGGATGTTTGCATGTGTATGTTTGGATTTTGCAATGATTATGAAATGTTAAGAATAAATTATTTGAGTTACATGTTTACGGTAATGCTCTATAACCCTATTCTGGCGACAGATACAAGTTAGGGGTGTTACAGTAACACTCCGCTAACCAAGTTTCCTTGACAAATGAGAAATAAATAAATCAATTAGGGACATGTGAAATTGAGTAACCAGGATGAGATACTTGGGTTGTCATCTTGTTTTGCGTCAAAAGGTTTGATTATGTCTCGAGTTCATAAAAAATAAATAATCAAATAAAGAGAACGTGTTGGGTTGAGTAACTGGGGTGAGGTGCTTGGGTTGTCATCTCACTTCGCGTCAAAAGACTTGACTACATTTGAAAAGAAAATTAAAAAAATAATATATAAATAATAAAAGGTATAAATAAGAGTATATATTGGGTATGATCATTTCGCATGTTTGATTGAGCCTAGATTTAGAGAAATAGTTGAGTTTGGCATACTATTCTAGATTTTATAAAATGCTTATTGATTGAATTTAGCAATTGTTTGGTTTTGATTGACCTAATTGTTTGCAATATGCTTGACTAGGAAAGGGGATTTTGATTTTGAAAATGATTGACAAATTACTTTTAGTAGATATCATGCTTGAGGACAAGCATCGACTAAGTAGAGGGAATTTGATAACAAGATAAATTTGTATTTTTAATATATTTATTTTTGGCTAATTATTGGAAAAAATGCTATTAAATTTGTGATTTTCTTATCAAGAATGAAGTTGGTGTGCTAAATTCAAACTCTTGCAAAAATGGGCTAAATTGGAACAAAAAGCAAATATGAAGGCTTGATTGAAAGATTGAAGATTCAAAGATGACTGGATAAAGATTGAAGGGTTGAAATTTTTTTCTAAAAGTAGTTGGATAAAGATTGAAAGATTTTTTTGATATTATTACAACTCTGTAATTAGTTTAAATTTAATCTCTAGTTTAAATTTAATTTTTAAATTTTGAATTATTTAGTAATAATATTTAGAATTATTTAGTGATAATATTTAGGATTATTTAGTGATAATATTTAGGAAAAATCTAGCTAAATTTTAGCACTAAAGTGTTTATAAATACCTAGTGGCTACAGCCAATTGAACACACACTTGAGCTTCTGGCATTTAATAAATTTCCTTTATTTTCTTCCTTCTTGCGTCAATTCCCTCTACTGCCATTTTATTTTCTTTCTTTTACTTTCAACCTTTTTGGTTTAATTTCCTTCCAAGGCCCTTTCCCTTTTCACTTTCGACAATTCCATTTACTTCATTTTCAAAGCATCATTTTCTCCATGATTAACTAAACCCTTCTTAGCCTTACCCCAGTTATCGCTTCAACAAAGTAATCATGAGATATGAATACGCTCAAAAAACCTCTCAACGCAGTATTTTCTATCTCTCTGGTATATGAGATAGTACAAATTCGTCCTTTAAAGTTGATTCAGCTTTGACTTAAAAAATGCACGTTGGGTTGGAGTTGTTTGGCATACAGTTGTGAAGACGAATCGGTAGTGCTATGTTTGAATTCCCACGAGCAAATTGGCGTATCTAGGTGGAAAAAGTCAGTTAGATTCTGTCAAGGGAGATAGAGATCGGATTTAAACGACCCATGTGGTTGAAGCTGTTGATTCGAGTTGGGCTTTTCAGATCGTAAGGTTGTCGAAATCTTAAATTGCAAAAACGTATATCACAGTTAGAAATTTGGCAAGAGCCGATTTTCAGGTCATACTAGGATCGACTACATAAGGAAAAGTTAGTGGTCGGGACGTTCTTGGTCATTATAACCAGCTTATTGCTTGGAAGAGATGATTTATTTCAAGTACCGATTCAAGATTGGAGTATACCAAGGCTAAGGTTAAGCTTAAAAAAATATTTTATTTATCCATTTATTTTATTTTCTTAAATTTATATTTGCATTTTCAAATCTGTTTTTATTTTATTTTTCGTATTTTCTTATTTTATTATCTTAATCAATTTAAACCCCCCATTTTTATTTTTATTTTCAACATTTCTACACACAGGTCATGGGCACAACTGTGACCGCAACAACGATTCAGGTCACGGAAAAAGGCAAAATTAGATAGTCAGTCCCTGTGGATTTGACCCTACTGCTCTATACTGCTAATTATTGTTATTTTATTGTAAGAATTTATATTTAGTGGTTTCGACGCCCATCAGACATATTAAGTTAGTACAAACCAAGTTACCTATCAGACACCCATATTCGCCTTTATCCCTTGATATTTCAATATCATCGTTAACTATGTATAATAATTCATTTACAAAATAGCACTTTACATTCAACAAAACCATAACCAACAACCAAGAATAATTATACACTTACACAATTAAATCCCTTTTTTAACTTTAATGTTCGAAATGCTGGTATCTTGTTATTTATTCGATTGAATCGAAATCTTGCTTCATATTTACCTCAAAGTATTAACACATAACATTTATTTTAGGTGATTTTCACTCTTTACAATTTGGTTCTTAATAGTGCAAAAATAATACCCTCAACAACCACTTAAATTAAACCTTGTTTACTTTATTTCTAGCATGCATTTCACTTAATCTAAGATATCAAGTAAAGTTTTCATGATTCCAAATTTCCATTCTCTATGCATTCAACAATGGCAAATCTCTCAAACTCCCAAAATAAAAAAATTAACTTATGGGTTACTTATACCAAGCTTTCTACTTGAAAAATCTACAAAAATTATTAAGAAAAAACTTAGGGTACGTTTGGTTCGCTGTATTGGATTAAAGGTGTAATGGATTAGAGGTGTAATGGAATAGAGGTGTAATAGCAAATCAACTGTTTGGTTGAATGTAATGGAATAGAGGCGTAATAGTAATCTTGTATTTGGTTGAATGGAATAGAGGTGTAATAGCATAATGGAAAAAAACTAAAATGACTAGAATACCCTTAGCATAAATTTATTTTGGTAAATGATTATTGTTATTGTTATTTAAATTTTAATAAGATTATTAATATCAATAATAAATAATTTAATCATATTTAAACATAATTATTATTAAATATATTATAATTAAAATATATAATTTAATAAAATTCTTAATAATCAATATTCTTATATGAATTTACTCAAATCATAATATATGATACTATAAAATATAAATTAACATAATTATTATTAAATATATTATAATTAAAATATATAATTTAATAAAATTCTTAATAATTAATATTCTTATATGAATTTACTCAAATCATAATATATGACTGTTATTGCTTGCGATATTCTTCTATAAGAATAATTAATATTCTTATATATTATTCATGTCTGAATATAATGCTCTCATACAAAATTTTCCAATTCATAATTGTTCTACAATTTGAAAAATGAATCTTTTTAGGTGCTTAATTCAGGGCAATGTTAGAAAAGCAAATATCAATTCCCATCATCATGTCAAACCTTTAGGTTGAACAAAAGAGTAAAAAGGGCACTGCAGCTTTAAGATTTGAATTAACAATACAACTCTGATTCACTTTAGCAGTCATTCCTCCTGAAAACACAGATATGAATGATCAGTCTTAAAAAGAACAACAGCTCAATTTTACTAGATAGAGATTTGCATTCATCAAAATCCATACAGGTCTGGCAACAAAATACCCCTCCCCTACTACTGTCTCATAAAAGGAAAGAGAATAAAAACACCACCTTAGAGTTCCAGAGTAATAATATAACACTGTATAGCTGACATATTTCATAACGTTTTCATCTAAATTACATGTCCAAGGACCATGACATAAACAAATGCCTGGACCATGCTTTACACTGAATAACACGATCGCCCAAATAAGTAGCAGTTGATTTCAGTAACTAATGAACACATACAACAGGTACTTCGAGTGCAAAGTTCATGAAGTTCTTCATAAGTCCACATCTGCCATTATCACACATTGTCAGTAGTCAGTTGTCGGTATTGCCATTTCGAATTGCACGACAAAACTCAGCTAAGAAATCCATCTGTGAGCCAGATGAAGGCCCAGTATTGTTTGCTGGGGACATCATCTGAGGAAAAGCAAGTCAAATGCATAAGGAATGGGGACCGTGAGAAGAAGAAGAGGTGAAGGATGAAAGAATACCTGATGGGGAAGTTTGAAATTCCTCCAGGCTGAATCACTAATTCTAGAGTATAGAACTGGTCTTTTTGAAACAAGGAAAACCACAGTAAAAGGAAACAACCATTATGGAAGAAAATATCCATCAATAAACAAGAATGGAAACAAGGTCAGACATAAGGAGAAATAAGAGAAACAAAAAATAGAAATAAAAAACGACATGACAAAGGATGCCCAATATGACACTCCCAAGATCCTCTAAACAACAGGCAGCAAACACAGAACTGCTTGCAACCACAAATCTAAAAGAAAGAGCAACATTCAGCACATTAGTAGCTTTCTTTAACATCATATTAGCAGCAACACAGAGTGGTTCAGAAGCTGGTGGAATTATTTTAAGAAGATTCATAACCTATGCTTGGGATGAGGAACCTTGGAATATATTAACAACAGAGTTCTTAGAAAACCAATGATTTATCCACTAGCATAATTCAGGCTGGTTTGTGCTAGTCATGAATTAACTTGGTCCAAACTAATCCTAAATATCTCATATGGATTGGATATCTTCGATGATGCTGACAACCTTGTAATTCTCTCCTTCCAATCCCTTCAACTTAACTTATGCATACAACAGTTATCAAAGTACGGCATCAATCTTCGTGGGAATGGTTGTCTCATCCCCCAACAAGGAAATTATCTCATAGTTAGCAGTTAGAGGCCACTATTTTACTTAGCCAGATCAACCAACTTCGACCACCTAGTCAAAACGAAACTGATAATAGCTACTACATCCTCCACTTTTTCCAGATCCTAACACCATCATTAAAAAAACACTATTGTTTTTCCTTGAACCAATAAACAACAATAACAAAAAAAATTCAAAATAAAAATAGCTATCATTCACCAAGATTAACAAGTTATTCCACAAACTAAAAGAACAAAGATAAGCATATTATGCGAGCAAAAAGAAAAAAAGAAGAAGCAAAATATGCTATAGCCTATAGGTACATTTCGACATAAAACTTGCTGCCATACTAAAATCCATATCAAATTAAATAACCTACAATTTAAACAATGACTTTGCTCTAATACTGGGAAATCACATCAATGCATATCAAGATACACACTAAATATACAAGAAGAAAGACATCTGATATTGAAATACCATCAATCTGCAAAGATGATCTCTTTACAATAAAGTCTCTATAGCTATTCATACAAGAATATGTATAACAGCTTCGACTAACAGCTACTATTAACTCCTTAGCAGACTATAATGGATAGCAAATAGTTACAATTGAACCAATTGTATAACAGCTTCGACTAACAGCTACTCTTGACTAACAGCTACTGACTATCCTTAACAATGCAGCAATGCTCGTGCGATCAATCTCAGGCATCCAATAAGAACCTTCAAATTTTTTCATACAAAGAAATACTAAGAACAACCCTCTACTTGGAGAAGCTAAATAACAATTAATCCAAAACAAAAAGAAAACTAAAACTAACAGATGCTCCCTTTTCAAAGAAAAAAAGAATAAACAATAGAAAATTGTATTCCATCTTAGTTAAGGTTATTCATTCAACCATCTGGGCTAAACCCAATTAGAAAAAGCAGAGAAACAACATTTACAAACTTTCCAGTTCCTTTTCCTTGGTTTTCAATGCAACCAAACAGATATTTAACACGAGAAAGAAAAAATAATAAGAATTACCAGGGAAGATAAGAATTGAAACTGGTTGTCTTCTGGTTCAATTTTAGGGTATTTTATCAGCCCCTCCATTGATTCTTTTCATTTGGTTTCAACAAAATAAAAAAAATTCAAGGAACTACAACGAGAAATAAAGATAATGATAACATATATCTGATATTCATAACTCATCACAGATTCGACTGAAAAAATAACTAAACGAGCAGCAAAATTCAACGAAAACGATAAAGAAATAAACTGCTGATAGAAAGGTATTTGACTTACAGTTTTTGTGCGAAACTGAGATTAATATTTTGGATTCGATCAAACAACAAAAATTTGGAGCTATAATGATACAAAAAGAAAAGAAAAGGTTGAGAAGGAGCAAATCGGTTGTAAAGAAAAATAAAATAAAAGGTGAAGCCTGGGAGGGTAAAACAAGGAGGGTAAACTGAAGGATCGCCTAAACGGAGCAAAAGGGAGGTATTAGAAATCGGTGGATTTCACCGATTAGGTCAGTAATGGTTTAGCCCCCTGAACCAAACAACGGATTAGAGGCGTAATAAGTGGGGCCCACCGATTAGGAGTGTATTTACATAGCCAATATATCCAACCAAACATGCTCTAATACCTGAGCTAAATGTGATCGACCATGGAGGAAAACTAAGTTACTTTTTGTTTCTCTTATGTTGCCAATACACCTAACTAAACATGCTCTAATACCTTAGCTAAATATGATCGACCATGGAGGAAAACTAAGTTACTTTTTGTTTCTCTTATGTTCAGTTGCAGAAGAAGAAAATAAAAGATGATAAGTTTGTTTTTTAGGCTTTTTCTCTCCCACTTATAAAAATATATATACATTTAATTAGGGACCCAATTAATTATTAATTAAACTTATCGATAGTCACCGAATGGAATTTAATGATGACGATAATAATAATGCTAGGCCATTAATTAAGAATTTATCTTGGTTTAATAGTTTAATAGCACTTAGGTCCTAGGTTTAAGTCTTTAATCAACTCTCACTAATTTAGTCACATATTATATTTAATATTCTATTTATTTAATAAATAATTTTATTTCCAATTTAATTATTAATATTTCTATTTCTTAAAATTTTACATTTGACTTGGACTTACTCAATTAAAAATCTTCCGATCAACTCAACTTAGTAAATTCAACCTCAATATCGAACTTTTCAACTACACTAAAAATCAGTCATCATCAAAATAGTCAATATCACACTAGTGGACTCATCATTTTTCTACTGGAACTGGTAGATACCGGTACTAGTTTGTTTCTATGTACCATTTCGGATTTACTGATGCTTTTTAAAACAATTAATATATAAAATATTTAAATATATCAAATGAATTAGATTAAATAATTTCAAAATTAAATATATATATATATATATATATATGAACTGATTATATAAAATACTCATCAATAAACTTCACAAATAAAATTTCATCATTTAACAAATCTAAAGTAAACAACGAAAAAATTCCAGTCATTAAACAGCAACAAAATTATTCACACCATTATTTTAAAAATTATTCACTCATATAAAATTAAAGTTTAATAAAAACATATGCAAAAAATTATGTTCATGAAACTTTTAAAAATTTTATCTTTTTTCTATATAAATTCTTTACTTTTTTATTATTTATTAATTTTCTATTTTAAATTTTAAAGTTGCTCATTTACCTTGGTTAAATTTTAAATTTGGTTAATAAAATATTTTAATTGGTAAAATAATAATTTTATCAATTTTTTAAAATTATTCATGCATCAACCGATGTGCAATGTTTCGGTCAGTGCAACTAGAATTAGCCGGAAAAAGTCAGTGCAACTAGTACATACTAAAATTTGTACTGGTGTAGAAAAGAGAAATGATTGTTCCGATTTATTACTAAAAGAATGTGCATTGACAGGTACAACCAAAATCGATGCGAAACCAACTACATTGATCATCATATTATTTGATTCAATTCTTATATCTCTGCTCGATTCATAATAATTAATAAATAACTCACGTTAACTAGCACTCGTACTCGAAATTATGTTTAGTCTATCACCGGTACAATTCGAATTTAGACATCCAAAATTTGGGTGTTACAAAATGCCATGTATGAACTCGTGTTTTTTTCTCTTTCATTAAGTTGGTTTCTAATTTTAGATGGAATCTAGGATTGTATCTCAAAGCTTGGACAACCATATCGCAATACAACTTTTAATTAACCAAAGATTTTGCCCAATTAAAATCCTTGTATAATTAAAAGTCAAAATCATTGATCACATTGAACTCGTATCTCTTTGCTTATAAAAGCAATGTCTAACATGTTAAAATTAAGTGACCCGAATCCTTATTTAAATAAAATATAGTGGTAAATAAAATAAAAATAAAATCCCTATAGAACTATACTTCTTTTATTTTATTTTAGAATAAGGTTTTTTAAACCTTATTAAACTCCATCTATTTGATATTGATTAGAATAAGGTGTTTCAATCTTACTACACTCCTATTAAAATATGGTTTTATAAACCTATAAATAGACATAGTCTACTCTTGTAATTATTCAAATTCGACATAGTGAATTTTCTTCTCCTTTGTCCATGGTTTTTTCCCAAAAGGGTTTCCACATAAAAATCTATGTTCTTTATTTTTATTTCTCTTTTCTTTGTGATATATTGTCATTACCGACATTCTATTTTTACAAATTGCTATTCGAGCTTCCAGGTTGTTCATCTCAATCACGGTAATGGCGTCTTTGAAGTATGAAATTCTGTTGTTGGATCGCAACACCAGATTCGCATTGTGGCAGATAAAAATGCAGGCAGTTCTTGCATAGATGGACTTAGAAGAAGCCCTGCTAGGGGTAGATAAGATGCATTCAACATTGACGGAGGAAAAGAAGAAGCGCAAGGATCGAAAGGCGTTAACACAGTTACATCTACATTTGTCTAATGAATTTTTACTGGATGTGATGAAGGAGAAGAATGCCGCTAGATTATGGAAGAGATTGGAACAAATATGTATGTCGAAAACTCTAACTAGCAAGTTGCATATGAACCAACGTATTTATGCTCATCGTTTGGAGGAAGGTGCATCTATGCACGAACAATTAACAATGTTTAAAAAAATTCTCTCAAACTTGGAGGCCATGTAGGTACAGTATGATAAGGAAGATCTAGGGTTGGTTCTACTTTGTTCGTTGCCCCCTTCTTATTCAACCTTTAGAGATACAATTTTATATAGCCATGAGTCTCTCACAGTTGATGAAGTTTATGATTCTTTAACCTCATACGATAAGATGAAGCATTTTTTGGTTAAAATTGACTCTCAAGGAGAGGATCTTATTGTTCGTGGAAGACAAGATAGGAATGCTGATGATTATCGTGGAAGGACATAGGAACAGAATCCTCGCGGTAAATCTAAGGGTAGATTGAAGTCTTCAAACAGAGGTAAAACTTGTAACTTCTGCAAGAAGAAATGACACATTAAATCTAAGTGTTATAAGCTACAGAACATGATCAAAAGGGAGGCTACGAATCAAAATGAAAAACAACTAGAAAATTCTGGGAAAGCTAATGTTGTAGAAAACTCCAGCGATGGTGAACTTCTAGTCGCTTCTGTCAATAATTCTAAAGTGAGTGATGAGTGGATCCTTGATTCAGGCTGCACCTTCCACATGAGTCCCAATTGAGATTGGTTTACAACTTACGAAACAATGTCTGAAGGTGTTGTTTTGATGGGAAATAATGCTTCATGTAGAATTGTAGGTAATGGAACAATTAAAGTTAAGATGTTTGATGGAGTTGTCAGAACACTTAGTGACGTACGACATATTCCAGAATTGAAGAGAAATTTAATTTTGTTGAGTACTCTTGATTCAAAAGGGTACAAATACATAGCTAAAAGTGGGGTTTTGAAGAACTTCTTGATGGGCAAGGAATTTGCAAACTGAAGTTCTGTGAGCACTACGTGTTTGAGAAGCAAAAGAGAGTTCGATTCACCAGAGGAATCCATAACACAAAGGGAACGTTGGGGTATATTCATTCTGATCTATGGGGGCCATCCAGAGTGCCTTCGAGAGGTGGAGCTGATTATATGCTAACTTTTATTGATGATTTTTCCAAAAAAGTTTGGGCGTTCTTTCTGAAGTAGAAAAGCAATGTGTTTTCTGCATTTAAGTCTTGGAAAACTATGATTAAAAAATAGACGGGAAAACAAATAAAATACCTCCGCACAAACAATGCCTTAGAGTTCTGTTCTGATGAGTTTAATAAACTATGCAAGTCAGAAGAGATCATGAGTCACTTGACAGTTCATCATACTCCACATCAAAACAACATTGTAGAACAAATGAACAGAATGATCATGGAGAACTTTTGATGTATGTTGTCAAATGCCAACTTACCAAAGTCATTTTGGGTCAAAGCAGCCTCTACTACATGTTTTTTGATCAACCGGTCTCCATCCGTTGCCATTGAGAAAAAGACTCCACAAGAGGTATGGTTTGGTAATCCTATTGACTATTCTGATTTAAAGATCTTTTGGTGTCCTACGTATGCTCATGTTGATAATGGAAAATTGGAACCAAGATCCATTAAATTTGTTTTTCTTGGTTATAAAGCTAGTGTGAAAAGGTATAAGTTTCCACAATCAGATGATGAGATTGAGTACATGTCACATGTTCCATACTCTAGTGCAGTGGGATCTCTCATGTATGCTATGGTTGGTTCACATCCAGATTTATTATATGCAGTCAGTGTAGTTAGCAGATACATAGCAAATCCCGGTAAAGAACATTGGAAAGCAGTTCAGTGGATTTTAAGATACTTATGAGGTATTACTGAAGTTTGCTTATAGTTTGAAAGAATTAGAGTTGGATTCATTGGGTATGTTGATGTTGATTTTGCTGTAGACCTTGATAGAAGAACTTCTCTTACAGGTTATGTCTGTACAATTGGAGGTTGTGCAATCAGTTGGAAAGCCACTTTGCAAACTACAGTCGCCTTGTCTCACACTGAAGCTGAGTATATGGGGATTACTGAAGCTTGTAAAGAAGATATTTGGTTGAAGGAACTCTTTAGTGAACTCAATGAAGACCTTCAAATCAATACAGTATTTTTGTGATAGTCAGAGTGCCACCTTTTTTACAAAAGATCAAATCTTTCATGAGAGAACAAAACACATTGATGTCCGCTATCATTTTGTTCGTGATATTATTGCTCGTGGTGATACTATTGTGAGCAAAATTAGTATTCATGAAAATCTCTCATGTATGCTATGGTTTGTTCACATCCAGATTTTGTAAAGAAGCTGAGTACAATTAGATGATAAGATTGAGTACATGTGACCTGTCACATGTTCCATACTCTACCACTGAAGCTGAGTACATGGTGATTACTGATGCTTGTAAAAAAAGCTATTTGGTTAAAGGAACTCTTTAGTGAACTTCATGAATACCTTCAAATCAATACAGTATTTTGTGACAGTCAGAGTGACATCTTCCTTACAAAAGATCAAATGTTTCATGAGAGAACAAAACACATTGATGTTCGATATCATTTTGTTCGTGATATTATTGCTCGTGGTGATATTGTTGTGAGAAAAATTAGTACTTATGAAAATCCTGCAGATATGATGACTAAGTCACTTCCTATAACCAAGTTTGAGCATTGCTTAGACTTGATTGGTGTTCATTGTTGAAGTTAAAACCTTTAGGGGTTTTATGGAAGAGGTGGAGAACTTGTTCGTTGAGAGTTCGTGATGAAGAACTTGTTCATTGAGAATTCATGTCAAGGTGGAGATTGTTAGAATTAATTGACCCAAATCCTTATTTAAATAAAATATAGTGGTAAAATAAAATTAAAGTAAAATCCCTATAGAACTATACTTTTTTTATTTTATTTTAGAATAACGTTTTTTAAACCTTATTAAACTCCATCTATTTGATATTGATTAGAATAAGGTGTTTCAATCTTACTACACTCCTATTAGAATATGGTTTTACAAACCTATAAATAGACATAGTCTACTCCTCTTGTAATTATTCGAATTTGACATAGTGAATTTTCTTCTTATCTGCCTGTGGTTTTTTACCAAAAGGATTTTCACGTAAAAATCTATGTGTTCTATATTTTTATTTCTCTTTTCTTTGTGATATATTGTCATTACCGACATTCTATTTTTACACAACCTATTTTTTTATCAATTCATGGTAACACATCTTTAAGGAAGGTAGATTTAGTTTCAAATCCCATATCATCGACATTGGTAGAGTATTGTTTGAGGGTGAATCGAGACATCTCATTGTGGAGCATAAGTTATGACAATCAATTAACATGGAGAGAGATAAAACATGTGACAACCACGATGATCAAGGTATATCAGTTCTAAACTTTGCAACATTAAGATGGCAAGATATAGAATTTGCAACACCCTATGAAGAATTGTTCTAAACTTTGCACCCTACAATGGTGAGAACATGTGGTGTCTATAGAGAACAATTTTGAGAACTTGTACACTTTGAAGTTTGTTATCAAGCATTGTTTTATTTTTATGGTGATTTGAACTTGTACACTTGTGCACTAGGGTTTAGAAAATTGTAATTAAATATAGATGTGAAGTGCGGTGTTTGCAAGTGTACGAGTCAAATTGTAATATAGTTAATTTTACAACGTAAAATCGAAAGTATTCCAAGGATTGTACCCAAGGGGTTGCTAAGTTGGTGAAAATTATTACTAAATTAATTATTCCTAAAACAAGTACTAGCCTAATCGAGTTACGAATTAGTAGTGGAAATCTAAGATTAAAATTTCAATAAAACTAATTAAATTAAAATGAAACCTAGGGTTAAAACAATTGGAACTTCCTATTCCTTGTTTAAATGATGCGAGCTACTTAGCCTAAACTTGGTTGAATTACTAATTATCAATTAAGACAATATTTACTTTACTTGAGTTATTTACCAATCTTAACTAAGAATACCCTCTCAGTCTCATTCTCGCTAAGAGTTACTATCTAAGATACCCTTTCAGTCTCCCTCAAGCATATGGGTACCCTTTCGGTCTCACCACTCAGCATAAGTTTACCAAAGACTTACACAACAGTATACCCTTTCGATCTCATCTATCTAATTATTCTACTAGGGTTGTCAATCCTAGTATACTGAGAACTTAGCACACTTGAACAAACACTGAATGGCCGATAAATAAGCACTCAATTAAATAATCAGTTTACCAAATACTTCAACAACAGAATACCCTTTCGAGCTCATCTATCTAATTATTCTACTAGGGTTGTCAATCCTAGTATACTGAGAACTTAGCATACTTGGAGAAACACTGAATGGTCGATAATTAAGCACTCAGTTAAATAATAAATTAATCAATCAATCATGCAAGATATTAATAATAGCGCGAGTTTAATTCTCACATTCATGCAAGCATTCAATTAATCAATTAACGAAAGAGATATAAATAAAGAGAAAAAAGAAGAGAATGTTCATCTACAAAAACTAAAACTGAAATCTATAAAATTCTGAAAAGCTCACCCAAAATATTATTATAATGTTGATTATATAGGCTAAAATCAAAAGGCTAAAGTAACTTTTCGTCTAAAGTAGCAATTAGGGTTTCAATTTGGAAAAAGACACCAAATTGCCCTTAAAATTGCAGCCGGCACGCGCAGGTAATCGTTATGACGTCACGATGTCGAGAGCTTCCTCATTGTGACATGGAGTTCTATTTTCAATTTCGCGACTTTTAGGTCCCAATGTTACAACATTCATTGCAGTTTTGATGCAGGAGTTTGTTCTTGCATCTGTCTTCAATGTTGCAACTTTCATGTCCTAATGTCGTGACATCGGCTGTAGTTTCATCCAGAAGTTCCATCTTTAGCTCCTGATCCATCTTACATAACCACATAACCTTATTGAGATATAAAATACCATTAAACTACTAAAAAGTATACTTTGATAATTTAGAATGTAAAAACATAACTTATTACTAAATTACTTGATTTTACTATTAAAGAAGCTAAAATTATGTGAAAAGGGATAAAAAAATAACATGATATCTCATAGTAGATCATGATTGCACCTGGTGACAAAACCAAACTACCTATGTACCTTCATTTTTTGAAGGATAAGTCATGACATAGTTCCATATATATTTTTTTGGATGTGCAGTTTAAGCTCATGCTTAAGAACATTATTTTTTGGATGAACAGTTTAAGCTCGTGCTTAGAAGCATCATCGTTTAGGCTGAATAGTTTAAGCTCATATTTAGGAGCATTAGCATTTTGGATTAACAATTTAGGCTCGTGCTTAGGAGCTATGTTATAGTTTAAGCTCGTGCCTAAGAGTGTTGTTTTCTATAGGCTTATTTGACATGTGACTAGAGTCCAACCGTGAGCATTCTGATATCCTCGAAACAGACGATTGTCTCAGGCCCTTGAAACCCACTCTCTTGCTTCTGCTTAGAGCTAATGTAATAGGATCGAAAGAGCCAAATTTTATGGTTCTATCCATCATATTGAAATGAGAAACAATAATGGTTGATGTCAAGTTTGATTATGCTACTTCTTCAAAATCATTTTTTTCTTTTTCATGTAGTTGCATGATCTTTTCTTTCAACATAAATCATTTTTCGAAATGATGGTTAATAAACCGATGATATTTGCAATAATTGAGATCATTTAGTCAATCAACTTCTTTAAGTCACTTTAGTTTTGGGAACTGAATCAACATAGCTTTTAAAATTCCATCAAGCATGTTGGGACAATCAACATCAAGTAAAGGATATTTCTTTTCTAGCCTCTCCTTCAGTGTCACTATTGTTGTACCTTTGACTTGAGCAGAAATAAGCTTCACGTTTACGACCATGGATAGATTGACATCTTCATTATTAGCTAAAATTTTATCCCCGTGGTGACCTACTTTCTCAAGAAATCCTTAATTTTCTATAGTTTTCATACTTAACTCCATATCGTAAGCTCGAGTAGCTAATTCTTCAAAGGACTTCGACTTGATGCCTTGGAAAATGTATCGCAAGCGCCAATTTTTGCCTTGTATACACTTGTTCGTGGCAAAAGATTTTAACAATTTTTCTTTGCAATTTAGACTTAGAATCCTCCACGAGTGGATGTAATTAATGATTGACTTGTCTTTCCACTGTTTTGAGCATGTGAGATCAATCATGTTGATAATTTGATGAGTACTAAAGAATTGATTGAGAAATTTTCGTTCAAGTTCTTCCCAATTATCAATTGTTCCAGGTTCAAGATCAATATACCAATCGAAGGAATTTCTTTTCAATGATCAAACTACGTAAAGACTTAATGAATTCCAAGAAAGACTAGACTTAGTAAATGATAGTGTCGCATGTGAAATGATATGCGAATTGTGCAAGTATACACTCGAATCAAGTAATAAAGTGATAAGTGAGATCGTCTTCACAAGAATAATGATGTGTGCAATATGTGTAACTGATAAATAATGGAAAATGCTATGACAAGTCAAGAGTAAAAATGCAATGGTAATTACGAGAATAATTACGTGAATAATATGCAAACGAATAAATAAATAACGAAGAATGCTACGACAAAGATACTATGGTAAAGGATAGAGGATAGAGGGTCTACAATGTTTATTTGGAAGGTCGGGATTACCAGAATCTACTGCTCAGAAGAAATCTAAAATGGTATGTTTCTTTTGAGAGTAAAATCTCAAGTTACCTTGCTCATATCATTCAATTTCATTCTCATTAACCTAACCTTGTCAGAAATAGATTAACTAAATGAACATGATGTACATCCATCTATGTCTAGAGTTTGCAAACATTTAATTTTTTAAAACCATTGAATGAAACAGTATATTAAAGCAGATCTATACTTCAGTCATTAAAGAAAATAAAGGTTTCATCAAGTAATCCCAAGCCTATGAGATTTAGCTCATGGGTTGGGAATTAAAATTCAAATCCAAAATATCATTCAACATCATTTCCACAAATCAATTCACGAAGAGCAACCAAGAAATAATGGAAGAACTTCGAAAGGACAGCTTTCGCGTATCTAGCCTACTCTCCAATGATATAGTGTCCTGTGGTGGCTGAAAGGGACTACCTTCGTCTTCTTCTTCCCATCAATGCTCAGCTGCTACCCTCTATTTTTGCCTAAGGATCTCTCCTCTCTTGTGTTCGCCTTTTTTTTCTGCCCCCTTTAGGTTTTCCTCCTTTGGCTTTTATAATTGTTTTTCCTAGGGTAAATTCAACAGCCCATGATTTTTTTCCCTTTTTTTAGGCTGATTTTTCTGGTACACATATAGTTTAGCTAAAATTGGTATGCATTGAGTGTTGAATCGATATTCCTCTTTGGAATTTTCATGGCATTCATATTGTAAAACTATCCAACCCATTGCCCGACAAACCTTCACTCATTTACTTCTTGTTCCTCATCCTATACCTGCCAATTACTACCAAATAAATCCTTACTGTAGACAATTAAAAGTAACAAATAATAACATTTAAGCACCGTCCAAGCTCCTTATGCAATGTTCTAAAAAATGCTAAAATAAGTTCCTAAAATGTAAGTAAATGTACCTAAGTACAGGCAATTAACAAGATCTATAAGCATGAAATATAACTCTTTTCAAGAGTTATCACACCCTCAAACCTAAGTTATTGTTTTTTCTCAAGTAAAATATACATGAATGCAACAATACTTGGCTACGCACATAATCACCGTGTACTACGAATCCATTCAAAAAACAATATATATACTTCAGTTCTCAATAATCTTCCCTCTAAAAAAACTTGTTTGAGTTTCAAAGGTTTACCCAACGAAGGTAGTGTAAAAAATTGCTCCCTAAAAACAAAATTTCCTAAGTACTCATCTGTGCTTTCTGGCCATAGCAAACATCTCCTAATTTACTCAGTTCATTTATTACCCAAAATCAAGTTAGTTTGTAACCCTTGATCTAAACCTACTCAAAATATTTATTTGTATTTGTTTTTTTATAATATTAGGGGATTTGGCATGTCACAAAAATTTTTAACTTGATAATCACAATGGAGCATACACCAAATTACCTAGTACTTAATCATGTCACAATTTAAATAAAAATCACTCTTAAAGCTAAGGTTTTTAACTTAGAAGATTGATGGAGCAAACATCTACCTCCTTAGCTACTCAGCTCATTATTACGCGGAGTGCCCTTAATTTTCTTTTATTACACACTCTTACTTGGACTCACCTTTCTAGTTAATAGCATGATGGAGCAAACAAAGTGGTGCTGACTTACTTGGCAATTCTAAGCCTTGGAGTGTCTACTATCCTTTATTTAAGTAATGTTGTGGCAATGTGACTGAGTTTGGTTTCAAAAGTCTCTAAGTTCATGAAAAGATACTTGCTATAGTCTAAAATAACTGAGGCTAGGACATCTTATTTTTAGGGGGTAATCTTCAAGCAACAGTGAATTCACCTTATCCCTGTCACATTTTTCTAGATTTATTGAAGAATTCATCTCCTCGCCAAATATCATAAGTAGAGATTGTACGTCGCATAGGCAAAACAATATTTTAGTAGTTATGTGGCAGTGGCAAAACAAGTTTAACGAGACTCGAATGAGCATACATGCTAGATATATAATGTAGTCTAAATGCACAATACACCCCTAAACCTAAAGGATGCATTATATTCAATGCATGTAGAGATATGTAACAGAAAAACAAAAATATAGATATGTACAGGTAATGTTATAGCAAAAGAAATAAAATACACGAGCTAGGAAAAAAATTTCCTGGCTTGGACTGAAATGTAATTACTTCATTTGGCCCTACGAGTGGATTTATGGGCACTGACTTTATACCGCAGCTTCCTCTTCATGGGGGTCATTTCATCCCCCTCCTTATCAGTTTCCGTGAGCTCATCAATAAGATGATCGATGTTATGGACTTGTACAGTCATAGAAGCTAGTGGGGTGGTTGGAACAAGGTCCTTACCTTTCATGTTGGCAGTAGTGGAAATAGCAGTTTCCCCTTCATTAGCAATGGTTCCCAAATTAATGGATTCGGCTCTAACAGTAGGAGTTTGAGTTGGCTCCTCTATGGCTTCAAGAATTGGGAGCAAAGAGGTGGGGAAGGCAGGGAATTTTGTCTTCGAAAATCTAGAAAAACTGCTCATTAATCAAAGATAAAAACATAAATGAAACAACACTAAATAATTAACGATAACAGATAATAAATGAAATGAAAGTAAAACAATTAAAAAAGGGAAACTAAAAACAAAACTACTAGCTTAAACATCTCAAAGGTCAATGAATTGCTTGTCACGATCCACGTGAGCACTCCAGTAGTGATCATTAGGAAAAATTATGGTGTTACTTCGCTCAAGTGAGTCTTTATCACTATCAAAATTGTTATAGAAATATCTTGTGAACTCTTCCTCCACTACTGTTTCTATCAACCCAATGGCATGGCATTCTTCATTCTCATCAGCACATTTCAAGGCATCAAATACATTGGAAGTAATCTACTGATCATTTACCCTCATGGTCAATTCACCTTTCTACACATTAATTAAAGTCATGTCTGTAGCAAGGAAAGGTCTTCCAAGAATAATCAGCAAATCTTTATCAGCTTCACATTCTAAAATAAGAAAATCTACATGAAAAATAAATTTATCTACTCTTACCAACACGTCTTCAACTTTACCTTTCAGATGTGCATAGGATCAATCATCCAGTTGCAACGTAACTGTAGTAGGTCTTGCCTTCTCAATTCCTAGCTTCCTGAAAATAGACATAGGCATTAGATTTATGCGCACTCCTAAATCACATAATGTCTTACCAACATAACGATTTCGAATTGAACACAGGATAGTGAAACTCCCTGGGTCCTGCAACTTTGGAGGTAGTTTATTCATCAACATTGTTATGCACCCTTCAGTGAAGGCAACAGTCTCAAATTCTCTCAATTTGTGTTTCTTTGACAATATATCTTTTATAAACTTTACATAATTAGGCATCTACTCCAAAGCTTCTACTAGTGGTATGTTGATATGGAGTTACTTCAAGACCTCCAAAAATCTTTTGAACTGAACATCCTTTTTAGAATTTTTGAATCATTGAGGAAAAGGTGGAGGTGGTCGTCCTTTAGGTTGTTGATATTGTTTTACTATGGCATTTTTGTTGGTAGCACTATCTGATTCTACTGCAACAATATTTTGCTTAGCTTTTTCAGTTGCAGTGTGCTTTTTAGATGGCTCTGGGATCTTTACATGGTTGTTATTCGAGTTATCCTCTCCTATCATAGCATCTTGAGCAATGTTATCAAGTTGAGTTCCACTTCTAAGAGTGATGGCCTTGCACTGCTCCTTTCCTTGTGTTATTTAATTCTCAGTATCGCTTAGTAATGCTCCTTGTGGCCTCGAATTTAAAGAATTCGCTATCTGCCCGACTTGATTCTCAAGATCTTTGAGGGGCTCATCGTAGGTTTGAATTACAACATCATTCTTGGCTATATATTCCTTCAACAAGGCTTTAATAGAGGTAGAAGACGATGCTTAACCCTATTGAACATTTTGCCTCGGCATAGGATGATTATAACCAGGCGGTGCACTGTTGGTATTTTGTCTCACAACATTATTTAGATTTCCCACACCTTGATTATTCCAACCAAAATTCAAATTATGCTTCCACCCTGGATTGTAGGTGTTGGAATTATGGTTATTATCCTGGTTAAAATTACCCATGTAGTATACAAATGTTGGATTTGATGGGCATTCATCAAACACATGGTCTTAACCACAATAAACACACGATTGTTTGGCTGATTTCATCTCCTGGACTACAATAGGTCTTTTCATTGTTTTAATCATATTCGCTAAAGAAGATACATGGGCTGCCAATGAAGTAATTGCATCGAGCTCCATGATACTAGTAGCTCTCTTACCTGTCCAAACTCTCGTGGTAGAATATTGATAATCATTGTTGGCAATCTTTTCAAAAATCTCATATGCTTCATTATAATATTTATCCAACAAAGTACTATTAATAGAGGCATTGACTACCATCCTTGTATGTGCATTCATTTCATTTTAAAATATCTTCATCTGTGTCCTGTGTTAAAATCCATGCATCGGACATTTCTGAAGTAATTCCTTAAATCGTTCCCAAGCTTCATATAGTGTTTCATCCTCTGATTTTCGAAAAGACGTGATGTCATTTCTAAGCTTGGCATTCATATTTGGTGGATTATACCGTAGTAAAAATATCTGGCAAAGATCATTCCATGATGCCACTGTTTACAGTGGTGAAGCACTCAACGACGCTCTTGTACTATCTCTCAAAGAATATGGAAACAGTTTAAGCTGCAAAGCATCTTAAGGAACACCCTGATGTCTAAACGAGTCATAGACCTCTAGAAAAAGTCTTAAATGCAGTCTTAGGTCTTCAGTGGGTAATCCTCCAAACTGTCCTACTATTTGCAACATCTAAAACATTACTGGTTTCAGCTCAAACTATGGAGATTTTATTGTTAGAGTATGCCCAAAGACTAATCATAAGATGATTGTAATAACATACTTGTTTTACCTCGTTTATTAATATAAGACATTGTCATTATTATTTCAGCTTCTTTTCTATGTATATAAATAAACTGTTTTATAATAATGTCCTGAGAATAATATGATTATTCTTAAAGGGTCCTTAGTCAAGTATTATTATGGGCTTGAATAACAATAATGCATTAATACTAATGTGTAGTTTATTGATGACAGTGTTGTCGTTGGCATGGGATGTCAAAATCAATACATGAGTATGTGTGTTAGAGAACAACATATTGGACTGACCTGCTATGAGTATGTTTCTTGGATTATTATGTAATAGTCACAACATTACTCATAGTGATTACTATGTATACAATCCTCAGACTTGAGATCATCATTATCCCAACATCGTGAGTCGTATATTTTGATACTGTTAAACGTCCATTGTAACTAGTTGTTCTATAAAGGCTAATGTTGGATATACCATAATCTATGTAGTGGGATATGGTTGATCAATATAGGATTTGTCCCTCCTACATAATGGGAGCAAAATCTTAGGCCACTTGATTAAGTGGGACTAGAAATGCATGACCATGCTCGAATAAGTTTATATGAGATATCATACTTATTTTTTTTATCATAGTCTACTCAAGATATCAAGAAACATTAGATGGACTATACAAGTGTGACTATTCCATGACTTGTGTTCATTCTAGATATAAAGGACAAAATGATTTAATACATGAAGGATAAATCACAGAGAGGTTATGTCGAATCATGACTTCTTGTAACTTAGGCAGCAATGATGCATTGCTAGATGCCACTCATTGTTTGTAATATTAGAATCGTTCTAGTATTACTAGTAATGTTACAAGAACCCATAGGGTCACACCCTATGGTTGAAACGAACGGAATCCAAACATAGTTGGTATTGATTTTTAGCTATCACATGAATTAAATTGATTATAAAATTAATTTAATTAGGTAGTTAAATATCGAACGAATTATATGTACAAGTATGTTGTACACATAATGAGAATATGGTTAAATTAATATATATGAATTTAATTAGTATAAAATTTAACTAAACATAATTTACCGAAATCCTTATTATAATTATTGCAATTATAATTTACGATCGAATATTATTATAATTATTGTAATTCTAATTTTTCGGTCAAACATTATTATAATTATGGTAATTATAATTATTATATTCAGTTAATTATTATAATGAATTTTTATTCATACTAAAATATCTACTATTCCTGAATTAGGAAATATAAGGTTTTTAAGAAAAACCTAATATACCCAAAATATATAAAATGAGGTATTGCAGCCGTCAAATAGATTTTTCTCTCTGAAAAAGTTTAAGAGAGTTCTTGTCGTTCGTTGCCACCCCGGCTAGATTACGTAAAGGCTGAAACTTTTCGTAGCAGCTTGGAATCGACATACAATTGCGTAATCAATTTCACAGCAGTTATCTTTGGTTTTCTAGATGATTAAAGGTAATCATTCATACCCTTCTCACCCCGATTCACTCCTCACACATGGATCCCTAGATGTGATCACCGAATTTAATTTTTTCTACTACGCCATATGTGTACCGATGTTCTAACATGTATGTGTGCTTTAACTATTCCTGGATTCAAATCCTCTAAAATTGGAACAACATGATCTTGACTTAGTCTGTCATGATCATCTATCACACAATCAATGAGAGGATTATTATTGCGACCAATTAGATTATCATTAAGACCAGGGTCATTTCCCGCCCTAGCCATATTTCGTAATTCTTTTCCCCTTCTTCGCAAAGTTCTTTCGATCTCTAAGTCAAAAAGATATTCTTCGTTAGCAGGAATGCCTATTCTCATACACTAACAACAAACCTGTAAAAATTAAATACAATTAAGTTAAATAAAACTAATAGAATTAGAATAGAAAATAAGAAAACCAAATTTCACCAAATTGTCGATCCCTGACAACGGCGCCAAAAAATTTCCATGTGAAATGATATGCGAATTGTGCAAGTATACACATCAAATCAAGTAATAAAGTGATAAGTGAGATTGTCTCCACAAGGATCGGATAGGTATAAAAATGGTCAAGTTATCATACAAAAATATGGTTAATGTTATGGAAAAAATAATGATAAGAATGCGGTAGTAATTTAAAGGAATAATAATGTGTGTAATATATGTAACTGATAAATAATGGAAAATGCTATGACAAATCAAGAGTAAAAATGCAATGGCAATTATGAGAATAATTACGTGAATAATATGTGAAGGAATAAATAAATAACTAAAAATGCTATGGAAAATATACTAAGGCAAATGATAAATGTAAAATGGGCTTCTTTTGAGAGGAAAACCTCAAGTTACCTTGCCTTAAGTGATATATGTCTATAAGCCTTAAGCACAACACCTGCACTATTTGCTTTCTATCCGTATGAATGTTGCTCTATGTCTAGAGTCTACTACAAGTATTCAATTGAACACTTGCTCATATCATTCAATTTCATTCTCATTAACCTAACCTTGACAGAATTAGATTAACTAAATGAACATGCTATACATCCATCTGTGTCTAGAGTTTGCAAACATGTAATTTTGTAAAACCATTGAATGAAACAGTATATTAAAGTAGATATATACTTCAATTATTAAAAAAAATAAAGTTTTCATCAAGTAATCCCAAGCCTATGAGATTTAGCTCATGGGTTGGGAATTAAAATTCAAATCTAAAATATCATTCAACATTGTTTCAACAAATCAATTTAAGAAGAGCAATCAACAAATAATGGAAGAACTTCGGAAGGATAGCTTTCGCATAACCAGCCTACTCTCTAACGATACAATGTCCTGTGGTGGCTGAGAGGGACTGTCTTCATCTTCCTCTTCCCGTCAATGCTCAGCTACTACCCTCTATTTTTGCCTAAAGATCTCTCATCTTTTATGTTCGCCTTTTGTTTTTTTGCCCCCTTTAGGTTTTCCTCATTTGGTTTTTATAATCTTTTTCCCTAGGGTAAATCCAACAGCCCATAATTTTCTTCCATCTTTTTTAGGTTGATTTTTTTCGTACACATACAGTTTGACTGAAACTGGTATGCGTTGAACAGAACAATCCAACCCTAGAATTTCTATGGCATTCATATTGACAAACTATTCAACCCTTTGCCCCTGCAAACCTTCACTCATTTACTTCTTGTTCCTCATCCTGCTCCTACCAATTACTACCAAACAAATCCTTCTCATAGACAATTAAAAGAAACAATAATAACATTTAAGCACCGTCCAAGCTCCTTATGGAACGTTCTAAAAAATTTTAAAATAATATCCTAAAATGCAACTAAATGTACCTAAGTACAGGCAATTAACTAGATCTAAAGGCATGAAATATAACTCTTTTTAAGAGTTATGAGATAGCAGACATAAGCAATAGGAACTCTACCTAAAAACTATCTCACCGTATTTGGCGGACACATCCCTCTAACTTACAAGACATCTGTCGAATCAAACTGCGACTCACTCTGCCCATTGGCACATTTCACTGGTCTACGTTTCCATGCAAGATAATTGCGGCACATCTTCTCTGCTGACTTACTACTTACACTGTCTAAACCATTTTATGAATAATAGGTTTACTGTGTATTATTTTCATACAATGTGCATAAATTCATGCACCCATTTCTTTATCTCTCGTACTTTCTTCCTTATGCTAGCTTCTTATCTTGATTCCCAAAGAACCTTTCATATGCTGGATCTTCATAATTCCTCAACTGAACTATACACAAACATTCCCTCCATATCCTCCTTACCCTCTCCTTTTTTGGATACATAAGTGTTCCCCCGCAAGGCCAGGTTTTCATCGATCACAGTTTGCATCTATGTGGCATACCAGAGGTGAACAATGCGTCCTGGATCTTAAATATCAATGTACATATCGTTCCACTGATACCTCCTCACACCAATCTAGATACAGAGCTTATGCACCAAGGAAGGAGTCCTCATATTTTATACATATAGCATGCCTTTAAGTCTTTTATCGTGTTTAACCATGCATGCAACTAACTTTGGGAACAAAATTCTCTAAACGTGAACACCAGTGATAAGGAATAATGCTACTTGCCTTGTTGAACAAAGAAAACTATGAAACAAAACAACTACAACTCTAGGTATGAAGTAACTCACTAAAATGTCTTACTTTAGAGCTTTATCTACTTTACTGGTTTCTTGCCTTTGGTATTGGGGCATTCTCCCGTGTATTTAGCTAAACAATGAAACAACTCTTTTAATCATCAAAAACTTTCAAAAATCTATGACTTAGTAAGAATCTATAAGCATGCCAACAGTTTCGAGTAAAATTTTCTCTCATACCCAATATTCAAAATATACTACCACCTACCTTATGTTAACACTTGCTATCTGTAAAACTTAAAAAAAGGTTTAAGAATTTACCAATAGAAAACTTATCGTAGAAGCTCTCCTCATCTCTAACAATTAACACATTCGTTAGCAAGGAAGAACTCTTCTGGTTTCTTCGATGATAGCAAGGTCCACTGGAGAATATGATCCAAAATCTTCTCTTCACCACTATTCTATCCTATTTATAGGACAAATCCTAATCATAACTATTTTCAATCACTTTTAGCTCCTGCACGCTTCCACTAATTAATCACATCCTACGAGGCCCTCCAAGTGTCCTAATTGTCGACACGTTGCCTTTAATAGAACGTTAAATGACTTAAATGTGTTCCACAAGCTATTTACTTACTCTAGCCACTATGTAAAAACACGGGTGGAAATATCATTAGTGAAAATGTCCACCTAATAAAGTCCCCACCCTAACCTCTGCCTTGTCATTTCAAACTAATATATCCCGTTACATTGATGAAGTTTTAAGAGGTACTTCACCATACAGCCACCAACCTTCATTGAGCTAATTCCAACAACCTAGGCGTCCTTTACTGATGTAGTCTTCCCAATCCGACCCGGTTCATCAAGTTAGGGTGTTACACTTGATCTATGAGGAAAAACTTCTTTTGGGTCATGAATTGGTGAAGAAGCATCAAAAAATGGATTGTCATTGAGATCGAAGAAGTTTGTCCAAATAACTAACTCTAAAAGAGCTTTTACTTTTTACCTAATGACATAGGGATGAACAAGGAAATTGCTGCTTGGCATGAATTTGAATGTAACACCCCTTACCCAAGACCATTGCTTGAGTCGAGCATGAGACGTTACTTGACTTAACTTAAAAGTTCGAGGCATAAAATTTTACATTTGAAATTAATTTCACTATTCACAACAAAGCTGTCTACCTGCGCAGTAGTTACTAAATTAATTATAACTCAAGCTACAAAACTCAAAATTTAGATCTATAAATTTTAACTAAAACAATACTCATATATATTTTTACCATAAATTTTTCAGAATTTTTGGTTTAGCCAATTAGTACAGTTTATTAGTTAAATTCTCCCTTATTTCACTGATCGACTGTCATGACCTCTCATCACTAAAATTTAATTATCTTATTGTACAGACTTCATATGGTATTATCACTTGTTTCTACAAAAATAGACTCAATAAGGAATCTATACATATAAATTAAAACTTATAAATATTTTTTTACAATTCTTAATGATTTTCTAAAGTTAGAATAGAGGATTCCGAAAACCACTTTGACCTTGTCTAACTAAAATGAAAATATCTCAGAATACATAATTCTTTTGTCTACACTATTATTTTTCTATGAAAATAGACTCAATAATATTTAATTCCATATCTCGTACACCCTCTAATTCATTTTCTGCTATCCTTGGTGATTTTTCAAAATCACATCACTACTGCTGTCTCAAAACTAATTCACTACCAATTTTTACTTTTTCATGATTTCTATGCATAATTTATCACCTAGACTTTTATAACAACAAACACCTTCATACTTAGCCATTTTAATAACTATTCATCATCAAATATTTACATATCATCTTTTGGTCATAATTTAGGAATATACAATCGAAATGACTAAGTCCCTATACATGCCATAGCTTGAAACATTTATCGTCTTAAAATACCGAGTTGTGGTGGTTGATAGTGTGAACGCTCTCCGACGTCTTCAAGATCCCGACTATGCTTGATAATAGTATATGAAAGAAAAAGAAATGAATGAAGTAAGCATAAAGCTTAGTAAGTTTACAAGTAAATAAATAATAACATTTAACACAAATAATGATATGCAAGTATCATGTTCTTAAGTTTCCTCTTTACTTACTCTCATTTACTTGTTTATTTACTTACATGTTTAGATAACTTAATATTACAAATTACTCTTCTCTTGCTGAAATATTGGTTCTCACTAATATCATAACATATTCTTATCTCTTATAACTCACTTGAAGTTGCTAATTATACTTTTACTTGAACTTCCATAGAACATAATCTGTTTTCTAGCCCGTTGAGCCACACTGGAATAATAAGGATACTTGGGTCTCATATCTGATAATAACATGCCAAAGCCATGTCCCAGACATGGTCTTACATGGGATGTTTTCTATACTACCAATGCCATATCCCAGATATGGTCTTACATGGGAGTTCTCATATTGGTGCCCATGCCATGTCCCAGACATGGTCTTACGGGGGACCTCTCATCTCAATGCCAACACCATGTCCCAGACATGGTCTTACATGGGACCTCTCATAGTCTCAATGATGCCAATGCCATGTCCCAGACATGGTCTTACATCGGATCTCTTTACTCAAATGTCATGACATTTGTATCCAATACAGTCCTAATGTTTCAACGGGGCTTTTATCACTGATTCTCTGTCATCTCATACTTAAGTCAACATTAAATAATTTCATGAAATAAATACATAATTTCTGGAAAATAGCAGCATTAATAATAATTATTGAAATATTGCATTTATTTACCGTAAACTTACCTCGGTACAATAATGTGATCAAATCTAACACTTTAGTCCTCAATCTTTTTCTTTCCTCGGTCTAGCTCTGGATTTCATTCTTCTAGATCTATAATAGCAAATTTAGCTTATTTAATACTCACATTCATCAAAACAGTCCTTGACTCAATTTAATTTTGCCCCTAAACTTTTGTATATTTACACTTTTGCCCCAAAGCTCGGAAATTAAATTTCATCTCTTATTCTCATGTTTTATAACATGCTGAACATTTTTCCCTTCTATGACAACATCAAATTCTTACTCTAACACTTACTTATGAACATTAGGTATTTTTGCCAATTATGTCAATATACTCGTTTTCACTTAAAATTGACTAGCAAAAGTTGTTTAACATAATTCCTAGCTTTATATTCTACCATAAAACATCAAAATAAACATATTTCACCTATGGGTATTTTTCCAAATATGAACCCTAGGTTAAATTATTGCTAAAATAAGCTAAATTAAGCTACCGGGATTCTAAAAACGTAAAGGACATTAAAAACGGGGCTTGGAATCACTTACTATGAGCTTGAGGATGTGAAGAAACCCTAGCTATGGCTTCCTTAAAGCTTTGGCAGCAAGCAAGGATGATGAACACAATTTTTACATCTTTTTCCCTTTTAATTCTATTTATTTACTAAATGGCTAAAATGCCATTACTTAAAAAAAATCCTATTTCCCTTATCTCATGTCCATTTTTGTCCATCACTAACTAATAGTTTAATTACCATATAATGCCTCTAATTTATAGTTCTATAACAATTAAATACCTTTAACATATAAAACTCAACTTTCGCACTTTTAACAATTTAGTCCTTTTGACTAAATTGAGTGCCCAAACATCAAAATTTTTGAACGAAAATTTCAGGAAATATTTTCGTGAAATTGTAGGCCATAAAAATATAGTAAAAATAAATTTTCCCTCATCGGATTTTTGGTCCCGAAACCACTGTTCCGATTAAGCCCCAAATCGGGATGTTACATTGAATGCTTGGAATGAATTTGAACAGGCTATAAAATTAGGTTACACAGACTTACAAGTTGATTTGTTGAGATCTTTAAGGCTATTGTAACTTTAAGATTTGACTTTTAGAGAGAAGAGCTGAAAGGTAAAAATTGCCATAGCAAACGTGACAAAAATTTGTACACAAAAATTTCGAGTTGAATATTAACTTGGAAAATTTGGAGTCAAATTTTATTTATCAACTTGAAAAGAGTACAATCTCTGAAATTCTTGATTATAAATAAAACTCCTTTGATTCTTCTCTTTGATGGAGCTTTGATTTAAAGATCTTCTAGACTTGATCCTAAAAGGATTTGGTTTGCTTCAAGGGTTGTTAAAACTTAATCTTAAAGTTGAGTTTGGTGAGATGCTTGCTTAAGAATTTGATTGGATTGGATTCAAGGGTCTTTGAGATTTGATCTTGAATCAATAATGTTTGCTTGAAGGGTCGTCGAGACTTTATCTTGGATTCAAGAGTCTTTGGGAACTGATCTTGGATGGGTGATTTAGCTCAAGGGTTGTCGAGACTTGATATTGAAAATGGATTTGGAAAGAGTTTGGATTCAAAGGTTGTTTAGACTTGATATTGGATGGTTGAGTTTGCTTCAAGTGTTAGGGTTTTTTTTTTCTTAAAAAAAGCTTTGACCTCCTTTCTTTAATAGATCATGATCGAAAAGCAGCTTTCCACATAAACAAACTTTGACCTCCTTTCCTCAATTAAATTGGATTGAAAGGGGGCTTTCTTCAAAAATGGTATGCTTTGACCTCCTTTCTTCACTAGATCATGATCGAAAAGCAGCTTTCCACATAAACAAATTTTGACCTCCTTTCCTCAATTAAATTGGATCGGAAGGTGGCTTTCTGCAAAAATGGTATGATATTCGTTAGAATTTCTTTGTGCCCATCAGTTTCTTCAGGAATTTTGAGAGATTTTTTAGAGAGCTTTGAGTCTGCAAAATCTTCTCTTAAGAGAACTTCTAAACTTGTAAACTTATAAACGTGTGTTGAAGAGCTTGGATGTGACCCCCTTTTATAGTGTTAGTCAATCAAATAATAGAGAGTTCTTGTGGAATGTAAACTTTTCATTTAAAGTGATCCACGAAAATTAAACCTTTTTTTGTTTTTTTATTTATTTCTAATTAATTAAATTAAATAGATATAGAATAATCATTTACTATTATGACTTAATTTATTTAATTAAATTAAATAGATATAGAATAATCATTTACTATTATGACTTAATTTATTTAATTAAATTAGTAATAATATAAAATTTTATTATTTATATCTTAATTAATTTAAATTAAAAAGAGGAAAATAATTATGGCACAATATGTAATGTCATCCTTTTTACCCATGGTAATTTCGACTTGACCCATGATAATTTTGGTTTGACATGTGGCACTTTATAATTGGTCCGCAAATTTCTTTATCTACATTAACATTTATAGTTTAAAAAATGTCATTTATTATTTAGTAGTGTTATGTTTTAAAAGTTTTTTTTAAATATTTTGTAGATGAAATATTTTGTTTAGATTTGAACTATAAATGAAAAAAAATTCATGCCTTTTTTTAAACAATAAATGTTAACTTTGTTTCAATTTGATCTTATTTGATTCTTTTTAATAGTACATAGATTAAATTAATTCATTTAATAGTAGAGGCATTAATTTAATCTAATCATAGAGCAACTCCAAGTATTTCACATTTTCTTAAGTTAGATTTTTTAGTTTTTTTAATTGATTTTTCTCAAATATATAAATTTCGGATGCTTCCAACAATCGAATTGTAATTGAGGGGGGGGGGGGAAGGAAGCTGCTTTTGTTGTCATGGATATTAATTAAGTGTAGATTAAACACATTTCTATTAGTAACAAATAATTCAAGTAAAATAACTTTGGCAATTTAAATTAAAGGAATAACATTTTTATTATTCACAGCTGTATATTTACTGTTAAGGTTGATAAGTATTGTGATAAAGTGTTTTTTAAAAATACAATAATGTTTACTATTATTATTAAAAAATTATTTTTGAAAAATAAAATGTTCATTTTAAACATGTGTTGTAAAATAGAAAACATGTTGAACTTCTTTAATGAAGATAAGAATGTAATTTAAACCAATTGGTTTGGCTTGGCTTGTTAGACCAATTGGTTCCCACAACATCCGATCTTACTAATTCAAAGCAAATAAATTATTAAAAACTCAAAAAATAAAAAATATATATTATAGAATTTATAAAAATCAATTTAACTACTAGTTTTTAGTCCAATCCAATTGACTTGCACCGGTTCCCGAGCCAATAGTTTTTTTTATCTCTCATCAGATCTATACGTTAGCAAGTTTCTGGTCCAACTAATCTGGTTCGGTTTAGATAATATTGAATTTTTATATTTTTATATTTTTAAAATATTAAAAAAAAATTTGAATTTTAAGAAGTTTTTTTCATATTTCTTTTTTTAAATAAATTTCTTTTTTTTATGTTTTTGTTTAAAATATGAAAAAAATAAAAAAAATTATGTACTTTTAAAGGGCATGGACCAAATTGACAAAAAATTATAAATGTTTAGGGCTAAAAAAGTTATTTTACCTTTTTTTATACGTCATTAACTTTAACAAAAAAAATTAGATGGAGAGACCACTATTTCAAAATAAATAAATAAAAAGTACATGGACCCTATCTCAAAATTAAAGCATAAAGGTTAAATTTAAAATTTCAAAAGAGTATAGGAACTTTTGACATATTTAAACCTTATTTTTCCCACTCAATTAGTCATTATACTTTTCGAAATGGTCAATTTCGCTCTTGTATTTTTCAAATTTTAAAATTTTAATGATAACCTAAAAAATAACAATTAAAATTTTTGGATAAATTCAATTACTAATTCTATACTATTCGTACAATCGTAGATTTAGTCTATATTCTCTAATTAGATCATTTTAAGTCTCTATACTTTTTGAATTTAAAATTTTCACTTGAAGCAAATGACAATTGTTAATTTATTAATTAAATTTTTAGTGAATAACATGTTAAAATAAAATTTTAAAATAATATTATACATGATAATATATTTGTCAAATATTAATATGAGAATTTAACCCAACTGAAATAGTGGATTCAACCAGATCAGCTGATCCAATCTATTATTTTATCCAATGGTCAAAAGCAAGTTAAAAAGGGCCCAACCATATCTTCTTTAGGATATTACACCATGTTTGGTTGGGTGTATTGGCTATGCCAATACACCCCTAATCGGTGGGCCCCATTTAATCCCACTTCAATCTTCTGTTTGGTTCAGGGTATTGGCTAATACCCGTCTATTACATTACACCCCTAATCCCCAAAATCCACCGATTTCTATTACGTTCCTCTTTCTCAGATTAGGTGCTGCTTGAGTTTTAGACCCTGTTTTACCCTCCTGCTTCCCCTTTCCGTCTTCTGTTTCTTCCTTCTGTCTTTCTTTTGCTGAAGATTACAATAGAATCGACGCTTGGCCTTCTCAACCTTCGATTAATTCTTCGATTTCTTCAAAGCTCTGGGCTCTTTTAATGTTCTCAATTTACTTCAAAGCTCGTTTCTTAATTCCCAGGTTTTCATAAATAAAATGGAATCTACCATGAAAATTTCGTCTTCAATAACGTTTCCTATAAATTCAACACCAAAATTACATGAATATAACAAAGTTTTGTATTGGTCCGCTGTATCCAATGGAAGCTACTCCATATCCAAAATCAGCGACATTTTCTCAAATGGCTCTGCTTCTCATGGGGTTAGTTCCATTTCTTCCTCTTTTTCATATTTTGTATGTATATTCCTATTCAACTCTTTAGAAATTTCTTAATCGACAAATTATAGAATGAAAAGAAGCTCATTTTATTCTAATTTCAGTCAGTTTGTTGTTTGTTGAATTAAATATGATATTTCCTCCTGTAGAAAATGCTACTATATGTTAATTTATGTGAAATTCATATTTCCTTTTTTGGGTTTCTTTTGATTTGCCTGAAATTCAACTTTGATGAATTGTTGAATTTCAAGTTTGTACATTTATATGCATTAAGCTTTAAATGTTAATTGGTGCTCTGTTTCGTATTTAATCTTCAGTCACCTTAGAGAACACTTATTTTGGCAATTTTAGTATAACTAGCAGCTAAACTTTACACTTTGGATCTTGCATTCAATTCACTTCTATTTTTTCAAATTGGATTCAAAAGCAAATAAAGTTTTTAAGCAGTTAAGAATTTCGAGAAACATACAATTTTGGTGATGCATTTAAGGTGTATGTTAGAATCGGTGTTAGATTTTACTTTTGAGGATGTTCACTTTGAAAACTTTTGGAATTTCTGTTTGTGATGCTAATACGCCTTGGAAACAAGTCGGTTATCGTTGAGTTTAACTGAAATGGTAAATTCTGATGTACAGGCTGAGTCAAGGGCACTGGGAGATGCGTAGGGACGAAGAAGTCGTCTAGAATCTCTATTTTGTTATGATAAGCCTATCCCCGAGGAATGAATTGAAGAATCAGTTGGGGTATCTTTGGCTGAAAAAATAGTTGGAGATAATCCCCGGTGTAGTGCTTGTCAGGCCAAAGGTGTCGTCCTTTGTACCACTTGTGCTGGTTCTGGATTATATGTGGACTCGATATTGGAGAGCCAGGGTATCATTGTCAAAGTCCGCTGCCTAGGTGTGAAAATTTTCTCTTCTTTAATTTGTAAATAGGTGTCATGGATGTTTATGCAGTCATGCTCTACATTTGTTATGTTTCTATTTCATATTGTTATAGAAGGCAAACTATATTCGATTCCAAAAGTCTGGTTCTGCGTAACAGATGGGTAAAATTCTAACTAGTATCCTTAAAACGGGTCTGTTCTGTGGAGAAGTCTTGAAGTGATTAAAGTAAGGTTTTACATTGATGCGTCAAACGTCATTATAGGGTATTTTTTGTTGTAAGGCTTGTGCATCCTTTGCTTTAAACATTGTGAAATAGGAATCGACTTTGCTGCATTGTGTGCTTTCATTGCCAAAATGACCTTGATTTTAGTTGATACACGTGGATTGACTTGACTACTCTACCCATAAACATTAAGGCCTTGTCATTTTGTCTGATCACCATGGACATTCATAGAATTTTAAGGTTTTGTCATTGCTACTATATTTTCTGCCATTGAGGGCCTCGTAAGTTTTCTTAACTTAAAAGATTTGTGTGTTCTAAGTTTTTGTTTATACAGTTCAGGTTGTGGAGGAACCGGCAATGTCATGTGCTCAGAATGCGGTGGCCGTGGTCATCGAGGACCCAAGTAACTTGTGGTTGGCAGCCTTCTATATGTAGCATTTACACATTGTAATTTCATTTTGTTTCTAGCTGTGTAATTCTTTTACATTAAATTGATGTATTTGACTCCTGCAATTTCTAATGGCATTTGCCTTCATTTTAAAATCCCTCTGGTTTGTTGATTGTTTTGGAACTGTATTGAAAATGATCTTTTGCTGAAGCAAACAAACGAGAAAGATATTTTATTTGAAATTTAGTTCATCTTAAATGATGCTACAAATATACAACAGTAATGCGTATAATTTGCAGAGAAGCGGAATTCTCAAACCAGACAGGCTCGCCAAAATTGTAAGTTTTCTCATATGTTGGTATTTTCAGCAGTGTACTTTCTGTATTCTGAACAATGAATTCCTTTGATTAATTTCTCAGCTGCTCTTTCTATGGCTTCCAATTAACCACTAAACATTATATCTTTGAAGAAGCTCTTGAATGCGAACTGGGATCGTTGCATCGAACTGGAGGCTTTGAGGGTTCTCAGCATAAGCGACATAATAAGCTGAAACACATGCTTGTTGCCAGGCCAATGCAACTCGACACTGCAATACCAAAACAAATTTGTTTATAAGTTTCATGCCAGGTAATGATTCTAGCTTTTTAAACAATGTTTAATATCCTACGATGAAATAGCCAATGAAAATACACAAGCATATTCCTGTATGTATGTATATATCATTGGGTATCTATATATATGAACACTTATTGGAAATTATTTTACAAAATAATGTGTTTGGAGTACAACTGAATTATTTATTTTGGTTTTCTGGTTTCAGACAATGGATATTTCTAAGATGGTTCTTGGGGATGCTTCTTTCACTGCACCTTTCAAGCTTATTGCAGAGCGTGATGATTACATCCATGCTTTCGTTGCATATTTTGATGTTTCGTTTACCAAATGCCACAAATTGATGGGTTTCTCTACAGGTTTGTATCTACATCAAAATTCTCCATCCTTTGTCCTTTCCATTTTATCTACGAATAGAAATCAGCAAGCCAGCCTAGAAGAACTTTGCCTTGGCTAATGGCAAATACAAAATGCAGGACCAAGATCGCGAGCTACCCATTGGAAGCAAACAGTCCTATATCTAGAGGATGTGTTAACCATCTGTGAAGGGGAGACAATAATTGGGAGCATGACTGTTGCACCAAACAAGAAGAATCTCCCAACTATTGGATTTGGGTTTCTTTTTGACAATTTGTTTATTGTGCTTTTGTTTAGATGATGAGAAAGGAAAGTCAAGAATTATATTTACTCGTTAAGTTAAATGAAGATATTTGTAATTTAAAAAAATAAAAATTCAATATAAATTTAAAATAAGAGTTTAACTAAAAAATAAGAGTTAGTGGCAAAAATTAATAAAATTTAAATTTTAGTGGTAAAATTCAATAACATAAAAATTAAGTTACAAATTTACTCATTTTTTAAAAAAATAACGGCAAATATAAATAAAAATAAAGTACAGTGACAAATTTCAATATTTATCTATAGTATGATGATAAATTATATATTTTTATTAACTTATATTTAATAATAATTATGTTAAATTATATTTTATAGTATTATATATTATGATTTTAGAAAATTCATATAAGAATATTTAATATTAAGAATTTTATTAAATCATATATTTTAATTAAAATATATTTAATATTAATTATTTCAAATTATATTTTATAGTATCATATATTATGATTTGAGTAAATTCATATAAGAATATTTAATATTAAGAATTTTATTAAATCATATATTTTAATTAAAATATATTTAATATTAATTATTTCAAATTATATTTTATAGTATCATATATTATGATTTGAGTAAATTCATATAAGAATATTGATTATTAAGAATTTTATTATAAATTATATATTTTAATTAAAATATATTTAATAATAATTATGTTAAAATATGATTAAATTATTTATTACTGATAATAATAATCTTATTAAAATTTAAATAACAATAACAATAATCATTTACCAAAACAATTTTATGCTAAGGGTATTCTAGTCATTTTAGTTTTTTCCATTATGCTATTACACCTCTATTCCATTCAACCAAACACAAGATTACTATTACGCCTCTATTCCATTACATTCAACCAAACAGTGGATTAGCTATTACACCTCTAATCCAATACACCTCTAATCCCAATACACCTTTAATCCAATACACCTCTAATCCAATACAGCGAACCAAACGCACCCTTATTGTCTCAACATTCGCAATGCAATAAGATGACATGTATTTGGCACAGGGAAGCGTGGAACATTCCATCAAATGCAAAACTAAAAGCCCTCTACTTTTTTGGGATTTAAAAAAAAAAGTATAATGATAATTTTATTTTTTGATATTTTAATTTTTTATTATTTTGATTCTTATTTTTAATTAAATTTAACATTTATTTTTTTAAAAAAAATCAAATAATTTTTTAATAGAAATACAGGCTATTAATTTTTAATATTATTAGCATGGCAACTTATATTACAGTTTATATCCACATTATGCTAACATAACATTATTTGTTTTATGTCGTGTCAACAAATAGTTTATATCCACATTATGCTAACATAACATCATTTATTTTATGTCGTGTCAACAAATAGTTCAAAAATTATAAGTATAAAAATACATCAAAATTAAAATATAAAAATATAAAAAAATTTCATAAAATTTAAAAAAGTTAAAATACAATACACGTTAAAATACAATACACGTAAATACATTTTAGTTAATATCCTTGTTAAATAATCATTTCGACCGTTTCAAAAGATTGATTGTCAAATTTAATTTTTTTTTAAAAATTAAAAACTAAATTTAACTAAAAAATAAGTGTAAAATTGAAAAAAAATGAAAAGGATTTTGAGATTATGACAAAAAAGAAAAGGTAAAAGCTGTCCTATCACGAATACTCAATTGGCATGCGTCACAACACCAGACCAGAAAATTGAGCCCTTTGCCATTTTTAGGGATTTACTTCAGCTACAGGCAAACCGAGTTGGAGCCTCTCCCTCCCATGTCATGTTTACCCTAAACTACACTGTACCCAAAAGCTGAAATCTTCGAGAATCCACGTTACCCTTTTGCTTCGCCAACGCTAGTAGTTGAGTTCTCAAAAGTATATATTGATTCCCTCAAAGTTCAAAAGCAATTCACGTCTAAGTTACAAAGAAATGCGACTTGTCAATAGAAAATAAAAAGTTACGAGGTCCTACAATGAACAAAAAGTTTCTGCTTTTCATGACATCCTGCAATGTCATTAGAAATGATAAAGAACAACGGAGCGACATTATAACCAAGATAAGGATGCAAATCTTTGACAAAAGACGTAACTTTGGTCCTTACACATGCTGAACAATCATCATGCTCCGACTTCTTAGCTCACTGTTTTAAAAATGGGTTGCAAGAGCAAGGCAGTAAAGTAAAACTAGCCATGATGAAACCCTGTATGGAAAACTAAAGCTCTTCTATGGAATTTAATATGAAAGTTTACTTAATTGGAAATTTCATGTGCATTTATGCAACACTATGATCATAAATACATAGATGAACAACTTTTTCTAGTCCAGACGAAAATTTACTTGGCTGAGAGATGCATAGACAGTCTTCACAACCTGCAGGATGGCAGAATGAAAGCTCCTCAATTATGTTAAAGGTTGGTCAGCATGCAGCAACAAGCCAACCAAGCATATGCCATGCAAGAGCTGCTGGTTTCACGTGCAAACATTGATGTTTTGTTTCTTTTTGTAATCCTTAATTGATGTAATGTAATTTAGTTCATTTTGAACTATGTTAGGTTGATATTTGATGTAATATTGATAGTGATTGAGCTGATTAATCAACTTTGTTTATGTTTACAAGTTGATCACTTCAAGTTATTAGGCTACTTAGTGGTAGTAGGTATTGGTTAGGTTGACTTACTATTTTTGACAAGCTAGAAGCTTGGTTTTATGTATTGGCTTCATGCCATTTTTTAAAAAGGAATGAACTCAATGAAGTTTTCATCCACATTCTCTCCATCTATTTAGCTTTGCTTTAAAATTTTGTTTGTTTTGCTGCTTTGTTTCTGTCGCAAGTCTCGATTCTTGCTACTCAAGTTTCTACTGAACTTGATTGCTCTTAGTTTATAACCCAACAATTGGTATCTAGAGATATAATCTTAGAGGACCTGTTATAGCTTAACACCAGAAACTATGGCTTCATCAGGCTTTTCACTAGCTGCACCACTAGTCTTCAATGGAAAGGGCTTTCATATTTGGATAGTCAAAATGAGGACCTACCTGCAGGCATTCGACCTATGGGAAGTAGTCAACTCAGATGCTGAGCCAGCACCTCTTAGAGCCAATCCAACGGTTGCTCAGATAAGGCAGCATGCTGATGAAAGAACAAAGAGGCATAAGGCTATGTCATGCATACAAAACTGTGTGTCAGATGTGATATTCATAAGAATCATGGCCTGTGAAACACCAAAGGAAGCTTGGGATAAATTTAAAGAAGAGTTTCAAGGAATTGAAAGAACAAGGTAACAACAGCTACTAAATTTGAAAAGGGATTTCGAGAATCTGAAGATGAAAGAGGAAGAAACAGTCAAGCAGTATTCAGATAGAATAATGGCTGTGGTAAACAACATAAGGCTCCTTGGAGAGCAATTTAGCGAGGCCAGAATAGTGGAGAAAGTTATATCTACTTTACCTGAAAGGTATGAGGTAAAAATCTCATCTCTCGAAGACTCAAGGGATTTGACAACCATTTCCTTAACTGAGTTAATTAATGCCTTGTATGCACAAGAGCAGAGAAGAGCTAGCAGACTAGAAGAGCACCAAGAAAAAGCCTTCCAAGCCAAAGCTAAGCCAGCATCGAATGCCTCTACCTATAAAAGTAAAAAGACTTGGAGGGGCAAGTCTAAGCATGAAAACACAAAAAAGAGGGACCAACCTTGCAGGCATTGCAAAAGGGCTGGTCATCCTAAAGCAAATTGCTGGTTTAGACCAGATGTGCAATGCCAATATTGCAAAAAGATGAGACATGTTCAAAAGGTCTGCAAAAATAAGGGCAAACCAAGGCAGAACCAATTCCAGCAGCCAAAGGCTGAAGCTCGAGTAGCTGAAGACAGTAGTGACCATAAAGAACAGGTTTTTGTTGTGTCATGTTCAGCCAATCAGAAGAAGGGCTCAAATGGTTGGCTATTAGACAGTGGTTGCACAAATCACATGTCGCCAGATGCAACTATTTTCAAAACCTTGCATAGAACCTGCAAAACCAAAGTGAAAGTTGGGAATGGTCAGTTCATAAAGGCTGAAGGAAAAGGGGATGTACTAATTTGCACTCTTACAGGTGGAAAAGTCATTTCAAATGTGCTCCTAGTACCTGAAATTGATAGGAACCTTCTCAGTATAGCTCAACTGCTCGAGAAAGGCTATTCAGTGGTGTTCAAAGGGAAAGAATGTAAAATTTCTGATCCAAATGGATCAAGCTTCATGACAGTCACTATGACTGATAAATGCTTTGAAGTTGATTTGCCAAATGACTCACACTTAGCCTGTACTACCTCCATTGATGACTCCAAGCTTTGGCACCAAAGGCTTGGACATGCAAACTTCAAATCAATGGCTCAGATGGTCAATGAAGGTTTGGTTGAAAATTTCACCAGCTCAGTGAAGAATGATGAAGTCTGTGAGGTATGTCAGCTTGGAAAACAAGCAAGACTGCCATTTCCTACCAACAAAGCCTAGAGAGCTTCAGAAAGGCTATAGCTTGTGCATACTGATGTGTGAGGCCCAAGGAAGACTAAATTACTCAATGGGAACAGGTACTTTATTCTTTTCATTGATGATTGTACAAGATATTACTGGATTTATTTCTTGAAACAAAAATCAGAAGTGGCCCTTGTGTTTTTGAAGTTTAAAGTTGTTTGTAAAACTGAAACTGGCTGCAAGCTTAAGACACTAAGGTCAGATAATGGAACTGAGTACACCTCAGCTCAGTTTCAAGCACAATGTGAAGATGCAGGAATTAAACATCAGCTGACAAATGTCTATACACCTCAGCAAAATGGGGTCAGTGAAAGAAAAAACAAAAGTTTGATGGATATGGCCAGGTGTCTTCTGTTTGAGAAGAATTTGCCCAAAACCTTATGGGCTGAGATAGTAAACACTGCTGTTTATCTTCAAAATAGACTTCCAACTAAGGCCCTAGCTCAGAAAACTCCATTTGAAGCTTGGTTTGGATTCAAGCCATCACTGGCTCATCTTAGGACCTTTGGTTGCACATGTTATGCACAAGTTCTAGCTGTGAAAAGAGGCAAGCTGGATAAAAAGGCTCAAGTAAGAATTCTGGTAGGCTATAGCACAATCAAAAAGGGCTATAGAATACTGGATCCCTCTACAAATAAAATCCTTGTTAGCAGAGATGTGTTTAATGAAAAAGCAAGCTGGAATTGGGAGAAAAATGAACCAGAGGCAGTCTCCGAAGATCTTGCATCAGACCAAGTTGAAATTGATCAAGACAGTTTTGAAATAGATGTTGATGATGAACCAGTCAGGGGCACTCGACCATTGACTGATATTTATGAAAGAGCTCAAGTAGTCATAGTTGAACCAAGTTGTTTTGAAGAGGCTGAAGATTAGCAGGGGTGGAAGCAAGCAATGATTGATGAGATCAGTATGATTGAGAAGAATCAAACCTAGAATTTAGTTGAAAGACCAACAAATAGGAAGATCATTGGGGTTAAATGGGTTTATCGGGTTAAAAACAATACTGATGGTAGCTTGACCAGATTGAAGGCAAGGTTAGTTGTCAAAGGTTTTAGTCAGAAGTATGGATTAGACTACCTGGAGACCTTTGCACCAGTAGCCAGGCTTGATACCATCAGACTGCTAGTTGCCTTAGCAGCACAAAAGTAGTGGAAAATCCACCAGCTTGATGTAAAGTCAACATTTCTAAATGGATTCCTTGAAGAAGAGATTTATGTGGAGCAACCTCAAGGCTTCAAAGTAATTGGTAAAGAAGAAATGGTGTACAAGTTGAACAAAGCCTTGTATGGCTTAAAACAAGCACCAAGGGCATGGTACAGCAGAATTGATGGATACATAATCAGTCTGGGATTTGAGAGGAGTATTAGTGAGCCAACATTGTATGTTAAAAAGACAGATGTTGAAACTCAACTCATTGTGTCCCTATATGTTGATGACCTGTTGGTTACAGGAGGAGATCAAGCAATGTTGGTCAGCTTCAAAACCAAAATGCAACAGAACTTTGAAATGTCAGATTTGGGGTTGATGTCCTACTTCTTAGGTATGGAAGTAACACAAGCACATGAAGGAATCTACTTAAGTCAAAGAGCCTTTGCAATGAAGATTCTAAACATGTTCTCAATGCAGAACTGTAAAGCAACCAGCACACCAGTTGCTGTTGGAGAAAAGCTATCAAGCCAAGGTACTTTTGAGAAAGTTTGTGAAACAACCTATAGAAGTCTAGTTGGTTGGTTGTTATATTTAACTGCCGCTAGGCCAGACATAATGTATACTGCTAGTTTACTCTCAAGATTCATGCATTGTTGCAACGAAAGTCATTTTAAAGCTGCCAAGAGAGTTCTCAAATACATCAAGGGAACCTTAAACTATGGCATGTTGTTTAGCAAGGCTAAACATTTGAAGCTAGTTGGATACAATGACAGTGACTGGGCTGGTTCAATGGATGATATGAAAAGTACCTCTGGTTATGTTTTTAATCTCGGATCAGCTATGTTTTGTCGGAGTTCGAAGAAGCAGACTGTAGTAGCTCAATCTACTGCAGAAGCTGAGTATGTAGCAACTCCTGCAGCAGTTAATCAAGCCATTTGGCTTAAAAAAATTCTAACCGATCTTAACCTTGAACAAAAGGAAGCAACAGAGATAATGTGTGACAATCAATCTGCTGTTGCAATTGCAAAGAACCCTATTTTTCATGGGAGAACAAAACACTTCAATATCAAACTCCATGTTGTTAGGGAAATAGAGCAAGCTTATGAAGTGAAACTGGTTCATTGCAGTTCTGAAGAGCAATTAGCTGACATTTTAACAAAAGCTCTTAATGTTTCAAGGTTTCAACATTTGAGAACTAAGATGGGAATTTGCAGCATGCCAACCAAGGAGGAGTGTTAAAGGTTGGTCAGCATGCAGCAACAAGCCAACCAAGCATATGCCATGCAAGAGCTACTGGTTTCACGTGCAAACATTGATGTTTTGTTGCTTTTTGTAATCCTTAGTTGATTTAATGTAATTTAGTTCATTTTGAACTATGTTAGGTTGATATTTGATGTAATATTAATAGTGATTGAGCTGATTAATCAGCTTTGTTTATGTGTACAAGTTGATCACTTCAAGTAACTAGGCTACTTAGTGGTAGTAGGTATTGGTTAGGTTGACTTACTATTTTTGACAAGCTAGAAGCTTGGTTTTATGTATTGGCTTCATGACACTTTTTAAAAAGGAATGAACTCAATGAAGTTTTCATCCACATGCTCTCCATCTATTTAGCTTTGCTTTAAAATTCTGTTTGTTTTACTGTTTTGTTTCTGCCGCAAGTCTCGATTCTTGCTGCTCAAGTTTTTGCTGAACTTGATTGCTCTTAGTTTATAACCCAAAAAATTATTTAAAGCAACATCATAAATTCATAATATTGGCATCGACATTTGGAATCCTTGCAAAATATTAGTTTCATTAGGTACATTAAAGTATGAGTTAACTTATGGATAGCAAACAATTCTCAATCTTGCTCTGCTGGACGATTTCTTTGGACAAGGTAAGTGGAAAAAAGGGAAAAAGAACTTGTACTTCAAGTGTAATGGTGATATAACACACTGAAACTATCTGTAAAAATAGAATGTCGGTAATGACAATATATCGCAAAGAAAAGAGAAATAAAAATAGAATGTGGAAATCCTTTTGGGAAAACACCACAGGCAGAGAAGAAGAAAATTCACTATGTCGAATTCGAATAATTACAAGAGGAGTAGATTATGTCTATTTATAGGCTTGTAAAACCATATTCTAATAGGAGTGTAGTAAGATTGAAACACCTTATTCTAGTCAATATCAAATAGATGGAGTTTAATAAGGTTTAAAAAACCTTATTCTAAAATAAAATAAAAGAACTATAGTTCTATAGGGATTTTACTTTTATTTTATTTTACCACTATATTTTATTTAAATAAGGATTCGGGTCACTTAATTCAAACAATCTCCACCTTGACACAAATTCTCAATGAACAAGTTCTTCATCGCGAACTCTCAACGAACAAGTTCTCCACCTCTTCCATAAAACCCCTTAAGGGTTTAAGTTCAACAATGAACACCAATCAAGTCTAAGCAATGCTCAAACTTGGTTATAGGAAGTGACTTAGTCATCATATCTGCAAGATTTTCATGAGTACTAATTTTGCTCACAACAATATCACCACGAGTAATAATATCACGAATAAAATGATACCGAACATCAATGTGTTTTGTTCTTTCATGAAACATTTGATCTTTTCTAAAGAAGGTGGCACTCTGACTGTCACAAAATACTGTATTGATTTGAAGGTCTTCATTGAGTTCACTAAAGAATTCCTTCAACCAAATAGCTTCTTTACAAGCCTCAATAATCCCCATGTACTCAGCTTCAGTGGTGAACAAAGCGACTGTAGTTTGCAAAGTGGCTTTCCAACTGATTGCACAACCTCCGATTGTAAAGACATAACCTGTAAGAAATCTTCTTCTATCAAGGTCTGCAACAAAATCAGCATCAACATACCCAATGACTCCATCTCTCATTCTCCCAAACTGTAAGCAAACATCAGTAGTACCTCATAAGTATCTTAAAATCCACTGAACTGATTTCCAATGTTCTTTACCGGGATTCGCTGTGTATCTGCTAACTACACCGACTACATATGATAAATCTGGATGTGAACAAACCATAGCATACATGAGAGATCCCACTGCACTAGAGTATGGAACATGTGACATGTACTCAATCTCATCATCTGATTGTGGAGACAAAGCCGATGAAAGTTTGAAATGGGCTGCTAAAGGAGTACTAATATGCTTAGCACTCTGCATAGTGAACCTGTAAAGAACTTTCTCAATGTACCCATTCTGACTTAGGTACAATTTACTTACTTTTCTATCTCTGATAATCTCTATACCAAGTATCTTCTTTGCTAGTCTCAAATCTTTCATCTCAAATTCTTCACTTAGTTGGGCTTCGACCTTTCTTATCTCTCATTTATTTTTCGTTGCTATCAACATGTCATCAACATAAAGGAGTAGATACACAAAAGAACCATCACTTTTTTTCTTAAAGTAAACACAATTGTCAAAGCTACTTCTTTTGAAATCATGAGAAGTTATAAAGGAATCAAACCTCTTGTATCACTGTCTTGGTGACTGTTTCAAACCGTAAAAAGGACTTTTTCAGCAAACAAACATAGTCCCTTTTTTTTGAGACTGTAAAACCTTCTGGTTGTTGCATGTAAATATCCTCCTCAAGTTCTCCATACAAAAATGCACTTTTTACATCTAACTGCTGAAGCTCCAAATCATGCATGGCAACAATACCAAGCAAAGCTCGAATCAAACTATGCTTTACACCTGGGGAGAACATATCTGTGAAGTCCACTACTGGAATTTGACTGTAACCCTTTGCAATAAGCATTGCTTTATATCTTGGTTCTTCAACTCCTAGAGTCCCCTCTTTCTTTTTAAATACTCATTTACAACAAACAACCTTTTTACCTTTAGGAAGTTTCACAAAATCCCATGTTTTGTTTTTATGGAGTGATTCCATCTTCTCTTGCATAACAAACATCCACTTTTCTGAGTCTTCACAACTAACCGCCTTAGAATAATTAGATGGCTCTTGGTTTGCATCTATATCTTTAGCCACATTTAAAGCATAAGCAACTAGATCGGCCTCGACATACTTCTTTGGAGGTTTAATTTCTCTTCTAATTCTATTTTTGGCGATAGAGTACTGTGGTGAAGAAGCAACTCTATTCTAAATTTTTGTACTAGTTTAAGGAGTTGACTCTACTGTAGATTTTGGATTAATCTGATGTTCCACCTTATTTTGATTTTTTTTATTGGAAGAGCCTTTAAGAGATAAGTTAGGTAGCATAGCAGTTTCATCAAAAACATCTCTACTAATCACAAATTTTCTATTTTCAGGACACCATAACTTATACCCTTTTACACTAGCTTTATAACCAAGAAAAACACATTTAATGGATCTCGGTTCTAATTTTCCATTATCAACATGAGCATATGCATGACACCCAAAGATCTTTAAATCAGAATAGTCAGTAGGATTACCAGACCATACCTCTTGTGGAGTCTTTTTCTCAATGGCAACGGATGGAGATTGGTTGATAAAAAAACATGCAGTAGAGGCTGCTTCAGCCCAAATGACTTTGGTAAGTTGGCATTTGACAACATAAATCGAACCTTCTCCATGATCGTTTTGTAACACCGTTTTGCTATGGAGTATGATGAACTATCAAGTGTCTCACGATCCCTTTTAACTTGCACAGTTTATTAAACTCATCAGAATAGAACTCTAAACCATTGTTTGTACAGAGGTATTTAATTTATTTTCCCGTCTATTTTCCAATCATAGTTTTCCTAGACTTAAATGTGGAAAACATATCGCTTTTCTGCTTCAAGAAGTACACCCAAACTTTTTTTAAAAAATCATCAATAAAAGTTAGCATATAATTAGCTCTACCTCTCGAAGGCACTCTGGATGGCCCCCACGGATCAGAATGAATATACTCCAACATTCTCTTTTTTGTTATGGATTCCTCTAGTGAATCAAACTCTCTTTCACTTCCCAAAAACGCAATGCTCACAGAACTTCAGTTTGCAAATTCCTTGCCTATCAAGAAGTCCTCTTTTGCTCAATTTTGTCATGTCATTCTCACTCATATGCATTAGGTGCATTTTCCAAAGTTTAGTAATATCATCATCTGACAAGGAAGAGGATGCGACAACTGCATCACTAGTAATAGTAAAACCCTGCAAAACATTTAACTTGGCAGTCTTTCTCTGCCCTTTCATCACAACGAAAGAACCTTTGGAAATCTTTAAAACCCCACTTTCAGTTATGTATTTGTACCCTTTTGAATCAAGAATACTCAACGAAATTAAATTTCTCTTCAATTCTAGAACATTTCGTATGTCACTAAGTATTCTGACAACTCCATCAAACATCTTAACTTTAATTGTTCCAACACTTGCAATTCTACATGAAGCAGTATTGCCCATCAAAACAACACATTTAGACATTGTTTCGTAAGTTGTAAACCAATCCCGATTGGGACTTATGTGGAAGGTGCAGCCTGAATTAAGGATCCACTCCTCGCTCACTTTAGAATTGTTGACAGAAGCGACTAGAAGTTCACCATCGATGTAGTCTTCTACAACATTAGCTTTCCCGAAATTTTCTAGTTGTTTTCCATTTTGATTCGCAGCCTCCCTTTTGATCTTGTCCTGTAGCTTATAACACTCAAATTTAAAGTGCCCTTTCTTCTTGTAGAAGTTACAAGTTTTACATTTGTTTGAAGACTTCGATCTACCTTTAGATTTACCACGAGGATTTCGTTCCTGTGTCCTTCTACGATCATCTTTAGTATTCCGATCTTGTCTCCCACAAACAATGACACTCTCTCCCTGAGAGTCGGTTTTAACCATAAGATGCTTCATCTTATCATACGAGGTTAAAGAATCATAAACCTCATCAACTGTAAGAGACTCACGGCTATATAAAATCGTATCTCTAAAGGTTGAATAAGATGGGGGCAACGAACAAAGTGGAATCAACCCTAGATCTTCCTTATCATACTGAACCTCCATGGCCTTTGAGTTTGAGAGAATTTCTTTAAATACTGTTAAGTGTTCGTGCACAAACGCACCTTCCTTCAAACGATGAGCCTAAAGACGCTACTTCATATGCAGTTTGCTAGTTAGAGTTTTCGACATATATATTTGTTCCAACCTCTTCTGACAGTCTTCTCCTTCATCACATCTTGCAAATTTTCGTTAGACAAATGCAAATGTAACTGTGTTAACGCCTTTCGATCCTTGCGCTTCTTCTCTTCCTCTGTCAATGTCGAAGGCATCTTATCTACTTCTAGTAGGGTTTCCTCTAAGTCCATCTATGCAAGAACTACCTGCATCTTTATTTGCCACAACACGAATCTGGTGTTACGATCCAACAGCAGAATTTCATACTTGAAAGACGCCATTACCGTGATTAAGATGAACAACCCGGAAGCTCGGATACCAATTTGTAAAAATAGAATATCGGTAATGACAATATATCACAAAGAAAAGAGAAATAAAAATAAAGAACACACATATTTTTACGTGGAAACCCTTTCGGGAAAAAACCACAGGTAGAGAAGGCGAAAATTCACTATGTCGAATTTGAATAATTACAAGAGAAGTAGATTATGTCTATTTATAGGCTTGTAAAACCATATTCTAATAGGAGTGTAGTAGGATTGAAACACCTTATTCTAATCAATATCAAATAGATGGAGTTTAATAAGGTTTAAAAAATCTTATTCTAAAATAAAATAAAAGAAGTGTAGTTCTATAGGGATTTTACTTTTATTTTATTTTACCACTATATTTTATTTAAATAAGGAATCGGGTCACTTAATTCTAACACTATCAATAAAGAAAAAGAATATCTTTGGTAGCAAATAATCATCTCTTTTCTTTCTTAAGCTACAACATTCAAATTCAGAGACACAAAAAGATAACTCACCATAGAGTAATGTGGGAGCAAACAAATAGATAGTGTTAGTAACAAGAAACAAAATAAGCATAATGTCAAAAATAGACCCTAATGTTTGATTGTTTGGTCACTTTGGCCCTTTATGTTTTTTTTTTTGGAGCATTTTAACACCTAACATTTTTTTTGTCAAATTGGTTTATTTTTAACAGACATGTTCACGTGGAGGTTAGTTAACTAACGAGGCTGATTTGGAAAAAAATTTATTCCACCTAAGCGTCAACACATTTCACACCTGATGAAAATATAAAATAATTAAAAAAACTATTGAATTAGGTAATCTAAAAAAAAAAGAAAAGGCCAATATTAAAAACAAAAAAACCTCTTGAATCAATTAATCTAAAAAAAGCAGACATTGAACCCTAACTCGAGAAAGTTAAAAAATTGTGCGAAAGAAGATTATCCAAAGCCTGTTGCAGAATCACATTTGATTTTGAATGATATTTTGAGTTATGTTTTTAAAATTTTTCACATTGAAAATGTTATATATGTTATTTCGATTTTGGTTTAGGGTTTTAGAGTTTGTGAATTTTGGGTTTAGGGTTGTCAAATTTGGGGATTTTGGGTTAGGGTTTTTGATATTGAGGATTTTTTGGGGCTTTTAATTTTTGAGATATTGGTTTAGGGTTATTGATTTGGATACTAATTAGAAGAGAAATTTTAGGTATTTTAGTTTTTTTGTTTAGGGTTTTCGATTTGGTTGTTGAAAAGAAAAGGGCTTTTTGTTTTTTAGGTTTCTTGGTTGAGGAATTTCGATTTCGTTAGTGATAGTGGTCGACCCCAAAATTAGACAAATCTTCATGTTTCATTATACTTTTTGGTTCAATGCATAATTTTTATGTTGGGACTATAATGTTGGTGGTGGGGGCATTAGTTCTAAGCATAGTTTAATAGGTGAACTTATTGAAGTGGTCCCTCTATCTTTTGTTGTTGTTCTGTTGTTATATATATAAACTTTATAAGATTTGATTATATAATTATTAAATCAATTAACTTTATATTCATTTTGTATTGCTTATATTATTTTGATATTTTGTTTGTCTACACTTTTTTTTGCTGCATTTTGTTCGTCTATTAGTATGGAATCTTATTGTTTTGTAACTTTTGTAATATATATTTTTTATTTCAACTGTAGATGTCTGTAGAGGAGGAATACTACATAAACTTGTATGCTAGGGGTAAATTTGTACGTGATCCCCATCTTAGGTATTCAGGTGGTGAGATGGTTAGGCTTAAAGAGGATCCAAATACAATATTATATTTTGCGTTGTGTAAAATAGTTAAAAAAGGGGGTTAGAGTTCAATACAATGCAACTAATTTATTTCTATGTGCCTGGTAATAGGACTTTACAGGATAACCTTTGGTTAGTATGGAATGATAGTAGCATTATTTACATATTGAACTACAAGGTTAAGCATAAGGAGATAGACCTGTATGTAGAGCACGAGATTAGCACTGTTGTTTTTTTTATGATGATTTATTGTTAGCTATAGTAACTGTTGTATAAGATAAGGAGTGAAGTCTACAACAGATAGGGAGTGAGAACAAAACAAAGAAGAATTGTATAAGATAGAGAAAGTGTTGTAAAGGATTTATTTTCTAAGAATTCGAAAGCTTGGACTAAGGCCTTCCAAAGGTTGCGCTCGGTATCAGATATTGTTGATAATAACCTCTGTGAAGCATTTAACTCAAGCATCATGAAGTCTAGATTCAAGAGCATAATAACCATGTTGGAGGAAATAAGAGTTAAAATGATGACCATAATAGTGTATAAGAGGAAGCAATGCAGTTCATGGAAATACAATTATGGTCCACTGATAAATAAGAAATTTGATTACAGTAAGAACGAAGGTGTTGATTGGAAGATGATCTAGAATGGGGAAAATGAGTGTGAGTTAAGAAATACAAAACGCAGTATGTAGTAAATGTAGAAGATAGAGCCTGCAATTATCGAAGTGGGCAATTATCTAGGATCCCTTGTCCCTATGCCTTCTCCGACATCTTTAACAAAAACCTGATGACTACTTACATAGGTACCACCACAAGGAGACATATTTGAAAGCATATGCATATGCTTTACAACCCATAAATGGGTCACATGAGTGGAGAAAATCTTGTATTAAGCCCGTGCTTCCACTAGTTGAGAAAAAAATGCCTGTTAGGCATAAGAAGAATAGAAGGAAGACAAAAAATGAACAGAAAAAAGTGAGGCATAGACAACTCAGCAAAGTTCGTCTGATTATGAGATGCAGGAAATGTGGTGGTAAAGGTCACAACAGAAGATCATGCAATCAACCTAACACAATTGGATCACATGTATACCGTAAACACTTTTTCACTATTAAGTTTCAAAATATTTAAATCTAATTTGGGATTGTGCACTTTTTTTCAGTCTGGTACGAGTACAAGAACTAGAAGCCAAAAAAGAAACAACATAAGATCATGCAATCAACCTAACACAATTGGATCGTAGGTATACCGTAAACACTTTTTCACTATTAAGTTTCAAAATATTTAAATCTAATTTGGGGTTGTGCATTTTTTTTCAGTCTGGTACGAGTACAAGAACTAGAAGCCAAAAAAGGAACAACAGAAGATCATGCAATCAACCTAACACAACTGGATCATATGTATATCATAAACACTTTTTTAGTGTCAAGTTTCAAAATATTTAAATCTAATTTGGGGTTGTGCATTTCTTTTCCTCAGTCTAGTACGAGTACAATAACTAGAAGCCAAAAAAGGATGGCATATTAGGAGTCTATCAACACACAAGAATCCACTGCAACAAAAAAGATGAAGAAATGAATCGAGATGTTGTTATGACTGAACCTTTTGTTTGTTTGTTGAAATAGTTGCGTAAGATACTTTTTGTTTGTCATTACATGTAATAATTGCCTAAGATATTTTTGTATTTTAGGCTTTTACGACTTGTTTGAAGTTGGTATAACAATGATGGTAATATGTAACAAATTGATGTGGTATACCATTATTGCTATAGGCAACTATGTGATTCTAGGGTCACTTTGTTAGTTACTTTTGTTCATGGTGCCTACAATTACCTATACAAACAACTATTTTGAACATGACATACAATGTCAAATATCCAATATTTTAGTACATGTAACATTCTTGTGTATCTCCAATTTCCCCCTTTCATTATACTTCCCTCAAATTAGCTACAAACCCAATTTTGATACAAAACTAAGTACACCTTTCTTTATACTTCCCTCAAATTAACTACAAACATCAATTCGAATGTGACAATTTATGTCAACAACAAAGTTTGAAGGTACTAGATATACAAAACACAAGAACATGACACCATACTTTTCAAATTATAACATTCCTACATAATGTGAAACATAGGATAAATAATACACTACAAATAAACATTTTCTTATAAAACTCTCTCTTTCTTCATTGATTTACATTTCTTCTTCAAGCCCTTAACCTTTGTGCTTAATTCAATGTGATCCACAACATCACCATTGACATGTTTATACACACTGTCACTATCAGACATCTCAACATTATTGCTTTTACTACCACATACACTTTCACACTTCATAATTTGCTTCCCAAGTCTTGTATTCTCTTTTGCAAGTATTCTTTCGCTATCACGTAATTCACGTATTACTTCATTCGCCTTGTTACACAGCTTATCATCATACCACTTAAAAAATTCGCATTCACCAATCTACAATTCACACAAAAAAGTTCAACAATATATTATATAAACCCTACAATTCACTCACGACGAAATGTAGCACCAATTTAGTGCAACCGACACAAAAATCAAACAAACTAAAAAATCTCAAATTTTATTTGAACATTAAAACAAATTTACTAAATATATGCTTACCTGAAAATCTGAGCAACCATAATACCTTCTGTTTGGGTTTAAATCGCTGCGGAGCTAACTTGTTACAGAAACATGTCACTTTCCCTCGGAGCTAACTTATTACAAAGTCTCTCTCGAAGCTACCTTGTTACAGAAATATGTTACTTTCTCTCCATCATAAACGAACTCCCCTAATGATGAAGAAATCAGCTTCGAATAAGGCAACTTCTCCGTTGATGGCTTCCAACTACTTTTTTCAAACAATATTTTCAATTAATGGCCATGTTGATCGTTAATCAACTAATGGCCATGTCAACATGTTCGTTAAAAATAGACTAATTCGACAAAAAAAAATGTTAGGAGTTAAAAGTGTTCCAAAAAAATATATAAAGAACCAAAATGATCAAACAGTCAAACGTTAGGGGCTATTTTTGGCATTATGCCAATAAAATAAAGCATTGAACTTTAGGAAAGAATTAACCTTTTAGGTGGTAACAACATGGAGCTGATATACAGAAAGTAATTAAAATATGCATCGCATTGCACACAGCACGAGGAAGTGAAGAAGTTACCTGTAAAATGCTATGGCAATAGACAGGAAAAATGACTCGTGGTTCAAGTGTAATCATAATCTACACACTGAAACTCAATAAAGAAAAAAAACACCGTAAGCCGCAAATAAATCTCTGTTTTCTTTCTTAAGCTACAGCATTCGAATTCAAAGAAAAAGGTGGTTCACCGATGGGTAATAGGGGAGGAAACAAATAAACATTGTTTGTAATAAGAAACAAAATATAGCATTTAACTTTAAGAAACCATTAACCTCTTAGATGGTAATAACAACAAGCTGATACAATGCATCACATTTCATAGATAAGACACTGCACAAGTGAAGAAGTTACCTGTACCAAGCAATGACAACAGGCAGGCAGAGGGTCAAACATAGCTATGCAATTTGATACCATTCAACAACAATCAGTGAGACGAATCAGCTAAAATTTTGTTTCGGTTATAATCTCCTCTCAAAACGATTTTAAGAATAAACTCCTTTCATCAACCTGGTGCATTTAAGATTTTATTTCTGAATACCAAAGATCAAAACTTGGTAGAACAAAAATAGTTTTTCTTACCAACTAGACTATCCCATATGGGCTCATTCTTAGGCTTTTATTAAAATATAAATCTTAACAGGTCGAATAAAAGATACAAAAATAAGTTCTTATTATAATCAAGGATCGTAGTTTATACTAAGATCAGTTGTAGGGAAGAATTTGTTTTACATTTTACTTGGAGATGAATGGGAGACTAAAGATGAAAGTACAGATCAAGCCAGGAAGTCCAAAACAAAGATCATGGCATTGATTTACCCGGAAGTCACTTTCCTTCTCATAAGTCTCAACATTTGAAATTTAAATGGACAGAATAAACAATCATTACTACTTTCGAAGGATGCATTTGCTTCTCATAATCAGATATGTGGATGATTGTCCCTATAAACTTGAGAAAAATAATATTACTAGTAGAACATTAGATCATATTAGCCACTGACAGATCCTGTGGGAGTAATTTATTGTCTTTGAGAGCATGGGATTACATAAGAAATACTACTTCCTCACTCTCTAGCAGATTCCCATTTATATGCAGAGGATCTGAAGGATAGTGCATAAGTCCCCTTCAATCATTCCGTGATTGCTCTTCTTCTACATTCTGTGATTAAAATTGATCAATCTCTTGATCTTTTCCATAAAACTGATTACTATCTCTATCATAATCCATTCACTGTGTAGAATAATATTGAGGTATCAGATAAACTTTTCTTAGCAGAACAGAGTCTCCTACGGATAGATGTCTACTAAGGAATCAACCAGTGTAGAAATCCCCTCCTATTTAGAATAAATCTTTGTCCGTAAAGCATATGATATGATGATGAATGATACATGCTGTTATTAACGACCACTGACACAAATTTTGAAATTCTTGATCCTATAGCAAATTTTCGCTTCTAAAACAATAAAAGGATTTGATATTTTTGGAACAAATACCACTAGTTCTGGCATACAGCAGTGAGAACTGAGATTATTGAGTATACATTCAAATAAGTTTGAAGGAAGCTGAGTATTTCCTAATGCTATAAACATTTCCCAGGAGAGAAATATACATACAAGGCCTTCTGATATAAGCAAGTTCAGTAAGATTTCATTATATTTCCTCGAAAAAGTCGGACTGAAAACACATTCAAGCAGGCATCAGAACCCTACTACCACCCGTGATATGTAAATACAGAGCAAGACAAAAGGTGACTATAATGGAAGACTTAGCACCGACATATCGGATAACATCCAGTCCCCTTTCCACAACTTCCTCATGGACAATGTGAATGCTTCTTTTCAGACCCTCTGAAAGCATCCATAGTATAAACAATACTAAAGACCTTAATGTTTCAAAGGTTACTCTCCCAGTCACATCAAGCACAAACTTCCTATTGCTGGGAACTGCCCACGTGGATAAGACCTTATCAACCCACCCATTATTCTGAATCCCATCAAATGAGCTCCCCCTTTTCACTCCTTTTAATGACACTTCCTTCTCGAAACCATCTCTCATTCCACCAGCACCTGCGCTCTGATAAAAAATCGAGCATGTTGAAGCCGAATTCAATTTTGAACTTGTCAACACTTGATGAGATGTTCTCACCAGTGTTTCCACAGCCCCATTACAAACAGAAACCAAAGTGTCTCTAACATGTTTTTGATGCTTGGGATTGGTCATCCCAGCAAAAATTTCATCATAAGTATTAATGTCCATTGTCTTGTCAAGATAGACTGCAACAGCTGTGCTTACTAATCTTTGAATGCAATCAGCAATTAGCTCTTTAGACTTATCATCATAAAGCACATTAATCCATTTGGGTACATCAGATGACCCATTATTCCCACTCAAACCCTCCACTTCTCCAACACTTGAGTAAAACCCCAAAACCAGATTCCTAGCAAAGCTACCAACAACAACAGATACAAAACCAGTCCCAGCATTAGAAAAAACCCTATCCAACACCCTATCAGTAATGCTGGAATTTTCGGAACCCGCCGCGAATTCTTTCTCATTCGCTGATTCTAACTTATACCCTCTTAAAACTCCAACTGTTAAAGCCTCAGTAACCGAAATTAAAGATTGGGAAAATTCCTCTGATCTCACAATTTTTGAAATTTGCTTCAAACTATTCGGAGCTTGATCAGAATCGGATTGCAAAAACTCCTTCAACTCCTCGGAGACAACATTGATGGTCTCGGCGGATTCGGAGACCAACTCAGCTAACGAAATCAGAGCTCCGAAGAGCTTGAAAAGCCTCTTCCTTTTCTTCACCACAGAGGGTAAATTATACACCTTATAGACCCCATAACCAGAGACTCCACATATAGCTAGCAATATAAGCCATTGTTTCTTCCTTCGTGAAAAAGTCAACGCATTGTTCACCAATTGCAAATCCATTAACCAAAACAAAAACCCTAGAGATACAGGAATTGGATCCGGGGCTTTTGAAATACTAACAAGAAAGAAGCTATTAACCCAGAGATTTATGGTTTTTGGATAAGGATTCACAGGTCGAGAAATCTAGGGTTTCCTTTCATTTTATTTTGTGAAGGAAAAGGGTTTCGTTTTCAATTTAGATGTAGACAAGGGGTTTTCTTTTTCCTTTTCCTTTAATCCATAATAGATAAGACAATTTAAGAGCAGCATTCAAAGAGGATAAATAAACTAATTTTCTTTTGTCAGGAAGGGAATTAGGACTAAATTACTACAAAAGGCTCATTTTAAAAAAAATAAAATGAGAATATATCGTTTTGTTCAAAAATAACTAGAAAGAATCGATTTCATTAAAACATGTTGAGTTGGCGTCATTTTTGTTTTCCCAGATGTTCAGTAAAACGTACCTACGTTAATGCGTTTTATTAAAGTGCTTTCACGTAGGTGCACTTTTGTCCGAGCTCCAATGGTCAACTCTAATGGCTATTTGAACTAGCCGTTGGACCCCAACGGCAAAAAAAAGTATACCCCCAAACACACACACATTTCTCACATACAATTCTATCCTATATCTCTCAAATAGTCTCTTAAATTATTTTCCTAAATTCTATTTTTATCTAAATTATTCTTTTTATTATTTTTTATTAGTAATTTCAAGAAATAATATTTTTATTAAAATTTTGTCCGTGTTCAATTATATATTTAGCAATGGTCGGGTCTCTAGTCCATCTTAATAATAAGTACATCTCTGTCAACCAATTACAAATGGTAAGAATAAATTTTAATAATTTTAATAATTTTTTAAATTTTTTTTATTTCATAGTTATAATTGAACTTAATATTTTTTTATAACTTTTATGTAAATAGGCAGAAGATCGAATTTTGCAAAGTCACATTTGTAATCTACCCGGTCCTCCATCACCGTTGATCGAAACATACTTGAGGGAAGCTAATTTTTTGCATGTGGCCCTTGTAGGTCGGGGGTGTAAATTAGACCCGGAACTCATAAGCGCGTTGGTGGAGACCCAAGATGCACACATTCTATATTCCATGCGGTAAGTGTACTATCACTCTAGAGGACGTGCAGTTACAGTTGGGGTTACCCGTGGACGGGTTAGTAGTCACCGCCTAGGTTTATTCAGTTTGCTGATTGGGGAATCGTATGTTACGATCTTTTGGGTGTGGTTCTGGAGATGATTTATGGAGGATTCTACTGAAGAGAAAAAAGAACGATACGCTCGGGTGTACATCCTTCAGATTATCGAGGGTATTTTAATGTTGGATAAGTCATAAAACCTTGTACATCTAAGGTGGCTGTTGGAACTCATCGATTTTAGAGGAGCTGACGAACTCAGTTGGGGGCTCGCCGTGTTGGCGACATTGTACCAGGAGATGTGTCGAGAGACGAAACCAAAAAAAATCAAAATCGATGGTTACCTTTTACTACTACAATCATCGGCTTGATACCGTTTTTCATTTTTATGTCCTCGAGTAGACTACCCGTATGCATTCCCACTCGTAACAAGGTAAAATTCACTAGATATTACCATTATTAAAATTGATTTAAAATAAAATTATTATGTTAATAAGTTATTTGAATAAGTGGAACCATGCCCTGTGTCACGTGGGATTACCTGCCGAGCTTGAAGATGTATGACTTTTATTAGAACAACAATTGGAAGCGGGTGTATGTATTTATTTAATTTTGAACTATATAAAAATAACGTAGTCAATTTCCTATTTAGTATTCAGTAGTATATATATAACTAATGTTTTGATCACGTTCATATAGTTTGAATGGACATCATACGAGAACCCGACAATTCGGGCAGTAATTCCTAATGAATTTTTTGTAAATCCCAATGCTTGGCACGTTAAGGTCCCATTGGTAGTATACGTTACTGTTGAGATGCGTGAGGCAGATAAAGTGTTGCAGCAGTTAGGATTCCGATAATTTATTTCTGTGGCACCTCAGGAGCTTGATGATCTGCATCGTATCAACTTACGGCGACCGGATATGAATTGGTCGATATTCCACTCGCAATACATCAACATGTGGAATAATCAGTACGATTTTTTACCTACTCGCGACGCAATTCTCATTTTGGAGTTAGCATGCAATCTGAATTACATGTCATGGTTTAGGATCCATGGCAAGCCATATTTGTTAGGGGAAGAGGTGAGGTGTCAGCGTCCCCATACGAGTAGGCCACGACGAGCCCCTTTAAATCCAATGAGTGGCGAGATGGGCCCATCATCAGTGCCCATTCAAGAACTGGCCTCGACGGCCTCAACACTACCACTCTCACCATACCCCTTTTAGTATGTACTGCCTTTATTCTGGTTTGTACCCTAACCCTTTTATTTTCACACAACCACAAAATGTTGCACCACATTTTTCTACTCCTAATCGTATGTAAGGTTGGATTGTTGGTCATCCATCCTCAATGTGGTACACGCCCCGGCCATCTCATTTCCTGATGATGGCGATGCTTACGACGATGTATAGGCCATCTTGTATGAGACATCAACGAATAGTCCACTCACTATCCCATCGGCTTATGGGACTCAACATAGTTACCCTCATTCGTCATGGGTGACGTAAACACCTCTGAGATCTTTGTTCTATCAAGGTGGGTCATCTTCCTAATCACCTATTTATAGACCGAAGGATGCACAAAAGCAAGGATCTACATTGAACGAAGGAAAATCCCAACAACCACAACTCAGTCCAAAAGCTGAACCTAGAAGGAATCCAGTGTGTAACTATCGACCACCCCGATATAACACAGATTTTGACCGGCATATGCACTGAAGAATTGTATATTATATCATTTAAGAAAATGAAAGTTCTTTTCAATCTTTTTTGTATACAATCTGATTTTTGTACCATTAAACCCTAATCAAAATGTAAATTTACTTTGATTATTTTCACATAGCATAACAATAAGATTTGATTTGAAAAGAAATATCAAATGTTTTTGTTGAAAATTCACATGAAGAAATATCAAATTTATTTTGGCTAACAATTCCCATGAAGACATATATTATAATGTTTAATTTCGATGTGGACAGGACGACATTGTATGACCCGAGTTCCTACGCCCGCATAACCTCTGTTGGTTTAAGCACTCTAAAATATCCATGTTGTCACGTATTCGAGTCAAGCACGGTTGACCTTTTAGTTTACGATGTAATTCTTTATCGGGTAACAACTTAAATAGAGCAAAAGATACAAGCGGCCAGTGAAAATATGTGTCTCAACATGTTGTACAAGATTTCTAATTTGTACACTTCGTTGACGAAGCTCATGGGATCCAAACAGAGATTCATACAACCCGTAATTGTATGAGCGCATGAAAAATGAAGTGAGTCAAATATCCCACAGTCGCAAGTCCTATTTCTCAAGTGTACTCGGTACACTCCTCCGGTAATACCTTAGTTCGGTCTGTCGAACTCCGTCACCTGAAACAATAGGTTATCACGCGAGTGACAAACTGTGTGCATCCAGTTGGCTCATACCTTGCCATTATTAATTTCTTCCACTACCATTGGGCACCATACATGGCCTCCTTGTAATTTTCCGGCATAACGTGCTGCTCGTTTTGGGAACACTTCCGCCAAACGGAAGTATGTCTCTTTCATAACTGAGGTTGTCAACAAATGACGCATTTCTTTTAAAATGAAATTGATGCATTTTACCAGGTTCGAGGTCATATGGCCATATCATAGCCTGCCGTCGTATGCTTGTGTCCACTGTTTGAATGGTATGTTGCCCCTGCTGAGTTAATTGACTGCAATATTTCCAACATATCATGAAAACGAACCTTCATGATCTCGTACCCTGTCAATATAAGTGCATAACGACGAGTACATACCAAAAAATATAAAAATACAAATGGAATATTACAAACCAAATAATATTGGTGGCGATTAAATACCCATGTTGGTCACTTGTCATCGCTCAGCGGTAGACCAGTATTGTTGGTAGTAGTTGAACGCAACATGCCTTAAACAGTATCGATGGTGTGTGCGATCCCAAAGGCTTCCCTGTCGTTCAATTGTGGACAATATTCCAGTTCCCCGATCTAAGATAACGAATATATCAGGTTGGAGGTAAACATGCCTCCTCAATCTAGAGAAAAAAAAATCCCAATTGTCTACTTTCTCCCCCTGTGTTATTGCATACACAATTGGAAGGATCCTCCGATTACCATCCTGTGCTAGAACCAACAACTGCCGATGGGTACCATACATGAAAGTACCATCTATTTGTACCAATGGCTTGCAGTACTGAAATGCATCTTGGCATTGCTTGAAGGTCCAAAACAGAAGCTTGAACACTCGACACCTACGGAGGAAGCAATCATTGTAGTTTGCGAGACCCGTTTCAAGATCTGTTATGCAACCTGGTACGCACCTCTCTAGCACCTAACACCATTTCTATACCTCGTTGTATTCGGGGCCTTTTTTACAAATCTCATCCCGAGATATTTTTTCAGAACCATCTCCTCAAATTTATTTTCTCAGAAGCAACAGTACTGAAAAGGGCATCTTGTTGGAAGCGTTTTTAGCACTTTTAATTACTGTGCATCCTACTTAGAGTGTTTTTTCTCTACAAAATCAATCCATCTTGTCAAAATTATTTCTTCAGAACCCATCCCTTTAAAATTATTTTTTTAGAACTCATCCTATACAAATTATGTTTTTAGAACCCCTAAACCCTAAAAATTAAATAAAACCCTAAACCTAAACACTTAAAAATTTTAAAAAAAACCTAAACCCTAATTGGCACTGGGAAAACATGGGCAAAAGCGCACCTACGTGGAAGCGCTTTACTAAAGCACGCCGACGTGGGCGCGCTTTACTGGTCATTAAGGAAAAAAGTGCTGAGCTGGACATGCTTTCCTGCGTTTCCCCTGAAAACAACGCCAGCTCAACGTGTTTTAGGGAAATTAGTCCTTTCCAGTAATTTTTTTAACAAAACGACCCATTTATATAAATTACTTTGGAAATGAGCCTTTTCTGTTCATTTAGTCGGGAATTAGATATAATTAATTTGGTTTAAATATGCCAAAGGTCCCTGCACTCTTTTGAAATTTAAAATTTAGACCCTATACTTTAATTTTGAGACATTGAGTCCTTGTATATTTTTATTTAAAAATCTTGGTCCCTGTCTAATTTTTCCATTAAAGCTAATAATGTCAAAGGTAAAATAATTTTTTTAGCACTCAAAATTTTCAATTTATTTTTATCAATTTGGTCCTTCCCTTTTAAAAGTACATAACAACAATTTTAAAAAATATTTTTTATATTTTAGATAAAAAGTATAAAAATTTAAAATTATAATTTTAAAAAAATAAAAACTTTTGAAAGAAATATTTAAAATTCAAAAAATAAAAATGATTTTAAAAATATAAAAAAACTCAAAAGTTAATGATATCAAAGGTAAAATAACTTTTTTAGCCCTCAACATTTAAGAGTTTTTGTCAATTTGATCCTTACCCTTTAAACATACATAAAAAATTAAAAATTAAAAATTTTCATATTTTAAACAAATAAAAATTATAATTATAATTATAATTTTTTAATGTAAAAATTATGAAAAATAAAAACTCTTTAAAATTAAAAAAATAAAAAATGAACTTTTTAAAATATAAAAAAATATATAAAAAAACTCTAAATTCGATGTTACCTAAACCAGACTAGACTGGTTAGACCAGGAACCGACTGGAGTATTAGTTTGGCGAGAGGTAAAAATTGGTTGACCCACGAACAGGTAAAGACTGGTTGAATCGAGCTAAAAAAAATTAATTGGACTGGCAGTTGAATTGATTTTTATAATTTTATAATTTTTGATGTTTTACAATTTATTTGTTTTGTGACGGTCGAACTAGTCGTTCTGAGAACCAATTGGCTAGACTTGTTCGAAATCGACTCACTTGAAGTTTAATTCCAAACAAAGATTTCATTTACAAAACCATAAAAACTTAAAAAATATTAACTTTGTGACATAGTAAATGACATTTTTTAAATAGTAAATATTAACTATATTCCAATTTAGCCTTATTTCATTCTTAATAGTAGAGGGACTAAATTAATCCATTTAATAGTATAGGGGCTAATTTGATCAAGTCCTTATAATAAATGGACCTCTTATGTACATTCACTCATAATTATCCCGTGGGCATTGATGGACCACTAGGTGGATTAGAGCAAATACAAAATAGGTCTTAGAAATTAACAACACCCAAGGGAGGAAAAGATTGAAAATTACTCCCTAATTATGCTAACGCATTGGTACATTTCTTCCTTTCCTGAAAGACATGCTTCATGGAGCTAGAATTCATAGTATGGAGGAACATCCTGTACTCATCAACCAAAAGAGATAGAATGAAATTAGAAGTGGAACTATTAGACATAAAATAAATAAAAGTGGTATCATCAACTTTTATCTCAAGGTCCCTGATATTTAAATCTCTAGCATTAGCCCATACCCAGGAGCACATAGTTCAACTTTCACACTCGTTACACTTGAGATCAGGGATTTAAATAGCGGTCCGTTACCGAAATAGCGGCCGTTATATAGCGGTAACGGCACCGTCCGAAACCGTTACTGCCGAAACCCGCTATACCCGCAATACACAATAAGTAATGTAAAATTCACGACCGCGATACCCGCAGTGACCGCAATAGCGTCCGTTATGTCCGCGACCGCGACAAACGCGACGCGACCGAAAACGCGACCGCGACCGCAATTTAAATCCCTGCTTGAGATGTGTTGAAATGACCGACAATCCAATTCCCCCTTATAATCATGAATAAAGACCCTTTCCCCCACTTTGCTCGAATTCCCCACCAATGAACCATCCGTGTTGAGCTTGTAGCATCCTCTCATAAGTGGTTTCCAATGGACAAGGATGAAATCGAGGAGGGCTTTTCGCCGAATGGGAAGGAAAAGAGCCACTCACTCCCTTGCATTTAAGAAAAGTCTCTCTAGGTCATTTCTTGCCAAAAATCACAGCATTTCGGATGAGCCAAATATCTCATAAGGTAAACAAAAAAAAAAGAAAGAAGATATTCCAAGGTAATCCGAGACTGATTGACCAAAGTTTAGAGGATAAATTTGACTCTAACCACTTTTCTCAATCACTAACAATGAGAGGCAAGCATTGGGATACGACATGAATACAATCCCAAAGCTACTTTGTGACCTAGCACTCCAAAAATAAATGTTAAATGCTTTCCTGAGAGTTTGTGCAAAGAGGGCACAGGTCCAAACATCTCACTCTCTATTAATTAGAACCTAGTTTATGGGGGAGAGCTCTTAATCCACATTTTCACATGAAAACTTATAATTTTGGGGATAGTTTAGATTTCCAAATCAATCTCCAAAGCTCCTTGTTGGGGTGAGTGTCGTCTACCTCTTTTTGTTCCACTTCTAATTTCAACAATTTGTCTTTTTGTTCAACGATTTGTCTTTGACCTAATGCTCTCTTCTTTTAATCTCAACTTTAAGGTACTTAGAAAACTGGGTTGGATTTCTTTTTAGATCTAATTCAAGTTTGATGTTCTTTTTTTCACATTGTTTTTTTTATTATATTTTTGTATTTATAGAATTTCAGCTTATTTGGATATGACGTAAATTTATTTATCAAGATTTTAGTAATCCTTTTTTAGCTTGGTGTCTATTTTATAAAAGTTATACAATCCTAGGAATCTCAGTTGCTTTGATTGCAAGTGGGGAGTTTCTTTTTTCCCACTATTATTAGTTGTAACTTTGAACCAAGATTTAGTTATAAATTCTAGAAATAAGAAAAGTTAAAATTGGAATAAATTATCGTTTAGGTTGATTATAAGTTTGTGATTTATTGTGTTTTGGATTACACGATTTTGGAGGAAGTTGTTGAGGATTGTTTATTTTAATGGAAAGGCTGAACTTTGGCCTAACTTTTAGCGACGACATTGGCAAATTGATCCCAAACCTAGATTTGTTTGAAGGAAAATTTTAGGGTTATCATATATATATTGTACTTTTGAATTTTTAATACATATATTTTTCTTTTTATTTATAATTTTTATATTTTTAAATCATTTTTGATAATTTCTATAAAAAATTATTATTTTTTAATTTGGACTTTTTTAGAATTAAAACTAATTTAATGATTTTTGTGAACATTAAGGGCTACATTTTTTGAATTTTTTATATTTATAATCAAATTGATAGAATGTATAAACATTGAAGGGTTAAATTTATTATTAAGCTAATAAAAAAAAGCTCACATTAGATTTATGTTACTGAGTTAACACAAGTAATGAAAGAGCAACTAAAATATTTAATTTCAAAACGTTGGGTAACTAAATAAAAAAATAGTTGGGTGACTATTCTCATAGTTTACCATTTTATATAAATAAATGATATTAAAAAATAAGGATAAAAGGGTAAATTACACCACAAGTCACTATAAAATAGTGTCATTCCTATTTTGATCACTCTAATTTTTTTTTGTCAATTTAGTCACTCTAACTAAGGTAATTGTTTGAATTGGTCACCATCATTAAAAAAATTGTTAATCCACTAACGAATGTCCAACTTGACATTTCTTTTACTTTTGGCTAAAGCTAGAGACTTCTCTATAATTATTTCAAAACACTTTTTTTGTTTATTTGCAATATAAGAACCACCTATCCTCATCACTGCCCATCCCCTGCTCCCCTATCTCTATCGCTTCTTAATTTGCCATATTTGCTATCAACCTTTCACTACACCAAAATAGGCTTTTAGCGCCGCTAAAAGTATTTGCGGCGCTTTGACAATCACCGGAAAAAACGTCGCTAACTTTAGTGGCGTTTTTAGAAAAAAAAAGGCCGCTAAAGACCAAGACCTTTAGCGGCGCTTCTCTCACAAACGCCGCTAAAGACCAAGACCTTTAGTGACGCTTTTCCCACAAACGCTGCTAAAGACTATGACTTTTAGCGATGTTTTTGCAAAAAACGCCGCTAAAAATATAACCTTTTAAAAAAATTATTTTAATTAAATAATATTTATTTTTATGATAAATATTATATTATGTTTTATTTTTTAAATTTGAACTTTAAATATACTTTTAAGGATAAATAAAAAATATTATTTAAATTAAATTTTTTATGAAAATTTTAACTTTAAAACTAAATATAAAAATTAATGAATTTAATTTTAGAATTTAAAATAATAAATTAAATAACACAATTTAAATTCAAAAGTTAGAACTCAAGTTGTAGTTAATATTAAAGCAAAAATAAAAATTTGGAATCAAAACTAAAATAAATAATACATATGAGAAACAGACTGACTAGTTGAACCTGCCTATGGCTATACACATCGCAAGAGAATTGAGTTGAAGCTCTATCAGCAACATCTTTAGTTTCATTGGCGCTGCAATTGGCACTCTTTTCCACCTCAAGATTGGAGGCAAAGTCTATGTCATCTAGGACTTTGGTCAAGAATCAGAAATTCCAGGGTCTGCACAAGGCTTTTGCACTTCTATTGCAGTTGAAAACCAAGGTATACTCTATTTAGCATAGAGCAAAATGCAGGCTTCCTGGGACAGCACAGCTTCTTCTTCAACACAAGTAACCTACAAAAGACAGAACATGACCATTATGCACTATTATTCTAAGTACCATCAAAATGTTACCGAGTATATTACAAGTTGACACTTAAATTTCAAACTTAGGATGGAAATTTGCAATATCAGTGAAATTATCAGATCCAAATGCTTGAAGAACAAGCAAAATATTTAAAGTAGTAGGGAAACAGAACCCCCTGTAAGGTATCCTTCATAAGCAAGAAACTTTCAACAAGAAACACATTGTATCCAGTTCAGAAACTGGATATGTTAGTAACTATCCTTAGTAAAAACCAGAATGCACATTAAAATGTGAACAAATTCATCAACGCTTACCCTTGAATCATTTTTTTATTTTTACACTAATTCATGCTGTATATGTAATTTTTACAGTAACAAGAATACATAAATAAAGCAAGAAAAAAAATTATGTATAAGAAATTTGTTTGTTATCATGTCATGACATGCTTCTGTTGAACTTCAGATTTCAGGAGTTATATTACCCCAAGGTGATTTCTATTACTGGTCTATACTTCGACAGACACTCTACTTACCATTGCATGCTGTAGCAATGTAATTTACTTTTTTATTCCAAATATTATGAACACAATTAATCAGTAGAGTTTATTTCCTCAATTATCAATATTTTAAAGTAATAAATATAAAATTTCCTGAAATATTATTAAGAAAATATATAGCATTAGCAGCACCAATTTTGAGATTTATTCCTTCAGTACCATCCTGTAATTGAATAAATTTGTATTAATAAATAAACCAACCCTTCTAAACTCCTTGCTTTTCAAGTAATAAACATCAATATATACATAGATGCCCAATTTGTATTTCACGAAATACAGGGACTCCACCCCTTTCAATGGATTACCTTCAAATTTTTTATAATTTTATAATTTAACTTTAATGTATTTTTTATATTTATATATTTTTACAAATCTAAATATATTTTTTTTACATATTTTTACTATACAGACCAGCACGTACCTGCAATGCAAATAAGGGACAAACTAACTTTTTCCTTCTAAACAAAAAACACAAAAAAATCATAGAAAAAAATAAGAAGAAAGAGCCATTCGAAGGCCTAAAAAACTGTCCATGCGAAGGCCTATGGGTATCATCCATATGAACGTCACAAACTCGCTTAGAAGATTCAGAAATAAAGGCAAAACTATTCAGAAATGCCTGGTTATATCCTCTGAGCAGAATAAAGTATCCCAACCGATTTAGCAAAAACTAATCATCATGGAGCATTCAATTCACAGAATTTAACTCATATATTTTAACCCAACAATCTAATCAAAATTATTGTGGAAAATTCATTCAAAGTAAAACATAGGAGCAATGCAAATGTTTCCAAACTTTTTTTGAATAAGAGTAAATGAATTGAGAAAGCTTAAGAACTTCTATATTGGAAGACGTGTATTTTAGGTGGGACTTAAAAGGAGCTTTTAATTACAATGCTAGACAATATTATTAAATTTTGTCTAAGAGAGTAAGAGAACTACCGTTTTTGAAGAAACAAGAGGAATTCTTGATGACTTATCTTCTAGTTAAGGTTGACACTTAATCTGACAATCCCTTATAGATGGACATCAGATTCACATTATGGCTGTAAATTATCTGCACATAAATGGAAGACCATGGTCTCATTACCTTGTTAGCACACCAAGAAAACACCACCAATGAACCAAGTTCAATAAATAAAGAATCATTAATCTTCCAGTTCATAGCTAAAAAATACTTACAGAGCAATCTTCACCGCACCAATCTCAGCCACATTGGCATCATTTGCTGCTACTGAACCCGAAAACAATGCTCAAAATATGTTGAGGTGCCTTCCTGTTTGTCATTTTAATATCCTACTATGTAAATAAAAATCCAATATATTAAGATACAGGAAAATGATGGTACTACTATTAAGTCCCATTTGAATGATATCTCCATTTCTATTCATTCGAGTTTACAATCATATTCAAACATGTCATATATATGATTTTATTTACTTCATATATCAATCAAACAGTTAAAACAAAACAACAGGAACCCAATTTCCACCTCTAGAAAAACGATAAATTAAGCTTTAAAAACCCACAAAATATTTTCTAATAACAATCCCTAACGAAACATAAAGCTAAAAATTTTTAAAAAAAAGCCCAAAAACTTTACTGCAAATTTTGATGGGTGCTTCGAGTTCAAGCAAACTTGTTTCACTGGCCTGGCTACCGAACTTCCGTCAGCCGTCTGATTATATCGTCTACTACTGCTGGGTCCATCCCTTGCGCCGTCGTCGCTGCCATTAAATCGTCCTCCTTCAACGGCCTTTGATTAAACGAAACCCTAAAAAATTGAAACAGAACAAGATAAACGACCCCTTTTTGTTAGGGAGAGAAAGAGATTGGGGAAAATGGTAATAATCTTTTTTAGAGAAATTAAATATAAATTTATTTAACTTTGGAGAACCTTGCAATATCCAGTTTCTAATCGAATCATATGCAGCTAACTTTGGAGAGCTTTGGAGACGGAAAGGATCGAAGAACTTTGGAGAGAGGGAGAAAGAATATCCGAGAAAAAGAAAGAAAGGAGAAAGAAATGAGTTTGAAAAGGGTGAAGGAGCGAAATCCTCACAGACCGCGAAGAAGAGGGGAAAAAATTAAGGGTTTCAGTGGGGGGGAAATTTGGATAAAAAGGCGCGTTTTTTATAAAATAAAATAATTTTTTGTGGCGTTTTTTATAAAAAACGCCACTAAAAATTAAAGTTCTAATCATAAACGGCACCGTTTTATTAAGCTTTAATGCATAATTCTGGCGTTTTTTACAAAAAAATGCCACAAAATCTTTAATTTATTTCATTTCTAAAATATAAGAATTACATAAAATTATAAATTTTAGGTTTTTTTGTCTTTTTTGTTTGTATTTTTATTTCATTTCTTAGAATTTTGGTCCTATATATCCAAAATAATTAATTATACGTACCTAAATATATATCCATCCATATATATATCAATACTTTTCTTAATTTATTTATTAATTCTATTTAAACTAATATTTAAATATATCAAATGATTTAGATTAAATTTTTAAAATATATTTTTTAAAAAACTAATTAATCTAAACCCAAAACCTTGATTCGACCCTAAAATTCTTAAATCTTAAATCCCTAACTCTTAACCCTAACCCCTCTTTTACAATTATATAAGAACTTAATTAAAATATAAATTAAAAATACTAATTAATCTAAACCTTAAACCCTAGCCCGACCCTGAATCTCTAAACCCTAAATCACTAACTCTTAACCTCTAATCCTAAACCCCAAACCCTAAACCCCAAACCCTTAACTACTAACCCATAAACCTTATTTAATATATAAATTAAAAAACACTAATTAATCTAAACCCTAAACCTTATCCCAAGTCCCTAACCCCTAAACCTTATTTAATATAGATTAAAACATACTAATTAACCTAAACCCTAAGCCTTAACCTGACACTAAATCCATAAACCCTAAATATATCCCTAACCCTTACACCATGTTTGGTTGGGTGTATTGGCATAGCCAATACACCCCTAATCGGTGGGCCCCACTTAATCCTCCCTTAATCTGTTGTTTGGTTGGTTGTATTCCCATTACGTCCCAAATCTGTTCCTTCCCTAATACACCCGGTCCCGTAATAGCTAATACCCCCCTCTAGCACCGATTTGAGAATCCTTACCCATTTTTTATTTTCGTTTCTTTTTTTGCCCTCATAGATTTCTGCTTCTTCTTCCATCGGTATTGCTCTGTCCTCATTTCTTCTGCTTTCATAACAAATCCTCAACATTGTCTTCATCGGAGGCCGATTTCAGGTATGAATCTTTGCTTCAACATTGTCTTCGGCTTTCTCTGTTTTAATTTTTCTCTCCTTTAGATTTTTCAACATTGTCTTCAACATTGTCCCCTTATTTGTCTCTCCTTTAGATTTTTCTCTCTCTTTTTACTTAATTCAGATATTTAATTTTTTATATTATGATTCCATTGTTGACGTAGCTTTAATTTTAGTATTTCTTGTAGTTTTTCTCTCTTAGAAATTGAAACAGAGAGTTTAGGATTTTGAGAGGTTTGGATTCTGGTGGAAGAGTTTCTTATTTCTTGTTGTTTCTTCCTTTTTCCTGGATCGTGCTTCTCGATCAACCAGAGGGAGAAGGTGAATCTTCAACCTAAATTATGTTTATTTCATTTTGCGTTGTTCTTCTCTCTTTTATTTTCTAATGCTCTTCATTTTTCGGCGTTAATATTGTTTATAGTTGTGGCTGATGTTGAGAAAATTTATTTTCTTTTTGGAATATTTCCTTCAATTTCTGCTTTAAGGTGGGGAAGAGAGGACAATTGCTTTCATGAGAAGACTGGGACGTGCAAATTCTAAAACTCCACTATTGGGACACAGTTGTGAAAAAGGAACTATTAAGCACTCATTTCCTATGAAATATGTCCTAAAACCATGGAAACTTGGTCGATGGTTTTACCAAGTTGTCAAGTTCAGCATTGTTCAATATGTAAGTTCTCTTTAGCTTGAAGAAAATGAAATACTTAATTTTTTTTGTTGTTGGTTTCCTTTTTTAATAGATTTGTATGCTTCCTTAACAGATGATAATCAAGATATCGATTGCTCTTTTAGCAGTAATTCTTGAAGCTTTTGGTATGTATTGTGAAGGAGAATTCAACTGGGAATGTGGGTAAGATGATCTTAATGTAGAATGTTGCTGGTGATATTGAGGATTTTGTGTGATTTATCAGTAGAAAGACCTTTTTTTCTAGTTAGAAGAAAGTAATTCTAAAAGATTGTAATCCACATTGATGCCTCTTTTGGTGCTTCACCCGCTAAGCAACAAGCCACCTAAAACCTAAACTTATGATGTTTCACTTGTGAGCCCAAGTTTGTGTTTAAAATATTCTGGTATTCCACTGTTGCATTTAAAATGGTGAACATTCATTACTGAAACAGAAATATTTGAATGGGCCCTCTTAAGAAATTTCTCATTATCTTGGCAATTTGTTTCTTGATTGTGCAGATATCCTTATATGGCAGTGGTTCTCAATTTCAGTCAAACATGGGCTTTTTATTGTTGGTTATCTAATTGGGCATTGAAATGCATTGAAATGCATAGCTATTTATGGTCACTTGCACTTGTTCTATATTCTTCATATGTAACGGGGATAACAAATGTTGGAATGCTTTTTAGTTACAATCAAGTTCTGAAATTTCCCCCTATTCTTTTTTCCCTCTATGGAAAATGTGTGATAGTGCAAAATGGAAAGCTAATGCCTTTTGTTAATCCGTTGTGCTAATGTGTTGGATATGAGACAAAATATTTGATGTTTAAAATTAGGTTTCAACTTTTGCTTATTGTACCATACTTTTATTTTTGTCATTTTGCAATATCTAGTCATATGATTATACTCATAATTCCCATCTGTTTTATTGTAATTTAAGTGACTAGATTTGATTTTATGTTTGCTTGTTTCCATTTATTTGTAATACATTTCTAAACTTAAAAACTATGGCGAAGTGCCTTATTTTCTCTGCCTCCATTTCTTTTGCTCTATGTATGGATGAGACATTTCTTTTGAGCGACTCTACTTTTATTTCTTATGAGCTACTAACTCATTCAACTTCTCTTGAATATGCATGCAGAACTCATCGCTATGGCTGGGTATTTGAACAAATATGGTCTCATCTCATGCTTTAGTCAAACCGTTGTTAAGGTTTGTCCTGTTTTCCTTGTACTTTCGTCTTATTTTCTCTCTGCCATGTCCAATTTTACTAAAACTTTTTATGGAATCACCAAAGAGCCATCACCATAATCTACATGCGGTGCTTTGCTTTTTCTGGAAATAGTTGGAATCACATGTTTTCTCAAAAGGAAAATAGAAAGGAAAAACCAGAATACCATTGGCTATTTATATCTTGTCTTAAATAATGCAAACTATTGAAATACTTGTGCTCTACATTGTAATATATAGATCTAGTCAGTATGATTATTTGGCTCTCTCTAGTTCTGTTTTCATGTTCTATTAATATTTTCATATTACTTTGGCGTGTCCATTTGAGTCTTATTAAACAATGCCCTAGGATGTTCCTTTTCTTTTAGGCTAAGTTGTTCTGACACTGTTGTATTCAATGCTTCTGCTTTGGCAATCACACTAGGAACCTTTTTTACGAAGCTTGTAGCACAGGTCTGATGGAAATTAAAAATTCAGATGTTTGGAATTGCCTTTCATGTCAATGATCTGCTCATTTTTACAGGTCGTAGGTGGATTAGGTCTTTCATGGCAAATGTCATTTGGCATTCTGGTTCTTCTCTATTTCTACTCGCATTACTTCTTTGCCAGTGGAGCTGCTCATATTGGTGCCATGTTTACAGCCTTCTTGTCTGTGGCTACTGCTTTGGGCACTCCATCGTATTAGGGAGCCCTTGTTCTATCATTCCTCTCCAACCTAATGGGAGGCATTACTCATTATGGAATTGGATCCGCACCTGTATTCTATGGGGCGGGCTATGTACCACTAGCAAAATGGTGGGGTTATGGTTTCCTGATATCGGTGGTGAATATTATAATCTGCCTTGGAGTAGGAGGCATCTGGTGGAAGGCTATTGGCTTGTGGTAAGGCAGAATGTCATAAAATTTGCTGATACTGAGCTAAGAAGGATTTCTCACCTAACTTGAAGTTTACAGTTTCTTCTTCACATCGGAAACTGATTTGTCTTTGATTCTTTACGTTGCAGAAATAATCTTTATAGTGGGGTGGGGTTTAGAGGGTTGGAAAAAGAAGAAAGATTTGAGTTTCAGGTGGAGGTGGAGGTGTTAGAGCAGAACTTAGATCTTTACCACAAATTTTGACAAATGGAAAATACATTATTATTTTGAATACATATTAGTAATTACAAACACAGATTTGCTGCTTGATAACATATAGATCTTTTTTTTTTCATAGTTTACCATGGTTGCTTTATGCCTATATGATTGTTCATAGAAAATTTTTTTGGAAGAAGCCTATGCATGACATTTGTTTAATCCATGTTTTCTTAGCAAGTATCTACATTATTAATCTATATTATATAGTATTATATATTATGATTTTATTAAATTCATATAAGAATATTTAATATTAAGAATTTTATTAAATTATATATATTTTTTAAATTATATTTAATAATAATTATGTTAAATTATATTTTATAGTATTATATATTATGATTTTAGAAAATTCATATAAGAATATTTAATATTAAGTTTTTTTCTAATGATATGTGAAGTTTTTTTTTTTTGAAACAAAAGAGAATTCCTATGGTACATTCTTATACATGATCCATATTCTTAAGTAAAAGCCTTTGTGAATTACATTAATGATTATGCTTTTATTCATAATATACCTGTGGAAATATTTTTAATATTAATTATTTCAAATTATATTTTATAGTATCATATATTATGATTTTAGTAAATTCATATAAGAATATTGATTATTAAGAATTTTATTAAATTATATATTTTAATTATAATATATTTAATAATAATTATGTTAAATTATCTATATTATGATTTGAGTAAATTCATATAAGAATATTAATTATTAAGAATTTTATTAAATTATATATTTTAATTATAATATATTTAATAATAATTATGTTTAAATATGATTAAATTATTTATTATTGATATTAATAATCTTATTAAAATTTAAATAACAATAACAATAATAATTTACCAAAACAAATTTCTGCTAATTATTAAGAATTTTATTAAATTATATATTTTAATTAAAATAGATTTAATAATAATTATGTTTAAATATGATTAAAATATTTATTATTGATAATAATAATCTTATTAAAATTTAAATAACAATAACAATAATCATTTACTAAAACAAATTTATGCTAAGGGTATTCTAGTCATTTTAGTTTTTTCCATTATGCTATTACACCTCTATTCCATTCAACCAAACACAAGATTACTATTACGCCTCTATTCCATTACATTCAACCAAACAGTTGATTTGCTATTACACCTCTAATCCAATACACCTCTAATCCAATACACCTCCAATCCAATACACCTCTAATCCAATACAGCGAACCAAACGCACCCTTAAATCTCTAACCCCTAAACCCTAAAACACAACCCTTAAACCAGAATCCCTAATACATAATCCATAATCCCTAATTCCATAATCTATAAACCTTAAAATTGTAACTCCTAAACCAGCCTTAAATCATAAATTAACACTATACCCTAAACTATATACCTTAAACCTTATATATTAAACCCTAAACTATAATGATAATTAATTAAATATTTTAAAATTAATACTATCGTATCTTTTGCAATTATATATGAAATTATTTAATATATAAATTAAAAATCAATCAGTCATGCACCCAAAAAATTTTAAAATTATTTTAAATAATAGTATTTTAATTTTTCTATTTTTAACAAATATTTTCCTATGTTTTTTATTTTAAATTATTTCTACGTGTCATTATTTCAAATTTATCAAATTTTAACAAATATTCAATTAAAATAAATTGAATTTTAACTAATATAATTAAACAAATTAAATAGTAAATAGACAGATAAAATGTTTTTGTGGCGCTTTTTTAAAAACGCCGCTAAAGCTCTGAGCATTAGCGACGCTTTTTTAAAAACGCCGCTAAAGCTTTGAGCATTAGCGGCGCTTTTTAAAAACGACGCTAAAGCTCTGAGCATTAGCGTCGCTTTTTTAAAAACGCCGCTAAAGCCCTAGAAGGTCAAAAAAACGATGCCGTTGGGTTTAGATTTTTTGTGGCGTTTTTCCAAGAAACGCCGCTAATGCTCATTTTTAGTGGCGCTTTCCTGAAAGCGCCGCTAATGCTTGATCTTTAGCGGCGTTTTATGAGAAGCGCCGCTAATGCTCAATTTTTAGCGGCGTTTTTTATCCAAACGCCACGAAAAATGCCGCTAAAAGTCTGTTTTGGTGTAGTATTTCTAGTAATTTAAGTTTTTTTTTGTCGCCCATGTCTTTCCCATTCAACTCTTGTAAATTACATAGCATAGGTATACACTTCTAGTTTTTTTTTCTCCTTCTCAAAATCACTTTGTTGAATCAGTTGTCTTTCACGTATGTTGTTTGTAAAAACTTGGCTTAAATATTAAATTGATACTTAAACTTATCCATTTTTCCCAGATTAATATTTCAGGTTTTTTTCCTAGATCAGTACCCAAACTTTTTTTTCCGTCAACTAAACTGGTACTTTTCTCTAACGTCATTAGTTTTTAATGACGTGGCAGCACTATCCAATTGTGTGATGCCACATAAACTGTTATTTGGCAGCGACCAATCAAAGATTTTTCAATCCTTATATTCCATGTCTAAAAAATGGTAATAGAAATAATTTTATTTTTATTATTATTAAGTTTAATAAATTTGAAAGGAATTTCTTAAGTTTCTCCATTTTATTCTCAAACCCAAAATCCATCTATTCTTCCTTTACTAATATTTCCTTCAACATTCTTTAGTTTAGGGTTTATCTTCATATTCTACACACTCGATTTCCATAGTGAGAGTCAAAGAAGCAAATAAGGAAAAATGTCTTAATCAATCAAGATAAAATCAAGTGGTCAATTGAGAGTTGTGTATTGTCATTGCAGGTTAAGGGCTCCAGTTTGCAACGTAAATACTCCATGAGCAAAGGGAGAAAATTATTTGCGTGTGCAAAATTCAAAGTGGTAAAAGTTTGAAATTTAATTATCAGTTTGGAGGAAATTAGATTTTGTGTTTTTGTTGTGTACTATCATTGTTGGATGTGCAAAAAATAGAGGGCTCTGTGATTTTAGTTGAAGATTTTGTGCAATTTAGGGTTTTAGCGACATGCTTTTGAAATGAATTTGAAATATTTTGCTTAAAGTTGGAAATATGAAAATTTTACCTTAATTACACATATATTCTGATTTTTTTTATTAAATGTGAGTAATGAAGATTGGGGGTTGTGATTTTTTCAGTGGGTTGAATTTAACGGTAATGACACTGATTCAACCGGAGAAGAATAAGGTTGCACAATCGGTGAAATAATGCTGCAAAATAAGATGTTATTAATAAAGAATAGGAGATTAAGAGGTTAGAATAATGAGCTCAATATTGACGAAAAGCAAAGACTGTGATTCAAGGCAACTCGTTTGGAAGAGAAGATCACATTGTACAAGACTAATATGTCAAGAAATAACAAAGTAATATTTTCTTATAAGATGTTAATTGTATCATGGATGGTATTTTTGAGTTATGTTACGTATTAGGAAATATGTTCTGGATGGTGATTTGTTGTCTACGTATTTGTTGCATTAGTTGTTTTTATATGAATTTGTTAGCTTTTAGCTTAACTTTTGTTAAAATGTAAGATGTCGAAAGCTTGGTATTTTGACTTATGAATTTGGTAGTGATTATATTGCCATTGGCTTTGGTATGAGTTGTAAGCAAAATTGTATGGATTTCAGAAGTTTCATCTTTCTTAATGTTGAAATATATTTTCTATTGATTAGAGTTGTAACACCCCAAAATAGGGTCTAGGAGTTTTATGGGTATTTTAGGGATTTTAGCCATAGAGTGTTTGGAATTTTGTGATATCGTTTATCGGTAATATTTTTTACTACGGTTTTTATAAAATTAAATCAATTTCTAAAAATGAGTTTTAAATACCTTTAATTTTGAAAATAAGACTGATTTGTAAAAGAGTCAAAATTGTGAGTCTTTATGAAGTAATTAAACCAAATTACTGTTGCCGTCCCTTCTCAGTACTGTTGCCGTCCCTTTGTCTTCCCTCACCCTCTCCATTTGATTTTGATTCCAAACTCTAGTCCTTTGATTTTCATCATCCTTACAACATTAAACCTCTATAATACTTCAAGAAAAACACCCAAAAACACCATCAATTCCTCTATTGTCAAGCTTGTAGGTTTTTCGGGTTTTCAATCATACGCTTGGTTTTTCATCAACTAAGGTAATGATTCATCTTCCTATTAGTTTTTAATGTTATCTAGTCTTTAAAAACTAAATTATTAGCCATTAAATCGCATGTTTTAAATAAAAGCCAAAAATGAGATCGTTAATGGTAGATTTTTAGATTTTGAGTAAAAACGTGGTTTCAAAGTATTTTTCAATTAGTTTTGACATAAGTAAGAGGTTTCTAAATTTACTTTAAAGTTTGTTAAGGATTTCTAGGGATTTAATGAATTTTCATGAAAATTGCCATAAACATGTCAAAAATTTTGATACCTTAAAATGTGTAGTTTTTGTGTAGTTTAAAGGTTGGGAATTAGTCGTAGATGATTATGTAGGTGAACAAAATTTGTTTTATGTGAAAAGATTAAGTGTAGGCTGAGATATTTAAATTTAAAGCTTTTTATGTCGAAGGTTTCTGTTAGAAGAGAACATAGCTTAGGATTATGTTTGTGACTATTTTAGGTAAGTTATTGACTGATTATTGATTGAATATTTGTGTGGTTTATCTTGTTGAAGCGTCGTAGTCAATAGGACCTTCAACGAGTAGAGACAAAGGCAAAGAAAAGCTTATCTAAGCTTTCATCTTTTCGACGAAAGCATCATTTGTGAGTGTTTGGAATCGTTACTTGTAGACATGATTCATAGTGTTAATTGGGAGCTTAGGAATAACCTAAACCTCTATTCTAAGTTTCGAGTGTAAGCTTTCTATTTTCCTTACTTTATTTTTGGCAAATTATGTGAATATGTGAATAACTATGAATTGACTATTATGATGCAATATTTTGAATTGTATTGTATTGTGGGTATATTAAATATGCCGAATGATAGTAATGATGTTGTGTTAGCGATATAAATATGTGCAGTCGAAGTGTGCAAAAGCCGGTAAGTATGTATGTGTTGCATTATGGAATATGATGCTAACGTAACAGGTTTTTAGATGTGATAAACTGATTTTAATGCACTCATATGTTGACGGATATATGATGGCTCAATGAGCATTATTATGGCACTTTAAGTGCAATTAAATGTGAATTTGGTAAGCATACATTGTACAAGTTTGTGATATTGACGAATATGAACAAAGATGATGTGCATTAAATCAATAATTAAAAATGTATAATTATGATGTGGATACTTTGGCCTTGTGACCTTATGAGACCGTTGGATATAGTTGGCATGCCATAGGATTGTGAGTACTCACCTATATGTGTTATGTGATTTAAGCGTTGAGGCACTGGGACATGTTGGAGAGATAAGGGAATGTGAGTTAAGCTCCATTCAACGAGATATGTTTGGTGTGTTGGAGAGTGTTAGTTTTATGCTTCACTTATGGGACATGTTTGACTCTATGAGTCTGGGTGTGTTGGAGATCCGTGTATCCAATGAATGGTGATAGAGCTCACTTTATGTTTCATAACCTTAAGAGCCAAACTATCATAAAATGTGACTGAATGTGATTAAATGAGATTTATATGTGTTGTGATATATGCTAAAATAATCATGTGATTTATGTGATAAATGTGTAGTAGTATAAATGGAAGATGATTAAACGTGTGAAATGATATTAGACTTAAATATGTTATGAATATGTGACATGTCTGCTTAGTCGATGCATAATGACTTGTTTGCATAGTGGATTGAGTTTTAGTTCGATTGGCATGAGTATGTGGTTGTTAAGCAAATTATCGTTTAAATATGATCTTATATGTTATGATAATACGATAAGAGACAGATGCTTTTAATTGTGAATAAAATGTTAAATGAGTTGATTTAAGTTACATGAAAATGTTAGTATGTTCTCATAGTAAATTGCATATGTAATTGTGGATTGGGTTGTTTTCATATAATTTGTGAATGCCTGTTAATATATAAGTTAAACTTGTGAGTTATTAAAACATGTATATGTTGTTTTAGTCTTGACAAATTATTGTTAAATGAATTAATGAAGCATGAACATATAATTCTAACTCGAATGGAATATGGTTGTGAATGTGTTGTAGTATGCTCTTGATTGACCTTTGATATTGTGTGTACATTGTGGTTTTCCTAAGCATTCACTGAGCTTGTTAAGTTCACCCACTCCCTTCTTAAACTTTGCAAATTAGTTGTGTGCCGTTGTGAGTTGTGTGGTACCAAGGGGTGATTCAAGCAAGTCCTTTTCTGTTATTTTGCAGGTGTTATTGTTATTTGTTTTCGTTTTGGGAATAAGACAATGTGGTAGACTTTTAATGATATTTGTCATGATGTTTTGAAAGTTCCATAGCTTACTTGCTTTTAGGATTTTGAGAATGGTGTCGTATTATGCCGATTATCATTTGAACTTACTTTCGATGTTTAAGACTAGTATTATGGTCGTTTTGACATTTATTTGATGATGATATGATAGCATGATGATTTGGTACATGTTGGAATGACTTATATGCTCATGTATGTTGTATTTTTCTAGGTTGAAGAAGAGGTATTGATATTTGTGTTGTAAAAGCGATACCTTTGTGATTTTGAGATGTGCAGGAAGTCAGAATTGTAATTTGGTATCGATGCCATATCGTGAGTACTGATACTCAAGATAATTTTATCGATACTTTTGCAAAGGTACCGATATTTTTTGAGACTTTGATTTTAGACGAGAAACAAAATACTGATTTGGTATCAATTTTGCAAATAGTATCGATACCGTACTAGGAAATATCGATACCCTTGTCCTAGTATCGATACCTACGTGATTGTCTTGGAAATTTTGCTAAATAGACCTTATGCATGTTTAATTATTAGTATAAGACTGTTTGATGTATGGTTAGCATGTAACGTTGATAACTAACAAGTATAATTGACTTAAAACCTATACGAATACTAAAATGGAAGACGCTTCATTTAGAATGAACTTTTACTTATTATATATGACATGAGATGATGGTGTGGCATCCCATATTCAGGCTTGATGACCAGGCCGAGTATAGGGTGTTACAGGAGCATTTAAAATAAGTACGAAAATGATAAAAAAATATAGAAATGATATGCAACGAGTGATTCAATTGAGCATAATATTAACAAAATATTGTAGCATTAAGATAGCTATAGTATGTTAACTAACTTAATCTGTCTGGGAGGTATAAACAACAAAATACAATCCAATACTAATCCAACCTAACCAAATTAGTTTCACACATCAACAAAACATGTTTTCTCAGGCTATAAACCATGGAGTATAAAAAAATCCATATTGGACTTCAACATCATATTTCTTGACTAAAAATCTTAATGCTTAGAGTTCTGATTAGTTGGAGTCTTAGACTTCAATTTTTTTATTTTCCTACTTTCTTAAGTGCCACCTACAGTTTGAATGTTGATGCTCTCTTTCCTTTTATTGGTGCACTTGGTTGGGGTAGTTACCAAGGTTTCCCCTCTCATACTAGGCTACAATAGCACATAATAATAAAAACATGTCACCAAAATACAATAAAAATAAACAACAATTGATATATGGTTCAACAATTGCATTTTTTGTTAGTTAAATTAAAATTTTGCATTCCTGACATCTCATCTATGTATAGCCCAATCCGTTGCACAACTTGTTTTCCCCTTCTACTAAGTCATGTAAGTATTTTCTTTATTGAAGAAGTTTGCATGGTGGAAGGAGTTGGTTGTGTTGAAGGAGCTGGTGGTTATTGCAGTAGATGTCGTAACATGTCTAAAACTATAAACAATAGTTAATAAAATAATAATAACGTTTATCAAACAAGATATAATTCTAGCAGGATTTGTGGTTGAATGAGATGGTACTGTAATTTTTGTATAAGCATTGTATACAGTTAACATATATTGGTCCTAAAGAAGGAAAGAAATATGTTAATATAGGTTATGTATGAGCATGTTTCAAACAAATTGAAATTCCCTAACCATTGGTTACCTAAAGTAAGCTGTCAGCATTAGCATGAGGTGGATGACTTGCAAATTTATAAGTTGAAGCTATAGGTTTTGCTACTATATTTGCTTGAGGTGTTGTTGGTCTTGCTACAGATGAGGGTGATGTTGAAGTTGGTGGTGATGATGTGGATGCTTTTGATGGAGCTATTGGAGTAAAACTTGTTGGAGGTTCTGGTGGAGCTATAGCCTGCAAAATTCACGTGTTGAAGTTAGATTAGGACTTTTCAAATTTGTCAAAAATTATAATGCATTATAACTTTTAGGAAACTAGACACTTATAGTAGATGAAGTTTGATACCTTCTTGAGTTGTGTTCAACTTTGAAACACTTCTGGCACTTCATCTTTATCCCTCTTCTAGCTCTTTTTTTTGTCTCCCGGGCGTTTTCCTTAGGATGGCAGGGTTATTTGGTTTTATTTCAATATTTTTCACTAGGGACAAGAAGAAATAAAAATCCATACAACTTTTCATACTTTTTTAAACCCCTTATACACATAATTAGAAACATCAGATTTTTTTCATAAAATTACTGCAACAGCATGTGGACATGGGATACCAAATGAGGGCCCATCTCCTACAACTACATGACCACTCACTTAAGTTGATAATTACAACATTACCAAATTTTGAGACTTTAAACCCTTCTGCTCCATTCCATTTAACATGACAGTACATACTAATTTTCTTACACTTTTTTAAATTGGCACATATCTTACGACATAATGCATCATTCCAATTTTTACATTTGGAAAAATTGTTTACAATCCCCCATTTACATACCGCCTAATATCTTTTAGCATGGAAATGATAACCATTGAACTAGCTCCTATAATTTTTGAATAAATAGCCTTAACAAAATTGTTGTTAGTTGCATACATATAGACCTCTCAGAAAAAAATGCGTTTGACCATTGCTTAGGATCAACCCTAAGTAGACTTACTTTGGCACTCTGTGTAATATGGTTAATCTTATTGATTTTTTCCTCAAATTCAGCCATTATGTATAATTTTCATGCTACCCAAAATACTTGTTGCAGATCTCCTCCTCAATTTCCTTTCCTCCAATTGGCATATAAATGCCTTGCACAGACTCTACATTCCACCCTTGGCAATAACTCAGTTATCTCCTCCTTCAATCCTTAAATACAAAAAAAATGATATAAGATGGATTTTAATAAATTAGTCATACTAGGAGTGAATTATTTCAGTAAGGTCCCAAACATACCTTTTGTTTATCAGTTATCATGGTGAATCTAACACCATCACCAATTTGTAAATCTGAAATAAGATTTTTAAGAAACCAACACCATGTTGCTTTGCTTTCATTCTCCACGACAACCCATGAAATAGGGTAAATTTTGTTATTACCATCTCTGTTGACAACAAAAAAATTCCCCATTGAATTTTCCCTTCAAAAGGCATTCATCTAGACAAAGAAAAGGTCTAAAACACTCCTTAAACCCCTTCTTCAATGCAATAAACCCTACATCAAATCTCCTAAACTTAGGAACTTCACTAGGAGTTGGTCTTTCTACTATCAACTTTATATTATCATTCGAATCTGCCTTTCTAAGAGCATATGCATAATCCCATAATCTACTAAACTCGTATACCCTTCCATTGATCTTCTTCAATGCTCATCTTAACTCTTCCTTGCCTAGTTTATTCATCTTAGTTAACTTCATCATTGGCATCACCCTAATTTTACTTAAGAAATGTTTCCCAACAAACTTGTAAGTTGCCTTTTTATTTTTAAAAGTTATTGAACACTCGCAGGTTTCTATAAAAGTCTTTATCTTATAAAATCTGTCACTATTATCTAAACCAACATATATTCTAAAATGACACCTATCTTACCTACACTTAGCTCTAGTCCTCTCCTTTTCATTCCTAAGATAAACAATATCAAACTTCTTTTTACTTCATACTTTGCTAAAGTAGTCTTGAATTCTTCTGGTCCATCAAACACCAAACCAATCTCTAAATGTACGATTGGGTTAGTATGATAAAAAAAGACATATTGACTTCTCCTATAGACTACCTCACCCTCTGAATTACTTCTATAAGACTCCAAATCTGATTAATCAACATAATCTATTCCCCCTAGATTCATCTGATAACTTATCATTTTTTTCTCTCCTAGCACATTTCTTCTTCCTTTGACTACCTTGACCTAACTTTACACCCTCATTGTTAACCTTATCTATTGACATTGTTTGCTTATTATTTTTGGCTTTATAACTTTTATACCAAGCCTTGATATTTCTCACCTCTTTATCCTCAGAATCTACCTCTAAAATCTCTTCATTGTGTAATGAAGTTTTTGTTGGGAAATGTCCATATTGTAGTAAACATGTAATTGTTTTCTATGTATTTGAACGATGAATAAATAAATTTCACATTTCACTATTATGTCTTTTGTATTAGCTCATTGATTGTCTAAGTTCAAACTGATAATAAGTGGCATTGTAAGAACATTTACATATGGAGAAAGACAACTTACTTTAGTAGATAATCTAAATGAGTCCATAGTCCCGTAAAAAAATCAAAGTGAGAATTTGGTTCAAATATTGAGAAGGATTATTATGTTGTCTACAATTCCAATTAAAGAGATGGCTAGTCTTGGCTATCGGAGTAGTTGACTCCACGGGTAGAGACTTAGATGTATTCATTGGCAGAATGATATATTGGACTAGACCCAAGATGAATTAATTCTAAATCCGTTTGTGAATTAATTCACTTGTGACATTCATTGTGTGATTTACCTAAATCTTGAGTTAGTGACTGACCATGCTTATGTAACTCATGTGCTTTGATTAAGTGGAAGCTTATGCTCTAAAGATGATCGAGCCCATAGCCGGTATGTTGGGTACATGAAATGTGTATGGCATGGTTTTACTAGCAACATTGGAATTCATAGCTCAATTAAAGAGTTAACAATATCTTCTCATTGGCATTGTGTGGATTGATAAATATGGAATATGGTCACGGGTTGCTCGTTCTTGAACGAGTAATTTATCACAATCATTTGTTAACAATGATCATATTAATCATTACGAAGACAAAATGGTAACAATGAGATAAAATAAGATTGTATTGAGTGAATGGATTTAAATCAAAGGAATCAATGATATCATGTGAGGGTAACACACACATGGCGAGGTCATTGGACAAAGTAGTTGGATGAATTTATTTCGTAAAGAGTATACATTAAGAAGTTTTCAATCATGGTACTTCTTGTGGATTGACTCCATGATCAAGTAATTGTGAATTATTGGAACAATGCTTCAAGACATAATTGCAATTACTAGAGCCTAATTATATATATTTGATTGGTCCCTCCGCTAGCTCAACAAAAGCTCGATCGAATTGCATTTGAATTAAAGAAAATTCTATGAATTTAGAAATAATTTAATTGAGTCGATTTATTCGATGAGGAATTAAATAGACCTATCATAAGAATTGTTCAACTAGAGAATTTGATTAAAGAATTTTCTCAAAAAAATAATTTAGAAATTCTATATGATTTTTTGGGAAATTAATTTTGATCAAGTAAAATTAACTTAATCAAATTAATTAAAATTAATATGATATTTTTGGAAAATTAATTTCAAGTCAGATAATTGGTCCAATGGGAACTGAAATTGAAAATTAGACATGAGATCATAAACTCGACTTAGGAGCCCAAAACTAAGAGCAAGACCTAAAAACTGGTCGAACCAGGCCAGACATGTGAAACCGAGTCAACGGTCCAACCGATGACTGGACCAGACCGATTGGGTTGACAATGGTCCGGACCGAATAGACAGAAACCAAACCAGCTCAGGGTGCCAGCGACTGCGACGACGACATTCCAATGGCCGAAAAATGGTCGGCGATGGTGGGTCTTCGGTGGTTGAGCAGTGGAAGAGTTAAACCTCTACTAGGACTCTACCAGAGAAATTGATTTCAGATCAACTATTCCAAAAATAATTTTATTTTAAAAGATTTAATATTAAATTAAATTTAATACTTATCTTAATAGTATTTTATTAATTCAATATTAAAGTGATTATCTTAATATTAAATTTAATTTAATGTTTATCTTGTAGATAAATATTCTATTAATTTAATATTAAAGTGATTAAGTTTAATCATAGTTGAACTCTCTAAACTCTCTATATATAAAGAGAGTATTGGATCATTATTTACACACACACTTAAATTCAAGAGAAAATTGTAAAGAGAAAATTTTCTGAAGAAATTATTTAAGAACATTGCTAAAGATATGTTTCTTATTTACAACTTGACCCAAAAGCTCAGAGAAATTGAAAAATTACCCCACTAGTAATTTTTGTGAAAAATTTTCTGTTTTGAAGCGAACCCACACTCGACAGACATGAGCTTTAAGATAGCGGAGAAGACTACTCAATCGAAGCATTCATCCTATACGAATCAAAAAGGTACAATTATGGTTAAGCGTTTATTACTTTAGATATCACAAACAAGTTCTTGTTTTGAATTTTTTTAAAAAAACTCTAGTTTTTGCTTAAATTTATTTTCCGCTGTGTTTTCCAAACACGATTTTCCAACAATTTGTATCATAGCCAGGTTGTGCTCTATCTATAAGTATAAATAGATAATCAAAATAAATTTCTCTTCTTTTTGAATGATTTGATTACATAGAAAGTGACATTCTTTAGATCTTATGCATGTTTTGAGTTATATATGAGATTGGATGCAATATTATATATTTTTTATATAATTATTTTTTGCCAGGGTTGTAGTTTTTAGGAAATAGACCGTGGATTATCGTCTCCACGTAGAACTATTTTTTTAATTCATAGAATTCTTGTGAGCTGGAAACAAACATAGGACTTAAATGTAATTTTTTCAAAAAGAGTCCATGACGAGGAGAAGATGGAGCAATAGCGATTGAAGACCCAAGGAATGCCTTGTGGTGAAAAACTATGTAATTTTTTTTAGAAATACAAACATAGAAAACTTGGCTGACAATTTTATTTTAATGACCTATCTACTTATACATATTATAATTTTTTATAATATTTATATTATGTAATGTTATAATTATGATATATATATATGAAATGATCCATAGTTGATCGTTTAAAAAATAAGAGGTCTGGTAATGAGAGAAATACATGTGTTGTATTATTTTATTCACTTCTTTAGGTTATTTGATTTTTATGAGAAGTGTGGTAATGAGAAGGTGCATGTCTAGGATTAGCTCTGCTTAGGAAAGACTTGGTTTTTAAGCGGTCAAATTTGACTCGCCTCACTTTTCTGGGACCCTACCTAGTGCACGGTTCAGATTCACTTCTTTGGATTTTCCCTCAAGAAAAACTATGGAGAATCAAAATTGTTTGTTTTATGATTGATTAATTCTTGTGAATAAATAAATGTGAATATTATAAAATTGTCATAGCATGCCATGCATATATTGGGATCATGTCATATAGATTAGGTAAGAATGCCACTATGAATATTGTATGATTATTCTTGAAATATGAGATAAAAAAAACTTTGTATATTATTTTGAAACATTGAGTGAAAGAAGGTCCTTGAACAAGACCTACGTCATCCATTAATGGTCCCTAAATGATAACATGATAAAGTTTTGAGTCGATTCCTACCCTGGCCGCACCCCAAGGTAAACTTTATCATGTGAGTTCACTGGATGGATTTCCTTTTAAGGACAACTAGTCATGCATGAATCTCAGTGAGATTGTCCCAAGATGACTCATGAATGAAAGTGTGTTTATGATGGGTGTTAAGTTAATGGTTACACACTCAAGATCTCTCTTATAAATAGTTTCCCAATAAACAATATTTAAGCTAGAGATGATGACTAAACATTAAACGGGCGTTTGTTCATGTAGAGTCTTGAGGATTAAGAATCACAAACTGATTAGATGTAATCCATGTTCTTGTTATTTAATCATGGGACCTTAAGGTGACATGGTTGATGGGAGAGAGAATGATCATAGAAACGGAAAAATGTTTGTTTTAAGGTTTTAATACAAGACACATACATGATACTGCATTCTTGATATGTTGCAGAAATGAAAATATTTGCTTAATTCAAAGATACTAATTAGTGAATCTTTATTTTTGTCAACTCAAATACGTCTCCTAATCCTGTAATTAGCATTCTTGTTAAGAATAAATTGAATGGGGATAATTTTCAAGAATAGAAATGGAACTTGGTAATAGTTCTCAGCTATGAGAAACAAAGATTTGTTCTTGACGAAATGTGCCCTCCTGAAGCTCAGCCCAAAGCGGGAAGTCACTGGAGAGATTTTGATTTGATTGCTCGATGTTATATATTAGCGAGTATGAGTGGCGTGTTGCAAAAGCAACACGAGAATTTCCGTATTGTCAAAGAGATCATGAAAATTTTAGAAGATTTGCTCAAAGGCCAATTCGCATTGGCTCGACAATTCGCTATTACAAATTTGATGAAGTATCAGCAAAAATATGCCACTCCAGTTAAAGAACATATGCTTAAGCCTATAATATTCTTTGCAAAAGAGGAGGACAATGAGGCTGAACTAAACGTGAACACTTAGATTGAAATAGTGTTAAAATCCTTAACCAAGGAGTTTGTCGGTTTTAAGGCTGCTTAAAACTTGGGGAACAAGATGCTTACCTTGACTCGGCTCATGAAGGAATTACAATCCTATGAGTTGATGCTAAATGGTGGTAACCAATTCAGGAGAAACCTAAGGCAAACTTAGTTTTGGGCCCTTTGTCTTCTAAGGGGAAGCAGAAAGCTAAGGGAAAGAAGAAACTGACTAAGTCTTCGGTTCCACCTCATGTGAATAGGAAGAAGGCTAATAAGTCAAAAGATCAAGCTGCAAGGAGTATTTTAACTTAATATGATATATTTGAAAACTAATTTTCAAGTGAAACAATTTGTCCAATGGGTAGTTGAACTTGAAAATTTGACCTGAGATCATAAATTGGGCTCGAGAGCCTAAAATCGAGACCAAAACGGAAAATTGGTTAAACCAAGCCTGGTATGTGAAATTAGGTTGACAATCCAACCGATGGTCATTGGCCCAGACTGAACCGGCAAAAACTGAACTAGTTCAGGGTGCTGACGGCTACAATGACGAAATTCTAGTGGTTGAAAAATAATCGACGGCAGTGGGTCTTCGGTGGTTGAGTAATTGAAGAATTACACTCCTACTGGGATTCTACTATAAGATTTTGTTTTAATTAAATAATTTTTTTTGGGATTTAGTCCAGTCATTCAACATAATTGATTTTGATTTTGTTTCAGAATTTTAATTTTGTCGTTTAATAAAATCAAAGGGTAATATAAACTGGAAATTAAATTTCTATTTATTGTGGCCTTAATTGTGGCTTTAAATTGTGAAAGATTAATTTGTAGCTTTAAAAGTGTGATATCAAAGAAAAAGAAATTTATCAATGGTGAATTAAAAAGACAATATGAGAGTGCCAAGTGCACCACCTCTCTTTCAGGGTTATCTACCTGGTGCATTATTTTATTGTATTTTTTATTAGACCGTATAAACTTTTGTTTTAGGTTTTGTTAGATTCTTGCCGTATAAAAAAAGTTGATAAATTTTCTAATCCTGGTTTTGTTTCTTAACAGAAAATGGAAACTCTCACCAATTCAATCAATTCGTAATCTGAAGCTTTGCTTCAAACGCAATCTTTGATTCAAAACTCAGTGTTGCCGGTGGCGGCTGCTGTAAGCCACAATGAGAAACCTATAAAATATCGAGACAGAATTTCAAGACTTAGCAATAGAAAATGATGTTTTATTTAACCATATTGAACTTGACCAAATTTTTGAAAGATGACCCTCCTACTGTTAAAGAGGGTGAGGTAGATGATGTTACCACTTTCATTGTTGTTGAAGCTTGGAAACATTCTGATTTCCTGTACCAAAATTACATCTTGAATGGATTTGTCAGATGCATTGTACGAAGTGTATAATGTTAAGAAAACAACTAAGGAATTATGGACATCATTAGACCATAAATACAAAACCGAAGATGCTGGAGCTAAAAAGTTTTTAGTTGCTAAATTCTTGAATTTTGTAATGATTGATTCTAAACTAGTTGTGAATCAAGTGCAAGAACTTTAATTGATCATTCATGGAATTCTTGCTAAAGCGATGGTGATAAGTGAATCCTTCGAAGTGGCAGCCATTATTGAGAAGCTGCCTCCTACTTGGAATGACTTCAAGAATTACCTAAAGCACAAAAGAAAGAAAATGTTAGTGAAAGATTTAATTGTCAAACTTTTGATTGAAGAAGACAAAAGAGGTACAGAAAAAAGTCTCAACAAAATAGCAAATGTCAATGGTGCTAGGGCAAACGTCGTAGAAGTCAAGAGGAACTTCAAGAAGGGAAAACAACCTCAAAAAAGGTCTAAACTAGGACCAAAATGTGGCATTTCCAAGAAGAAAAAATTTCAAGGGAAATGCTTTAATTGCAACAGGATGGGGGCACAAGTCATTTGACTATAGGATTCTAAAAAAAGTTAGAGCTAACGAGGCCAATGTTGTGGAAGAAATTTCCAAGGAAGTGTCTGATATGGAATTATGTGTTTGACACATGCAAAAATCATATTTTTGGAACACTCCTAAGGATGGTGTTTGAATCCCAAAATCTAATTTTGTTTAAAAGGGGAATTCTTTTGGGAATGAGATATGTATTAAATGACATGTGAAAACTTAATACAATCTCTATAAAAGCAAAGACTATGAATAAGAATGTTGCTTCTTCTTCTGTTTATATGCTTGAGTTATTTAATTTATGGCATGGTAGACTTGGACATGTTAATTATGATACTTTACGTAGATTAATTAATTTAAAGCACATTCTTTCATTTCACATTAATTATAAACATAAATGTGAAACTTGTGTTGAGGCAAAAATTAACAAGGTCCTCATTTCAAACTGTTGAAAGAAACACAGAACCACTTGATCTAATACATAGTGATGTTTGTGACTTAAAGTTTGTTCAAACGAGAGGAGGGAATAAATAGTTTATTACCTTCATTGATGATAGCACAAAATATTGTTATGTATATTTGCTTAAAAGCAAAAATGAAGCTATAGAGAAATTTATTCTCTATAAGCAGGAAGTTGAAACCCAACTTAATAAAAAGATTAATATGGTGAGAAGTGATTGTGGTATTGAATATGTTAAACCATTTGGTGAATATTGTGCACAATATGGTATTATTCATGAAGTGACACCACCATACTCATCTTAATCAAATGGAGTAGCCAAGTCAAGAAATAAAAGTCAGACTTTAAAGGAAATGATGAACACCTTGCTAGAAAGCTTTGGTTATCACAAAAAATGAGGGGGGGAAGCTTTTCTATGAACTAATTACCTTTTAAATAAGGTACCCCGCAAGAAAAGGGACAAGACACCATATGAGTTATGGAAAGGTAGAAAACAATCCAACAACTACTTGAAAGTGTAGGGGTGTCTTGCTAATGTAATGTATAATGGTAAGTCGATACATATGCATCGCTGACAGAATACCATTAGACAACTGATCTCAAATGAAGTTATCTTAATTGATTTTGTAAAATCAATAGATAACATTGCGGATCCGTTAACTAAAGGATTAAATTGAGATCATGTTGATGAAACATTAAAAGGAATGAGGCTAAATCCCATGAAAATAAAAGGCGCTATGTGAAGGAAAACCCTACCTAGCTGACTAGAGATCCCATGATCTAGGTTCAAAGGGACAACCTACCTGCATAAACCTATGAGGCCACTATGGGGTTATTATCCTAAGTCCATTCCTATGGTGTAAACAATGACTAAAAATGAGATAGGTTAAGTAATGCTTTTAATGATCATTGTGTGTTTCGGTAAGCTGAGCAACATAAGTCACCTATGTGAGAGTGAAGTGGGGCCGCTTCGAGGAGACTACTAGGGCATAGTTAACTCAAAATCTTACAGAATCAGGAGATTTTCATGGTCATATGAACATACCCATGAGAATGAAGATCTTGCTAGGGAGATAGTTCTGTGAGGTAAATCATTGTTTACACAAATGATAGAACAGTTCAAGGACATCGTGTCTACTAGTTAGCTAGTAAAGTAAATATACTTTCACGAGGGAAGGTTCAAGGGTGGATGCCTACCTATCCTACACAACTATCGATTGTAGATTCTTTCACCACATCGAGTCAATGTTTTTCATTAAAACTATAAATTTTCATTCATGTGGGGGATTGTCGGAAAAATTGTAATTTTTGCAAACTTTGAGGCATATTCTTGATTTGTAAAGGTGGAGAGTTGAATCATAAAATTATGATTTTATATTCTACTCCATGAGACCTTTACAACGATATATCATATGCTCAAAATGGTTGAGTGATGAATGAGAAATTGATGCTCAAAGTAAGCTACTTGTGGATATTTGTTGAGGAAAAGAGAAGCTTAGATCCCACATTAGTTAAATACCAAGTGTGAAATATGTATATATATGAGAACCCACTTAAAGGATTATTGAATGACTAAGCTTGAAACCCTGCCTCGCACACTAGGGGTGCAGATCCAAACCCATTGGGGTTGAGGCGCACCTGCATGACATGAACGACGCGAAATGTCCTGACCGGTCAGGCCCATGAAGGGCTTGAAGATATTTTAAGCCCAACACGTAATTTATTTATTTTTTCAACAGATATACAGAATTTGTTTTAAAAGGACATATATTTTGATTTGATTTGATTTTATTCAAATTGATTTAAAGGCTCCTTTAATACAGATTTGTATCTTTATGGAAATTTCCAAAATTCTTCCATATTGAATACCTATAAAAGCCTAAAGAATTCTTTAGAATTTTTTACACACTTACAATGAATTTATTTTCCTCTCGAAAATTCTTCTCTTTTTCTCTCAATATTTTCAAATGTTTTTATGATAGAGGAAGGCAAGGGTTTGTTTGTTGATCACTGCAAAGGTGCTACAACTTCGATCATCTTGTTGTTGTGTCTAGGAGACAATCGACCAAATCTTCTCGAAGTACTATAAGAGCGGTCGAACTTGTCTTAAGGAAACTATATTCACAGGCCTTAACATTTAGTAAAACTCGATTCTCTTATTCGATTTCTGATTTTCATAATCTTGTTTATATAATTGGTTTTTCATATCTGATACTTTAAATATAAATATTTATTTAATTTGTTTTATTTAAATCTGGTTTTTTTACATAAATATAAATATTTGTTTAAATTACTTGTTCAGATCTTATATAATTATTTATATTTATATTTGTTCGCTAAAGTGTTTTGTTCAACAACTTAGCCCCACTATTTAATTCCCTTTTCCTAGTGGTAGGGAGTAAGATCACATCATCAACAACATCAGGTGTGTCTACCTCGTGGTCTAATTGAACCTATAGTAGCATTTTTGTATAACACATCCAAGTCGACCACAAAATTGATATTAAGGTCTATTGTTTAAAAAATGACCTCCATGTCCTCTGCCTTGATAGTAGCTTCTCTAAATTGTTGTTCGAATCCTTGAGTGACATTTCTATTTGAACCATGATGAAAGTGAGAGGTCATGGGTTGATCTAGCTCATCACATTTTTTTTGATGGGCCATGTTAGCTTGCATAAGAAGAGTACTAACAAAATTCAAGTTGCATAAGACCGAACCCTTCATTTATACAAGCGTTGTTTAATGTATCAACAAGAAATAAGTCTAATAACAAATCTTAACTGAGTTCCAGCTGATGCATTAACTGAAAACAAACAGATTACATTGAAACTAACTGAAAACTTGTCACCTAACTAACTACTTTAACTTACAGCAAGCCAGCAGCTGAAGCATGAGCCCATTCCCTAACAAAAATAACATCATTAACGGATTTATTACTTAATAAAATATATAATATATGTAATCATTAAATCTACATTAGTTAAAAAAGTTCATAGAGTATATTTAAGTGCAAATTTATATTTTTTTTTCAAAAATAATTTAAAATGTAAGATTTAAATTTGGATTTTTATACCATAATTCGTTTAATCAAATAAATGGATTTTTAAGATAATTTTAGGGATGATATCGGTTGTAAGGAAATTTAAATAGTTTTGGTATGATATATTTAAATAAAGCAAATATTTAACAAAAAATGTGAGGATTAATTTACATAAAAAATTTGGAAAATTCACATGAGTTTATATAATCACTACAACAAAAAAAGTTTTTAGCGGCGTTTATGCAATAAATCGAGCATTCACGGCGAATTTAAAAAAATGCCACAAAAGGTAAGCAATAGCGGCGCTTTTTCAAAAACGCCGCAATAGATCAAGTATTAGCGGCGCTTTCATATAAGCGTCGCAATAAAGTTAATCAAACACGTCGTATTTTTGTTGAGCTTTAGGGACATTAGCGGCGCTTTTTAACAAACGCCGCAATAGATCTATCATTAGCGGCTATTATTGAAAAGCGTCGCTAAATATCGAGCAACAGCGGTGCTTATTTGAAATCGCCGCAAGAATGTTGAGCAACAGCGGTGCTTAACTGACAAACGCCACAATAGATCGATCATTAGCTGTGCTTTTTGAAAAACGCCGCTAATGATAAAGCATTAAAAAGTGCCGCAAAAAAGTTAAGACAAACGACATCGTTTTTTAGCTTTAGCGACATTAGCGGCGCTTTTTAACAAACACCACAATAGATTGAGAATTAGTGGCATTTTCCCAAAAGCGCCGCTAAATATGGAGAAATAGCGACGCTTGTTGGAAAACGCCGCAAAAAAGTTTAGCAAAACGACTTCTTTTTTTGTTGAGCTTTAGAGACATTAGCGGTTTAGGGATTATGGATTTAGGGGTTATGGTTTATTGTTTATTATTTAAGGGTTGGGGTTTAATGGTTAGGGGTTTAGGGTTTATAATTTATGTTTTATAATACAAGGTTTAGGGGATATAGGTTAGGGGTTTAGGGATTATGGGTTATGGGTTATGGGTTATGGTTTAAGGGTTAGGGTTTAAAGTTTAGGTGTTAGAGGTTAAGCGTTAGGGGTTTAGCATTTATAGTTTATGTTTTATGATTCAAGGTTTAGGGGAAATGTGTTAAAGGTTTAGGGATTATGGTTTGTGGTTTACAATTTAAGGGTTAGGATTTAAGGTTTAGGCATTAGGGGTTAAGAGTTAGGGGTTTAGGGTTTATAGTTTAAGGTTTAGTATTTATTGTATATGGGTTAGGGGTTTAGGGGTTATGATTTAAAGGTTGGGGTTTAAGGTTTAGGTGTCAAGGGTTTAGGAATAGAGGTTTAGGGTTTAGGGTTTAGGGTTTTTAGGATAGAGGGTTTGGTTTAGGGTTTAGATTAATTAGTATTTTTTAATTCATATATTAAATAATGTATTACATAATTGTAAAAGAGATAATATTAATTTTAATAGATTAAAATTTATATTACTTAAATTTACAAAAATTAATGATTTAAAATTGATATAAAATATATAAAAATTAAATATAAAATTATAAAAATATGTCAATCATTAGCCGCAAATAGTTTGCAATTAGTGGGGTTTTTGTAAAACGTCGGAAATATTGAAATTTCAATTTGACTTAAATCTCCCCCCTTCACCCCGACTCTCCTTCCGTCTTTCTCCTCTCCTGCAAATCCCTAACCCCTTCACCGTCGTTCTCCAGCCTTCTTCTCGCTCCAATATGGCTTCTACTTTGGGCTGACTGGTAAAAATCTCAGCAAATCCCTAATTTCTCCGTTGACTGGGTATATGGCTGTTCCTTTTTCTGTTTGATTTTTTTCTTTAATGCTTGCTTCGTTTTTTTCTTTCTCTTTAATTTTTTCTTTGCTTCTGTTGCTATCTGTAGGGCACAACCCTGATTCTGAAGCTCCGGCGAAATTAAAAGCTTCTCTTTCAATCTCACAAGTTAGGGTTTTCCGTAACAAAAACTCTCCCATTCTTCAATTTTGCGAGCTCGGTAAGCTCTTTTTTCCCCTTATTTTATGCCTTTTGGTTCAATTCTTCCCTATTATTTTCTGCCTTTTAGTTTTTCTTCCCTTGATTAGGTTTGTTTATCTAGTAAAAAAGGAGCTCGATTATTTGTGCTTGAGGTTCTGTTCTTGTGAATTGGATCGGTTTAATTGGTTTTAGTGTATGTATGTTTTGAGTTGGGATCATTCAGATGCGGTATGGGAATTTAATTAATTCCTGTGCTATTGACAGGCTTGTAAAAAAATCAGTTTATTTTTCTTGAAATATAATCTTGGAAAGTGATTTCTTTATATGCTGAGATTTAATTTCGAATGCAGAGAGAAAATTTTTCAATGCAGCTCGTAGAATTAAGTAACTGTATGTAAAATGAGTCTAATCACTAATGTCATCATCTACTCTCAAATCAATTTTTAAATTAGTTCATTGTCTAATTTTCTCATCAAAAAAGATATATGACATGCTACTCTAACAAAAAAAATCTTTTCGTGTTAAAAACAGAAAATCAAAGGGCTATTGAAAAAAATGGCATGCATCTAAATTAAACTATTGAAAAAAATTCCTCATTCCTTATTTTCGGCCTTTTAGTTTTTCTTCCCTTGATTAGGTTTGTTTATCTAGTAAAAAAGGAGCTCGATTATTTGTGCTTGAGGTTCTGTTTTTGTGAATTGGATCGGTTTAATTGGTTTTAGTTTGTGTATGTTTTGAGTTGGGATCATTCAGATTTACAGTTTAAGTTTTTTGTGATTCAAATTTTTACATATATGATCATGTTAGATTTAAGTTACTTCGGATTTGGATGTTTTGAGTTATGTCCTTTACAGGTTTGATTTGTTTCTGGTTTAGGTGGGTCTAGGTTAAGGTTAAATCTGGATTTGGTTTCGATGGAAGTTGTTGATTCTTTAGATGCGGTATGGGAATTTAATTAATTCCTGTGCTATTGACAGGCTTGTAGAATAATCAGTTTATTTTTCTTGAAATATAATCATGGAAAGTGATTTCTTTAATTGGTGAGATTTAATTTTGAATGCAAAGAGAAAATTTTCCAATGCAGCTTGTAGAATTAAGTAGCTATGTGTAAAATGAGCCTAATCACTAATGTCATCATCTACTCTCAAATCAATTTTTAAATTAGTTCATTGTCTAATTTTCTCATCAAAAAAGATATATGACGTGCTACTCTTAACAAAAAAATCTTTTCGTGTTAAAAACAGAAAATCTGAGGGCTATTGAAAAAAATGGCATACATCTAAATTAAACTATTAATTTAAAAATTAGTTTTAAAATAAATTTAAGTTATATATGTAATATATGAATATATTTGAGATTCAAATTAAACTATTATTTACCCAAGCAAAAACAAATACACAAATTATTAAATTTGAGATTCAAATTCATAAATTACTTTATATATTTGATTAATTGAATAAATTATGTTTGATTTTATGTGAATAAATTATCAATTTTTTATTTAATTTATTAAATTATCGATTTTATATTTGATTAATTGATTGAATTTAGTTTGATGTTAATGACTAAGAATCTTTTACATACAAATAAATGATCGATTTATCATATATAGTCTGTAATAGGCTAATTTAGCCCGGGCTCATAAAAAAATAATAAACCTAAAATAATAAAACAAAGTTCAAAATGATATCATTTGGCCCGATCGGGATGACCCATTACTTGAAAAGGTTGAAGGCCTATCTACAAGCTTGATGTATATGGAAACATAATCTTTAAGGATATGTAATCTTAGATATGATATGCAATCTTAGAAGATACGATTTTGTAATATTAGAGATTTAATTTGTAGATACCTTTTAATCTTAGTCGTTGATGTAATTAATCTGTACCGTTGGATTTGAGGAGGCTCAACTATAAATAGATGTCTCTCCCTTCATTGTAAAAGGGGAAGTGGGGAGTAATAATAATTCTTAAGAGTATTTACTCAAATTTCTCTCTCTCTTGCGTTCTTATTTTGTTGATTTGTATATAATTTATTTATTGATTTGTATATTGTTGATTTCAAATTTTTTTCCCTTATCATTCATTTTCAAATTCATTATTTTCAAATTTGTTTACATTTTATTTGGCCTTATATATATTTTTATTTTATACTCTTTGTTTTAAATTAATTGGTCTTTGATTATTAATGCTATTTAATCCTTTATTTGTTATTTTAGTTTTTTTATTATTAAATTAGTTATTTTAATATTATTAATACTATTACGTGGATCATTAATCTTGTATTATTATTATTATTATTATTACTATTATTATTATTATTTATTATCATTATTATTATTCTTCCAATTATATTTATTTTGTAATGCCAACTTAAAGTCTTTTTTTTTTAATTTTACTTATTTTGATAAATATAGACAAATTAATTATATTTTGTAATGCAAACTCAAAGTATTATTTTTTTATTTTACTTATTTTGATAAATATAGACAAATTTATTATATTTTAATTTCTTTCTCGACTAATACAAGGAGAGAAAAATCAAAGTTACTCAATAATGTAAAATAAGATAAAATATATTCGTCACAAGATTATTAATAAAAGCTACAAAATGATCTTTGAATTTTTCGGAAATTAAAACTTCTATTTTAAATTAATATATAATTTACATAACTTACATAAATATATATCATATCAAAATTTACATAAATTATATAATTTACATAACTCACATAACTTACATAACTTAATAACTATATCATAACTTACATAATTTATGTACATCCCAATTTTAGCCTGGACCAACACCAAATGAACCCAAACCAAATCAAAAACAAAAAAACAACCCAACTCCAAAACCCTAACGGCCCAATAGTGCCTAAAATCTAAGCAGTATCAGGGAACCCTAGGGTTCCCTCCTTTCCTTTGCGCCGCTGGCTCCATGTGCGGTGTCAGTGCGCCCATCGCCCAAGGTGGCCTCCGTTTGCACCAAAACTGCAAGTTGACTTTGCCACAGACCTGCAAACAAGGCAAAAAGAGAGACAGCATAGCAAAACGAAAACAAAAGCAAGAAAGGAACAGTGATATGACAATGTAATCGTGGCTATAAAAGCCACAAAAATAACCATGTAATTTTACACACTAAGAATTCAATACCAAGGGAACAAAAATCAGTTCGAAAGGTGGATATTTTACAGTTTACATTTTTGCTCTAATCTACTGTTTATTTTTTATTTACTTATATTGCATACGGAAACAAAAAAAAGGAAAGGGGAGCCATAAACTGACCTAGATTCGGGTCTTCGACGCCGTGGACGGTCGAGGAAGTCGCCTCCAAGGATAGGCAACCGAAAATCGAAAGGTTTCTTGAACTTTTGGGGCCCTTTTGTTAATATTTTGGGAGTTTTGAGTTTAGATTCGGGTTTAGGGGCTTAAAAGGGTTGAATCGAAAGTTTTTAGCCTTTTTCTGGCCATCGTGGACGGCGGCGCCGTCGCCGGCGGTAAGCGACCGTCACGGTGGCCATTGGTCGGATCCTGGGCCGACGTTCGGAGGGGGTTGAGAGCTAGAGAGGATTTCAGTCTTTTTTTTAGAAAGAAGAGAAAAAATGAGCCTTTTCTAAAAATTTGTAACTTTTATACTACTAACAAAACGATGTCGTTTCACCCGGGGGTTTCAGTGCCAAAACAGCGCCGTTTTAAGGCGACCCGAGATTCGACCCATGGACCCCAAAGATCCGCGCGTTTTTGGACTGAGGGTTTATTTACCCTTTTAGTCCTTCCGTTTTTGGGCTTTCCTTCAATCTGGCCTCTGTTTTAGGTTTTTCTTATTTTTTAAGTTGACCCCTTTAGTTTATTTCAAATTTCAATTCGATCCACCTTGAAGCTATGCGTTTTGGAGGGGAAGGGAAAATTGCCCTTTCAGTCGCTCCATGTTATGCGCGCGTTCAGAAGGATCCCCCTTTTTATTTTATTTGCGGATTCCCCCCAAAGTTCTGCTTTCAATTCAAATTAGTCCCTTTTTGTTATATTGTTGCTATTAAATTAATTAATTTTAATAATGTTATCATTATTTTTACTATTATTATGTTTAATACTGTTATTACTATTTTTTATTTTTTTACTATTATTATTATTACTCTTATTTATTTATTTATTATTATTCGTTTATTAGTGTATGATTATTTATTGTATTTCTTATTTTTTATTATTATCACCATGTATTTATATATACTTTTTGATCCCAAGCTTCATTATATGTACATGTACATACACACATGTTTGTCTTTTTCTATATATACATAGATACCTACATATTTTTTATAACTTATATATGTACATACACGTACTCATATATTTTTTATACAAATTTTATAATTTGTTTACATATCTATATATCTATATATATATATATATCTATATACGTATTTTCATCTTCATAAACACATTAATACATACTCATATATATACTTTTTATACTTTATAATTTTAATACACATATATATACATACTCATATATCTTTTTATGTTTTTATAATTTTATTCATTTTCTTTATTCAATTATTTATTTACGTTTTTATTATTATTTTAAAAGAATTTTTTAATTTTATTTGTTTATATATTTGTTATTTTGCATGATATTGATTTGTCCTATTATTTATTTTATTTTGTTGCTATTACTCGTATTATTTATGCTCACATTATCGTATCCATAATTGTCATTTATCAATGCGGCATTTATTTGTACATCAAAATTAACATTACATCAATTTTTTACCCGAATTCATAAAAAGAGAAAATTTTGAAAATAAAGGCAATACTTAGTATTTGGAATCTTCGAGAGGATTGAGCTCTAACGTATTGGGTTCCAATTTTCTTTGTTGAATCTAAATAATGGAGAATGTTCTTTAATCAAAAAAACATAAATAAAAATCTCATTATCGGGAATTCATTACGTTGTGTCCTAATGCATTGGATATGACACATTGTTTTCTTGAGATGATGATTTTTTCTAAAAATAATAAATGCAATATTCAATGTTTAAAATTTTGAGAAATTGTGCCCTAACGTTTTGGGCTGCAATTTTTTTCATCTGACTTAGACAATTGAATATCATTTTAAGTTTTATTGCACGAGTTTTTGGACAAGCTCATTTTTTAAGGAGGTAAAATATTATGCCCTAACTCACTGGGTATGACATTTTTCTCTCTTCGAAAAGAGAGGGCCTTAACGGCTAATTTGATTTATCCAAGTTTTTAATACAAGGATTGTATTTTAAAATCTTTCAACCTTCGACACTAAGACACTAATTAATCAACTAAGGTACTAAGTTTTGGGCGTTACGAGGGTGCTAATCCTTCCTCGTACGTAACCGACTCCCGAACCTATTTTTCTGAATTTCGCACACCAAAAGCATTGTTTTAATAAATCTAAACCGTTTATTAAAAACAATCGTTTTACGAGGTGACCCGATCACACCTCATCAAGAAAAGATTGGTGGTGACTCCCAAATTCGTTTTCATTTTTCAAAATCCAAGTCGACCCCCGTTTTATCAAAAAAATGGTGTCAACAATTTACATAACTTTAAAGAATTAAAAAAAAACTTTGGATCTTAACTTAATAAATTATATATGTCAGATCATAACTTACATAACTCACATACATACATAACTTAATAACTTATATATATCATATCATAACTCACATAACTTACATAACTTAATAACTTAAATATATAATAAATAACTTACATAGCTCACAGAACTTACATAATACATAAATATATATCATATCATAACTTACATAACTCACATAACTCACATAACTTACATAATACATAAATATATATCATATCATAACTTACATAACTTAATTATACCTATAAATAAACAACTTACCCATGTAATTTATTATTAACTTTAGACTTCAAGAACTACAAAATGGACCGTTCTTGGATGAATTTGTCAAGAGTAAGCAACGACTATCGAGATGGAGTACAAACTTTTCTAAATTTTTCATTTCAAAATGCAAGCCAAGAGAATTTGATTATTTGCCCGTGTAAGAAGTGTGGCAACATCAATTGGCATGTTCGTGAAGTTGTCTACGAGCATTTAATTGTTGATGGGTTTCTTTGGGGGTATAAAAAATGGATTTTCCATGGAGAATGCACACCTAATACTTCCTCTTCAATGATTAATCTGGCTTATCCTTGTAGTGCTTACCATCGATCTGTTAGAGAAGATGACATGGAAGGTATGTTGCGGGATGCATTTAACATGCGCAGTCATGGTTTGCAATCATTTCCACCTGACTTTGTTGCATCAGATGATTGTAATCTTGGTGGAAATACTTTTACCGAAATAGGAAGAAGTGTACCTGATGAAGAGTCGAATGGAGAAGCGGCAAAGTTCTACACGCTACTTAATGAAATGAATGAAGAACTTTATGAGGGATCAAAATTTTCAAAAATGTCCTGTATTCGTCTTTTTCAGTTAAATAGTTTGGGAGGGTGGATTGGAAACTCTTTGACAATACCGTTAGAGTTTTTGAGAGATATGTTTCCGTTTGCAAAAATCCCTCATTCATGCAAAGATATGAAGAAACTAATACAAGATTTAGGCCTTGGGTACCACAAAATTCATAGTTGCCCAAATGATTGCATGTTGTATTAGGGCGATCAAAAAAACCAACAGTGCTGTCATGTATGCAGTCAATCCCGTTGGATGAATAGAAATACAAAAGATGGGAATAAGGATGAAAATAATGCACAGTCAAGGAAGAAGCCAATTAAGATTTTGTGATATTTTTCGCTAATACCAAGGCTTTAAAGGCTTTTCATGTTGTCAAAGACAGCCGAGTCTATGACATGGCACCATGATGGACGAACCGATGATGGATTATTAAGGCATCCTGCGGATTCTTTAGCTTGAAAATAATTTGACAGTAAATTTTCAAGCTTTACAAGCGATCCTTGGAGTGTGAGGCTTGTCTAGCATGATGGATTTAATCCTTATAAAATCATGAGCACTTCTTACAGTACTTGGCCTGTAGTGCTTGTTCCTTACAATTTGCTTCTATGGATTTGCATGAAGCAATCTTCCTTTATCTTATCTATGATTATCCCTGGAGAGAAAGGTCTCGAAAATGATATTGAAATTTATTTACAGTCACTTTTTGAAGAGTTAAAACAATTATGGGCTGGTGTTGAGACATATGATGTATTGAGAAATGAGAACTTTAATTTATGTGCAGCTTTGATGTGGACTATTAATGACTTCTTGACTTATGTCAATTTATCTGGTTGGAGTACTAAGGGATGTTATGCTTGTCCTTATTGTACTACGCAAACATGTTCGAAATGGTTATATAATGGGAAAAATTTCTCTTACATGGGGCATCGTCATTGGTTACTGGGAAATCATAGATTTAGATATTAGAGTACTCTATTTGACAGTACTGAAGAGTTCAGAGAAGCTCATTCGTAGACCATTGGCTCTAAAATCTTGTTCATGTTGAAAGATATGAATTTCAGTTATGGGAAGATGAATCAACCGCCCAACACGCAAACAAACAAAATATCAATGGATGAATCTGATGAAGAGTATGATCCTAATGAGGCGGACTTGTGGGAAAAAAGAAGTATTTTTTTAGTTGCCTTATTGGGAGCATTACATTTTACGACACAATTTTGATGTCACGTACATTGAGAAAAATGTTTGCGAGAACATCATTGGGACAATTTTGAATGTTGATGAAAAATCGAAAGACAATTTTCAAAGTCGACTTGATTTAGTTCATATGGGAATTCGGCGTGATCTTCATCCCCAAGCACTTCCGGATGGGAAATATCGATTGCCGCCTTCTATTTTTTCAATGTCGAAGAAGGAGAAAGAAGTGTTCTGCATGGTGTTGAAGGATATAAAGGTTCTAAATGCGTATACATCAAATATATCTCAATGTGTTAGTCTTAAAGATCGAAGACTATATTCCTTAAAATCACATGATTATCACATCTTGATGCAAGATTTACTGCCAGTTTCTTTACGATGTTGTATGTTAAAAAAGGTGACATCTTGTATAATTGAACTATCCAATATAATGGAAGTCATTTGTGGCAAAGTTTTGGATGTTCAAGAACTTGAGAAGGTACAAGATCGAGCCGCTTTGACTTTATGCAATTTGGAGAAGATCTTCCTACCTTCCTTCTTCACTATTATAGTGTACTTGCTAATCCATGTCCCTCATGAAGCAATACTTGGTGGACCCATTTTCTATCGATGGGTGTATCCCATAGAAAGGTGTTAATTTATTTTTAAATCATTCATTCATTCACCTCTATGCCTTCAGTTATAACTTTTGATAATGTTGTATATCGTGTTTAAGTTCCTATCCAAATTGAAGTCTTATTTCCGTAATAAGCGTTATCCAGAAGGACCAATTGCTGAAAGCTACTTGGCAGAGGAGTGTATGACTTTCTGTTCTAGATATTTGGAAGATGTTGAAACAAGACTGAACAGACCAAGTAGAAATGCTGGGCTCACTGATCATAACTTGGCCAAAACTTATTTATTTCAAAGTTATAGAGAACCAATCGGCAAAGTTGAAATTGCAGAATTAGATGATAGATCGTCGGTACAAGAACATCGATATGTTCTTTTTCACCATGACTCAATGGAACCATTACGCAAGTCAATTATAGAATTTGATAAATATTCATCAATTATAATTTATTTATCTTCTAACAAAGTAAACCTCTTTTTAACATAGTCAGTACAAACAAATATTGAGATCTTATTCACGCTCCCGAAGATTACAACATCGAGAGATTAATAAGTTATTCACAGAATCTTTTCATGAATGGTTAAGCCAAACAGTATGCAATTGAAGCTTTCATTGACAAATAATAATGTTTTCTCATAACATTTATAATTACTCAATTTACTTTTGATTCAATAGGTTTGGAGTGGGAAGGACGTTAATGACGAAGTTAAATGGCTTTCCCAAGGTCCGAATAGAGTAGTAAAAAGATATAGTGCCTTCCTCATCAATGGATTCAAATTTCATACAAAATATCGCGAGAGATTTAGAAGAACTCAAAATTATGGAATAGTTGTTAATTCTTCAATTACAAGTTATGCTAGTGCTAGGGACAATAATCCTGTTGAGGGAAATGTGGAGTATTATGGACTTTTTACTGACATTATTGAGTTGGATTACTATGGCAAATGGAAAATTGTCTTATTCCGATGTGATTGGGCTGATGTTAATACTGCTCGCAGAATTAAACAAGATCAATTTGGCTTTACAATGGTGAACTTCTCTCGATTAATTCACACTGGACAACAATTGATAGATGAGCCGTATGTATTTTCTTCTCAAGTGAAACAAGTTTTTTACTCAAAAGATCCAACTGATGAGGGTTGGTACGTTGTACTTCGTAACATCCCTAGAGACTTGTTTGACATGGGCAATAGAAGTAGAGATGACATCGACGATAGATCAGAAACTTTGCCTTTTCTAGAACAAAACTTAAATGAAAATACCCCTAGTATTAGTACACAATTTCAATGGGTTTGCCAGGATGTTGATAAAGATATTTACGAATTATGATGTAGTAAGATTTTACGATTTTTTAATTATATGTAATATCATAATTTAAATCTTGGACGTTATTAAATATTTTAACTATTTTATATGTGTTGTTATTGTTGTAATTAGTTACTAAATTTTCAACTATTTTATGTGTATTGCAGAAAAAATGCCTAGAAGAAGATTGCGAGATCTAAGTATTGTTCAAAATACTCCAAATTCGGAAGAAACAAATAGTGAACAATAGACTGCTATTGGATCTTCGAATGTTCCAAATACACTTGACGAACCTGCAGAAATTCAAAGTAATGTTAAATTTAATTTACACGCGTGTTGACTTTTCTTATTGATTTCCTTTTCAAATTCTTATATTATAATATACCATTTTTCAGCTGAAAGTGGTGGGACGCGCAGAGGTCGAGGATGTACGCTACTTAAAGATTTATACGAGTTAGATCCTGTTGAGCGTGTCAAAGTATGTAGAAACAGTTTTGGTCAGCCTGTTGGATCAGAAGCTCGACTTTTAGAAGGATATTTGGGCATTATAACACGAAATGCCAATATGTTGCCTATTAACTACGAGTTATGGCATCAAATGTCTGATAGTAACAAAAATCAAGCTCTCGATAATATTAAGGTAACAAAATGTTAATGTAATTTATAATACTTTGGTTTAAGTTTAATTTATATTTACTTTCTAAACTTATGTTTTTTGTAGGCGAGGTTTGCTTTAGAGGTCTCGGATAATTATGTCAAGAAGGCATTGGGAAAAAGATGGAGAGACCATAAAAGTACTTTAAAGAAAGAATATTTTAAGACAAAAATAACCCTCGAAGAGAAATTGCGAAATGTCCCGTCGAGAATGCTGAGGTACCAATAGGAAGATGTGGTTAGATTTTGGAATTCAAAGAAAGGAGAGGTATTACGTACTTCCAAACTCTTATAATTATTTCAGTTTATAGTATTTACTATATACGTAATAATAATTTCATAATGTAGGATCATGAACGAGTTGGAACAAGTAGTAGGCAAAAACAGAAATTCACTCACATAGTTGGGTCGAAAAGTTTTGCTTGTGTAGCTGAGGCCGAGGTATTTTAAATTTATTAATAGTGTCAAATATTTACTACTTTCCATTAAATAATATTTTTACTACTATATTGTAGGAATTGTCATCTGGTCAAAAAGTTAGACGCCTTCAGCTTTTTGACATTACACATAGGAAGAAAGATAGATCTCCTATGACTTTTGAAGCTGTAGAAATTATGGTATGTTTAGTTAATAAAATTTTAATTATTTTAAATACTTATAGTGTTTAATTATAATGGTTTAATTCGTCGTTTGTAATGCAAATAATGCTAAGTTATGTTGCATTTGTTTTTATTATTTATTTCGTTCCTAACTCTTTGATTAATTTATTACGAGAAACTAAAGGATAAATAGGCGGAGTATGAAACGATTGCTTCGAGTGATAGTTCTGTTAATGTTGACGACATTGATAATTGGATTATTACTGAAGTTTTGGGTCCTGAAAGGTATGGCCGGGTTCGATTTCAAGGATCTTTTGTTAACCCAACCCAATGTTTTGGATCCAGCTCGCGGCAATACATGCCTTCTGGAGTCAGGTTCAAGTTGAAGTTTAGAGGTTAAGAGACCAGATGACTCAGATGCAAGCGAGCACAGTTGAGCAAATTACTCAACTTAAAGCGGAGGCAGCATCAAGAAAAGCTGAGGTTCAAAAATAATATGAAGAACTCCAGCTACAGCTTAAAACAGAGGCAGCAGCGAGGGAAACAGAAGCAGTAGCGAGGGAAGCAGAGGCAGCAGTGAGGGAAGTAGAGGCAGCAGCGAGGGAAGCAGAGCATAGCAGAAAGTATGACGCACTCCAACTACAACTTTAGAATATGATGAAAATGTTTCAGCAGTCGCAAAATCCACCATCTTAGACTATTGTATGAATATTTTAACATTTTAACTTTTAACATTGTTGTATTCATTTATTAATTTATATTATATATCTTTTGTTGAATTTGAAGTATCATTTAGATTTACTGTTTTTGGTTGGTTTCCATGCTACAAGAAGAGTTATTTAGATAAAAATAGGATGTTAGAAAGCTGCCAAAGTTAGTCGCATTTTTGTAAAACGCCGCTAAAGAAACGGTACTTTTAGGGGCGTTTTTGATAAAAATCACTGTTAAAGGTCATGTTATTTAGCGGCGTTTGTGATAAAAAGTGCCGCTAAAGGTCATGTTCTTTAGCGGCGTTTATGTGAAAAAAAGCCACCAAAATTAGCGACATTTTTGCGGCGCTTTCTTTTAGCGGCGCTTATATAGGCCTAAAAAATGCCGCTAAAAGCCTGTTTTGCTGTAGTGAATACATTAAATTGAGTTTTTTTTTTCTTCTAAATATTGAAACAATGTAATGTTTCAATTTGTCATGATGAGAGTAATAGTATTGAGTTGCTACATTTTATTTAAAGGTTGTATTTAGTAGATTGATAATATATTTTTATTTTATAAATTCTTAAAAAATTATCATGTGTTTCTTTTTATTAAATATTAAATATTTAATATTTTACTATACTTTTATTAGACACTTGTCAATTCTTACTCTATTTGTGAAATCTAAAAACTTCACTTGTAATTTACCAAATATTTTCCCTTTGTTTAAATCTAAATTTATTTCACATGTTTTAGTACAAATTATGTTAATATGATTTTACTATTAATTTTTATTTAAACCTCTTAAGTTATTTTATTTTTAAAATTTTGTACATATGATGAATTCTATTTTAATTGTTGTTAAAATTAATAAGAAGCTGAGTTAAAAAAGAAGAAGCTACAATGGTATGTGAATTTTAAAATAATTGTATTAAAACAATAAAATCCATTCTCATGGATAGTACTTCTACACTCGTATACAAATCTATCAATTTTGTGAATGTGTTTGACAATTCATTAAGAATATCTTTCTTCTCACTACACCAAAATAGGCTTTTAGCGGCGCTTTTTTAGGCCTTTAGCGGTGCTTTGACAATCGCCTGAAAAAACGTCGCTAAAGAACGCGTCGCTAACTTTAATGGCGTTTTTAGAAAAAACGCCGCTAAAATCCAAGACCTTTAGCGGCACTTCTCTCACAAACGCCGCTAAAGACCAAGACCTTTAGCGGCGCTTCTCTCACAAACGCTGCTAAAGACTAAGACCTTTAGCGGCGCTTCTCCCACAAACGCCGCTAAAGACCAAGACCTTTAGCGGCGCTTTTCCCACAAACACTGCTAAAGACTATGACCTTTAGCGACGTTTTTACAAAAAACGCCGCTAAAAAAATAACCTTTTAAAAAATTATTTTAATTAAATAATATTTATTTTTATGATAAATATTATATTATGTTTTATTTTTTAAATTTGAACTTTAAATATACTCTTAAGGATAAATAAAAAATATTATTTAAATTAAATTTTTTATGAAAATTTTAACTTTAAAACTAAATATAAAAATTAATGAATTTAATTTTAGAATTTAAAATAATAAATTAAATAACACAATTTAAATTCAAAAGTTAGAACTCAAGTTGTCGTTAATATTAAAGCAAAAATAAAAATTTGGAATCAAAACTAAAATAAATAATATATATGAGAAACAGACTGACTAGTTGAACCTGCCTATGGCTATACACATCGCAAGAGAATTGAGTTGAAGCTCTATCAGCAACATCTTTAGTTTCATTGGCGCTGCAATTGGCACTCTTTTCCACCTCAAGATTGGAGGCAAAGTCTGTCATCTAGGACTTTGGTCAAGAATCAGAAATTCCAGGGTCTGCACAAGGCTTTTGCACTTCTATTGCAGTTGAAAACCAAGGTATACTCTATTTAGCATAGAGCAAAATGCAGGCTTCCTGGGACAGCACAGCTTCTTCTTCAACACAAGTAACCTACAAAAGACAGAACATGACCATTATGCACTATTATTCTAAGTACCATCAAAATGTTACCGAGTATATTACAAGTTGACACTTAAATTTCAAACTTAGGATGGAAATTTGCAATATCAGTGAAATTATCAGATCCAAATGCTTGAAGAACAAGCAAAATATTTAAAGTAGTAGGGAAACAGAACCCTCTGTAAGGTATCCTTCATAAGCAAGAAACTTTCAACAAGAAACACATTGTATCCAGTTCAGAAACTGGATATGTTAGTAACTATCCTTAGTAAAAACCAGAATGCACATTAAAATGTGAACAAATTCATCAACGCTTACCCTTGAATCATTTTTTTCTTTTTACACTAATTCATGCTGTATATGTAATTTTACAGTAACAAGAACACATAAATAAATCAAGAAAAAAATTATGTATAAGAAATTTGTTTGTTATCATGTCATGACATGCTTCTGTTGAACTTCAGATTTCAGGAGTTAGATTACCCCAAGGTGATTTCTATTACTGGTCTATACTTCGACAGACACTCTACTTACCATTGCATGCTGTAGCAATGTAATTTACTTTTTTTATTCCAAATATTATGAACACAATTAATCAGTAGAGTTTATTTCCTCAATTATCAATATTTTAAAGTAATAAATATAAAATTTCCTGAAATATTATTAAGAAAATATATAGCATTAGCAGCACCAATTTTGAGATTTATTCCTTCAGTACCATCCTGTAATTGAATAAATTTGTATTAATAAATAAACCAACCCTTCTAAACTCCTTGCTTTTCAAGTAATAAACATCAATATATACATGGATGCCCAATTTGTATTTCACGAAATACAGGGACTCCACCCCTTTCAATGGATTACCTTCAAATTTTTTATAATTTTATAATTTAACTTTAATGTATTTTTTATATTTATATATTTTTACAAATCTAAATATATTTTTTTTACATATTTTTACTATACAGACCAGCACCTACCTGCAATGCAAATAAGGGACAAACTAACTTTTTCCTTCTAAACAAAAAACACAAAAAAATCATAGAAAAAAATAAAAAGAAAGAGCCATTCGAAGGCCTAAAAAACTGTCCATGCGAAGGCCTATGGGTATCATCCATATGAACGTCACAAACTCGCTTAGAAGATTCAGAAATAATGGCAAAACTATTCAGAAATGCCTGGTTATATCCTCTGAGCAGAATAAAGTATCCCAACCGATTTAGCAAAAACTAATCATCATGGAGCATTCAATTCACAGAATTTAACTCATATATTTTAACCCAACAATCTAATCAAAATTATTGTGGAAAATTCATTCAAAGTAAAACATAGGAGCAATGCAAATGTTTCCAAACTTTTTTGAATAAGAGTAAATGAATTGAGAAAGCTTAAGAACTTCTATATTGGAAGACGTGTAATTTAGGTGGACTTAAAAGGAGCTTTTAATTACAATGCTGGACAATATTATTAAATTTTGTCTAAGAGAGTAAGAGAACTACCGTTTTTGAAGAAACAAGAGGGATTCTTGATGACTTATCTTCTAGTTAAGGTTGACACTTAATCTGACAATCCCTTATAGATGGACATCAGATTCACATTATGGCTGTAAATTATCTGCACATAAATGGAAGACCATGGTCTCATTACCTTGTTAGCACACCAAGAAAACACCACCAATGAACCAAGTTCAATAAATAAAGAATCATTAATCTTCCAGTTCATAGCTAAAAAATACTTACAGAGCAATCTTCACCGCACCAATCTCAACCACATTGGCATCATTTGCTGCTACTGAACCCGAAAACAATGCTCAAAATATGTTGAGGTGCCTTCCTGTTTGTCATTTTAATATCCTACCATGTAAATAAAAATCCAATATATTAAGATACAGGAAAATGATGGTACTACTATTAAGTCCCATTTGAATGATATCTCCATTTCTATTCATTCGAGTTTACAATCATATTCAAACATGTCATATATATGATTTTATTTACTTCATATATCAATCAAACAGTTAAAACAAAACAACAGGAACCCAATTTCCACCTCTAGAAAAACGATAAATTAAGCTTTAAAAACCCACAAAATATTTTCTAATAACAATCCCCAACGAAACATAAAGCTAAAAATTAAAAAAAAGCCCAAAAACTTTACTGCAAATTTTGATGGGTGCTTCGAGTTCAAGCAAACTTGTTTCACTGGCCTGGCTGACCGAACTTCCGTCAGCCGTCTGATTATATCGTCTACTACTACTGGGTCCATCCCTTGCGCCGTCGTCGCTGCCATTAAATCGTCCTCCTTCAACGGCCTTTGAATAAACGAAACCCTAAAAAATTGAAACAGAACAAGATAAACGACCCCTTTTTGTTAGGGAGAGAAAGAGATTGGGGAAAATGGTAATAATCTTTTTTAGAGAAATTAAATATAAATTTATTTAACTTTGGAGAACCTTGCAATATCCAGTTTCTAATCGAATCATATGCAGCTAACTTTGGAGAGCTTTGGAGACGGAAAGGAGACGGAAAGGATCGAAGAACTTTGGAGAGAGGGAGAAAGAATATCCGATAAAAAGAAAGAAAGGAGAAAGAAATGAGTTTGAAAAGGGTGAAGGAGCGAAATTCTCACAGACCGCGAAGAAGAGGGGAAAAAATTAAGGGTTTCAATGGGGGGAAAATTTGGATAAAAAGGCGCGTTTTTTTTAAAATAAAATAATTTTTTAGGCCGTTTTTTATAAAAACGACGCTATTGTTTATATTTTGCGGTATTTTTTATAGAAACGCCATTAAAAATTAAAGTTCTAATCATAAACGGCACTGTTTTATTAAGCTTTAATGCATAGTTCTGGCGTTTTTTACAAAAAAATGCCACAAAATCTTTAATTTATTTCATTTCTAAAATATAAGAATTATATAAAATTATAAATTTTAGGTTTTTTTGTCTTTTTTGTTTGTATTTTTATTTCATTTCTTAGAATTTTGGTCCTATATATCCAAAATAATTAATTATACGTACCTAAATATATATCCATCCATATATATATCAATACTTTTCTTAACTTATTTATTAATTCTATTTAAACTAATATTTAAATATATCAAATGATTTAGATTAAATTTTTAAAATATATTTTTAAAAAAACTAATTAATCTAAACCCAAAACCTTGATTCGACCCTAAAATCCCTAAATCTTAAATCCCTAACTCTTAACCCTAACCCCTCTTTTACAATTATATAAGAACTTAATTAAAATATAAATGAAAAATACTAATTAATCTAAACCTTAAACCCTAGCCCGACCCCGAATCTCTAAACCCTAAATCACTAACTCTTAACCTATAATCCCAAACCCCAAACCCCAAACCCTTAACTACTAACCCATAAACCTTATTTAATATATAAATTAAAAAACACTAATTAATCTAAACCCTAAACCTTATCACAAGTCCCTAACCCCTAAACCTTATTTAATATAGATTAAAACATACTAATTAACCTAAACCCTAAGCCTTAACCTGACACTAAATCCATAAACCCTAAATATATCCCTAACTCTTAATCTCTAACCCCTAACCCCTAAAACACAACCCTTAAACCAGAATCCCTAATCCATAATCCCTAATCTCTAATTCCATAATCTATAAACCTTAAAATTGTAACTCCTAAACCGGCCTTAAATCATAAATTAACACTATACCCTAAACTATAATGATAATTAATTAAATATTTTAAAATTAATACTATCGTATCTTTTGCAATTATATATGAAATTATTTAATATATAAATTAAAAATCAATCAGTCATGCACTCAAAAAATTTTAAAATTATTTTAAATAATAGTATTTTAATTTTTCTATTTTTAACAAATATTTTTCTATGTTTTTTATTTTAAATTATTTCTACGTGTCATTATTTCAAATTTATCAAATTTTAACAAATATTCAATTAAAAATAAATTGAATTTTAATTAATATAATTAAACAAATTAAATAGTAAATAGACAGATAAAATGTTTTTGCGGTGCTTTTTTAAAAACGCCGCTAAAGCCCCGAGCATTAGCGGCGCTTCTTGGAAAATGCCGCTAAAGCTCTGAGCATTAGCGACGCTTTTTTAAAAATGCCGCTAAAGCTCTGAGCATTAGCGGCTCTTTTTAAAAACGCCGCTAAAGCCCTAGAAGGTAAAAAAAAAACGATGCCGTTGGGTTTAGATTTTTTGTGGCGTTTTTCCAAGAAATGCCGCTAATGCTCATTTTTAGTGGCGCTTTCCTGAAAGCGCCGCTAATGCTTGATCTTTAGCGGCGTTTTATGAGAAGCGCCGCTAATGCTCAATTTTTAGCGGCGTTTTTTATCCAAACGCCACTAAAAATGCCGCTAAAAGTCTGTTTTGGTGTAGTGTCTCGGTTGTCACATTCAAAATTTTACTTCATGGTAGGAAAACAAAATAGGTTTTTTACTCACCAACGCCAATGTATGCCTCCTATTTATAGTAGTTTGAAAATTTTATTTATGAAAATTTTTGTAATACTAGACTATACAATAAATTACTATATAGGTGACCTAAGTTTTAGCACTTTTTCGTTATGCAATTTTGAATTGTATTTAGTTACTTTCCATACTGCAGTGCATTTCATGTAAACATGGTAAAATTATTTCTTTTAGTATAATGTTCAACACCTTAGAATTTTAAAAATATTAATTAAAAGGATAAATGAGGATTTTAAGCCAAATAATAGTGGAACAGATAAAATAGGCATTAAGAAATAAGTATGATAAGTAAATTATTGAGATTGAAATGAAAATTTTGTAAAAGTATAGAGGCTAAAGTGCAATTTAACCATAAAATAAAATTAATGGAAAAGTAATTGCTCATTATATGTAAAAATAATACTGAAAATAAATTGATTTTTATAAAATTTAAATCAGGGAATAGACTAAATCGTAAGAGAATAAAAGTTAAAAAAGGGCTAAATGTGAAATTTTGTCATAATATAGAAAATGGGACATAAAATGGAATTAAATTAAAAGATTATAGAAAGACAATTTTGTCCCATAAAAAAATATATTTTATGGGCAAAAATGACAAAATAGTGTGAAATGATAAATTTGCTCTTAAGTGTAAAAATAAAAAAAAATATTTTCAAGGGCATTATAGTCATTTCACTTTAAAAGAATTTTTTATATTGAATTAAAAATAATTTAATGTAATTAAATATGGGCAATTAATTTAAAGCAATGTGTTAAACTTTAGCCATTTATTTTATAAATAAATACATAGGAAAATTAAAGAGAAATCTAGAAAAAGAAAAAAAAAATCTGATTTTTTTCTCTATATATAAGTGACGTGAAATAAGGATGAGTTTCCAAAGTGAGATTTCACACCCAATTTTAATTCAAGAATGTCCTTACATATAAAATCAGCCATGGAGGATTGAAGAAGAAAATGTAAGTGTAAGAAAGCATGGGTATGTGAAGAAATTAGTTAAGAAATTAAGGTAAGTTGTTTAAATTATTATTTTATATTTATTTGATTATATAATTTGATGTGACATTGTAAGAATTAAGTGTATATAATTAATTTCTAATGTTCAAAGTGATGAAAGTATTATGTTTATGTATGAACTGAATGGTGAATGATATTAGGAATGATTGGATGAATGATTTTAAGTGAATAACTAAAAGAAAGTAAGTGTGAGTGGTTTAATTATGAAAACCTTTAGTTTAAAATTTATTAGTTTGAATCATGAATTGTGTATTTGTGATATTGAAAGTGATAAATATTGATTTTGAATTTTTTTGAATGAGTAAATTAAAAAAAATATAATTTGTTAAGTGATTAATTTGATAAAAATTAAAGTAAGGACTAAATTGTAAATTTAGAAAAAAAATTGAGATCAAGGATTTAAATAGAGAGATTAAATTTTGGATTTTTGCAATAGACTATAAGAATATGATATTTAAAGTATTGAAAAATTGTACTTAAATTAGAATATTTTAAATTAAAACTATTAAATTGAGAAATTTCTAAAAGTTCAAAATTTTAATTGTTGAAATGTGGAAATATGAAATTTTAATATCTATATTGTTATGTATGGTTTTCAATTTAAAAAAATCAGAAAAGAAAACATTACGTAATAAGAATTTATGATATAGGGACTAAATTGTAAAAATTTTAAAATTTAAAATTTTTGAAAAAGGGGCTGACTTATAAAATTTGGGAATTCTGGGTTGTTTTTGGAAGAAAAAATTCAAGGACTAAAATCATAAAATAGTAAAAATTGAACTTCAGGGATTAAATTGCAAAAACTAGAAAAATGAAATTTTATGGACTGCTTTATAAATATGCAATACTGAAAAATAGGAGTTTTTAGTAAATTCTGTAAAACTATAGGAGTGAAAATGAGAAAATTAATTATATAAGTAATTAAATGGAATATTGAGAATTTATTGAATTAAGTGTAATAAACTAGAAAATAATTGAGTAAAATAAAAAAAAATGAAACTTGAATTTGTAAGATTAGTTATATTAAAGTGAAGAGAATTATATTATGAAGTATATGTTAAAAAAGAAATATGATTTAGGTGATTAAGTTAACAAAGGAAAAGTAAAGTATCAGTACATTTTAAGAAATGACTAAATTGAAAAGAAATTAAATTAAATATATGACAAAATAAAATTATGATGCAAAAGGCAAGTGGTTCAAATAGATGAAGACTTCGAAGCTAAAAATGATTAGTACTCTTGTTTAGGTTTTGATACTATGAATGAGATATTGATACATTTTTTAAATCATAAATTCACTTTAAAATTGTTAAATTAAACTTTACTTGATAAATAATTTTGATATAACAAATATTATGTTTTAAACAAAAATCATATTAAAACAATACTTGGCAAAAAGTTGATCTCAAATGATATCTTAAAAGAAAATATATTGAACAAAGAAATTTTTTCAAACAAGTTAAAATTGCTCCAGGCCAAAAAGAATCGATCCAGTATCAATACTTTTTGTCATGTAAAGATTCACAAATTTAATCTAATCAAATCTCTAACTAGCATACAAACCGAAACTATGTCGAAGAACTTCAACTCAAAAACCCCAAATCAGACCACACTTACTGATAACCAAACTGTAATTACGCAGACTTTAAGCCGTTGGAAGAACGTTAAACACGAGACCTTCGCCTAACAAAGATTTTCGCAAGTCAACATTTACGTTACACAAAACGAAATATAACCCCGTCCAGCAACAAAACTTACGCAAGTACTGGACAGAGAATACTTACACAATTGATTACAAATTAACTGCGCAAGGATGTTAGAAGAACATATGCAACAAAGATTCAACAGAAAATTGATGATGGATGTAATTGACAAATAAAAAGAGAATGAGAAAAAGAATGGTAGTAAAAAATAAAAAGAAATGCAACAGGCGAAGGGGAATTTGAGAGAATTTTGATTAATTTAAAAGCAGAATGAAACTACCTCACGAGTCAACAAAATAAAAATATTTTCATATTTCTTTTACAAAGATTCGAACACAAGACCAAAAGGTATACAGAAGTTTAACCATTAAACCACTAGGCTCTTCATTGTTAACAATTGAGCAAAAATAATACTTATGTCAGATGCTTAAGAATAGGGGTTTAGAAAAAAAAGTTGCTAAAATTCAAAGAAAGGATTCAAACCTAGAACTTTACACACACAAACACAACACCAAGCCACTAAACCAAAACCATCACTTGTCATAAATTCAAAATTTTAACTCAACTCAGGACGTAACCACTCTGGGTTTCACTAACTCAATTTCTTCTAACCCAATTTTTGGGATGTTACAGTATTTCTTTGTTTGCTTATTTGTTTATCTTTGAGAGGGTTAGAGTATTAAGATTTGTGTTAGAGTATTAAGATTTGTGTAGAAATCTTATGGGAGTTGTAAGGTTAAACATTGTCCTTAAAGGTTGATCAAATTAGTAAATTTGGGAAAATCTTTAGTTGTGGAAAGCTAAGGTAGTGGAGTAGGCAATTGGGTCAAACCACTCTAAATCATTGTGTCAATTGTTTCATATTCTTTCATTGCTTCCACCAAAATTTTAAAAGGCCAATTCACCCCCTCTTGGCTATTTTGATTGAGTTTTTGATCTAAATCGAGATAATTTAGATGAGCTCATCGATTTTTTTCTTACACATGAGATGAGACTCAATGAAAGGGCTGAAAAAGAAAAAAGGTTGGTGTTGCTCTTCAATCCACCACAAATGAAGACAGTGAATCAAGTGAAGAGGTGGATGAAGACAAAGAGATGACCATGTTTGCTCGGGGATTTAAGAGGCATAGGAAGTCTAATAAAGGAAGCAAATTACAAAAGAATGAGGGATTGAGCTTGAATCTACCAAGGAGAAAGGTCTCATTATTTGCTATGAATGCAAAAAACCAGGACATAACAAGTTTGATTGTCCTCAATGAAAGAAAAAGGGATCAAGCAAACAAAAACTCAAGGCCAAATTGGCTACTTGGAGTGATGAGGATTCCTCTGATGAAGAAGATCAAGAAGCACCCAACCTTTGCCTTATGACCAATGATGACTTTAAGGTAACTTCTAACTCATCTAGTTCAATTTCTTATTCATTTGATGAGTTACAAGATGCTTATGATGAGTTAGGCTTGGAGTTTGAAATTATGGCTTCAAAATTAAAAGATGAAAATAGTTCACTCTCCAAGGCTAATCATGAACTTGAAAGTAAGATAAATGACTTGCAAGTAGTTATAAATGATTTTGAGAAAAAATGAATTCTGATTTGCATAATTTACTTTTAGAAGTTCATGATGATCATCAAAAGCAACTTGAGTTGCTTGAAAAAGAAAAAAAACTTTATCTAACAAAATTTATCCAAAAGGTTTTAAAAAGGGAATAAAGTTCAAAAGCAAACTTTGTTAAATCAGGCTTTAATTACTATAAACATAGAGGTCTTTTTAAAAATTATAAGGGAAGATTAGTTAGAAGTGTATGAGTCCTTAAAGAACTCATTACTACTAAAGATAAGAATACCATTTCTAAATGTATCTAAAGGGACTAAAATCTTGGAAACTAATGCTTATGGACCCAAAAGAATTTGGGTACCAAAAATCAAAAATTAATTCTATGTTTGTAGGAAAAGGAGTATTGCTTCAATGTAACCAATTCAAGCAAAAAATCATGGTACTTTAATAGTAGTTGCTTAAGGCATGACTGGTGGCAAGAATAATTTTATCAAATTGAAGCTAAAAAGTGGAGGAGAAGTTACATTTGGTCAAAACTCCAAAAGGCTAATTCAAGGAATTGGCTCTATTGGTAAAAACTCTTTAATCTTTATTAAAAACATTTTGTATGTCAACGGTCTTAAGCATAATTTATTGAGTATTAGTCAATTGTGCGGTAAAGATCTCAATGTCATCTTTGAATCAAATGAATGTAAAGTAACTGACATTGTGTCTAATAAGATTATGCTTGTGGACATAGGATTGGAAGTATTTACCTGGTGCATTTAGATGATATGCATGATTCAAACATATGGCTTTATTGCTGAAAATGAAAATAATTCTTTATTGTGGCATAAAAAATTAGGACATGCTAGCAAGAGTTAGCCAAAAATGACTTAGTAAGAGGTTTTCCAAAAATTGGTTTTTATTTAGGGCCAGTTTAGGAATGCTTCTCAAAAGTGTTTTTGGGACAAAATACACTTTTGGGACAAAAACATTTCTAAACAAGCTACTTTTTGAGAGAAAAAGTGATTCTCCCAAGCCAAAAATTAGCCCCAAAGCACTTTTTTCATAAGCTAAAAATTTTAGCTTCTCCTCAAAAATATTTTTTCCCCAAAAACACTTTTGAGAAGCATTCCTAAACTAGGCATTAGATAAAGTTTGTGATGCATGTGTTAAAGGAAAACATAAGACTATTTTTTTTTAAACCTAGAAATGATGTATCTACTAGTAAAGTTCTTCAATTAATTCACATTTATTTTTTTGAACCAATTAGGACTACTAGCTTGGGTGGAAAAAAAATAAGCTTTTGTGCTTGTAGATGATTACTCTATATTTGCTTGAATTTTTTTCTTAATTATTAAAGACGAAGCTTTAGAAAAATTCAACACATTTTCAAAAATTAATCAAAATGAAAAAGGTTACTCTATCACTAGTGTTAGAAGTGACCATGTAATCGAATTTTAAAATCTTGGTTTTGAAAATTTGTGCAACTTAAATGGTATTAGCCACAATTTTTCTGCACCTAAAACCCCTTAACAAAATGGAGTTGTTGAGAGGAAAAATCGAACTTTAGAAGAAATGACTAGAACCATGCTTTGTGAAAAAGTTACCAAAATAATTTTGGGCGGAAGCCACAAACACCGCTTGCTATATTGTTAATAGAGTAATATTAGACCTATTTTAAAGAAAACTCCATATGATTTTTCAAAAATAAAAAGCCCAACATTAGCTATTTTAATCCATTCGAATGCAATAGCTAATGTTTATTGGTAAATTAGGAGAACAATAGCTATTTTAAAACTCTTTTGTTTTAAATAATGAACAAGACAATATTGGTAAATTTGATGCAAAAAGTGATGAATAATTTTTTCTTGGTTATTCCTTAAATTTTAAAGCTTATAGAATCTTTAATAAAAGAACTTTAGTAGTTGAAGAGTCAATACATGTTTTTGATGATGCTAACCCTCTTCCTAGAAGGATTCTTGTGTTGATGATGATGACGTATGAACATTAAAAAATGATGATAAGCCTGACCTTTCATCAAATGCAAAGATTCAAGGAATAACACAATAAGCTTTAAAGGAGCTCACCATAGAGGAAAGGGACGTTAATCATCCAAGATAGTATAACTATGTGAAGGATGATAAGCTTTTGGGAGATCTATCCAAAGGGGGTAACAACTAGATTTTCTCTTAGAAATACTTATAATTTTGTAGCATTTATCTCATGTATTGAGCCTAAAAATATCAAAAAAGCATTAAATGATGAATATTAGATATTGGTCATACAAGAATAATTAAATCAATTTGAGAGAAGCAATGTATGGACCCTTGTTTAAACACCTTGTGAAAAATATACTATAAGTACTAAGTGGGTTTTTAGGAACAAACTAGATCACAGTGGCAACATTGTGAGGAACAAGGCTAGACTTGTAGCTCAAGGTTACACTCAAGAGGAGGGAATAGACTATGATGAAACTTATGCTCCCACAGATAGGGTTGAAGCCATTAGGATGATTTTAGCATTTGCATGCTTTAATGATTTTAAATTGTATCAAATGGATGTAAAAAGTTCTTTGTTTTATAAATGAAGAACTGTATGTTGAACAACCACCTAGCTTTGAAGATTCAAAATTTCCAAATCATGTTTTCAAACTTCCAAAAGTCTTATATGGTTTAAAACTAGCTCCTAGAGTTTGGTATAAAAGATTATCAAAATTTCTTATTGAAAAATGTTTTTGTAAGGGGAAGGTTGACACAACACTTTTTTATCAAAAGAAAAGACAAGGATTTGTTAGTAGCTCAAATATATGTTGATGATATTATTTTTGGAGCTACTAATGATCTTCTTTGTTAAGAATTTTCCAAGCTAATACAAGGTGAATTTTAAGATGAGCATGATGGGAGAACTAAATTTTCTTTCAGACTCCAAATCAAGCAAAGGAAGGATGACATCTTCATCAATCAAGTTAAAAACACAAAGGAAATACTCATCTACAAAGGTAAGTAGTTTGGGATGGATAATCTCAAGCCACAAGTTACACTAATAAGCTCCTATACAATGCTTGACAAATACTAAGAAGGTAAATGTGTTGATACAAATTTACATAGGCCAATGATTGGCTCATTACTTTATCTTACTGCAAGTAGACCCTATATTTTGTTTAAGGTAAATGTGTTGATACAAATTTATATAGGCCAATGATTGGCTCATTGCTTGATCTTACTGCAAGTAGACCCGATATTTTGTTTAGTTTTGCTTGTGTGCTAGATATCAATCTTATTCTAAGGAATCACATTTACAAGTCATTAAGAGAATCTTTAGATAGCTTAGAGACACTCCTAATTTAGGCCTTTGTTCTCCTAGAGACTCTTCATTTAGCTTGCATCCCTTCTTAGATGTGGATTTTGGAGGTTTCAAATTAGATAGGAAAAACACCTCTGATACTTGTCAATTCCTATGCAACATGCTCGTATCATGGTTTTCAAAGAAACAAAATAGTGTTGCATTGTCCACCACCGAAGCAGAATACATTTTCGTCAGTATTTGTTGTGCTCAAGTTTAATGGGTGAAACAACTTATAGACTATGGAATTGATGTAGATACCGTTCCTCTCAAGTGTGACAATACTAGTGTTATTTGTCTCACTAAAAATCCTATCCAACAATCTAGAACTAAACATATTGAAATTAGACATCATTTCATTAGAGATCATGTCCAAAAATGTGATTTTAGTTCTAGAATTTGTTGACACTTTGAACCAATTAGCTGGCATTTTTACCAAACCATTAGATAAGGAGAGATTTTGGACACTTAGGAGAGAACTAAGTATTACTACCTTGCCTTGATTTTGTGTTGAAATCAATTTATGTACTTTGCTGATTTTGAAATGCTTTTAACTTAAAATTGATTGAGAAAACATGTATGCATGATTTATATGGATCTTATGTGTAAATAGTAAGGGGAAGTTAATGTTGCATGTTTAATGTATTTTGACCTATTGTGTCTAGTATGCAATTTTTTAATGCCTTTGAGTATTCTAAATTAGACTTTATTTGATGAAAATGCTCAATTTTTTCATATGTTATAATGTTCTATATTTTATGTGCATCATAATTAAAATTTTCATTTATAAGCATATGAAGTCTTTGGAAATTGCTAAGAAGTCATTTGAGGATAGTTTAGAAGTTAATAAGGCTTAGAAACAAGTAGGGAAAAATTTTCTGCACTTGAAAAAACAACATGGGCATTTGGTATCGATATCAATACAAAAATATCGATATTTTATAAAAAGTATCAATACTCACGAAAAATTATCGATGCCCATCAAGTTTTAAAGATTCTGCACCATGTTTTTCAATTCAAATTTGTTTTCCCCAATTTTTTCCCTTTACTCGTTTCTTAAAACCCTAACTCTCAATATTTTCATATATTCTATCTTTTCGTTAAAATCTTCAAACAAAGGAACCCATATTGTCATTTTTAACAAGGATTCAACAAGATTGTTAAGGAATTTCATCTTTTCAAAGCAAATTTTGAGATAAAAACTCATACTTTTCAACTTCAATTTTTGTTCAAATTTTGTTAAATTATTAGTTGAATATTGAGTTTTTGGGTTGATTTAGAACATATATGTTGTGTTTGTGCAGGAGGTTGCCTTAAACTTGACCACATTTTTGAAAAATTTTCTTTTACCCTTTTGTCACCAAGTGTTCGCTGAAATTCCCAAATGAATTTTCTAAGTTATTTTAGTGTGTCTAGAGCCTTAGTGTGTTACAATGCCTTTAAAGAAATGATCTAGAACCGATTCTCATTCCACCATTCCTTCTAGTGGGTCTAGTTCATCTATTAGCGAATGTTTTCATTCTTTGAGGGAATGAATGCGGTTTAATACATATTTTGCTTCTAGGGTTGTTAATAGGTCTAGACCTCTTGACTTAGGTGTTTTAGAAACTATGAATTTCCATTACCTTCAAACTTTACGAGATTGGCAATGGATTGACTTCATCAAGATCCATTTGTTGATTTTTGAAAATCTTGTTTGAGCCTTTTATTCTAATGCAAAGCTTGAACATGATGAGTCAGACAAATTCGTTATTGCTATTAACTCATATTTGATGAACACTCCTATAACGCCCTCAACCCGACCCGATTCATTTGGTTTGGATTTCGGGTGTTACTATGTAAACAACTTAATGAAATTTGTAAAACAGTTACCAACTGTACCTTAAAATATATTTCTTATTATTTTATTAAATATCTCTATATTAAAGAATAAAGGAAAATATTTTAAAAATAATATATATTACATCGAACTTGTTACAAATTATTATAACACATAGGCTTACAAAATTCAGACTCTTAGGACTACTAAAACCAGTTTGTTTTTTCCAAAACTTCCACTGTATGCATAATATCCATACACCATATCTTTGGCGTGTTCTTGGCATTGTCCCTTCTGGCAAACTCTCTTAAATAGAAATACCTAAAAAATAAACATGACACTAGTAAGTTTAGAGGAACTTAGTGAGTTTAGAACTGTCACATCCCAAAAATCGGGTTAGTAAAAATTGGGTTAATGAACCGAGAGTGGTCACGCCTGAAATTTTTTTAAGTTGACCTTGACACATTTGAAAATATATAATTATCAAGTCTAGTGATTTAGTAGTGGTGGAGTTGTCCTTGAAAACATGAGTTCGAATCCTTTCCCTCAATTTTTTTTCTAATTGGTGCAATTTTGCTTCAAACCTTGGTAAATGTCACACCATGTTTTTAAATAAATGTTGTAGGAGTGTTAAAAAATAAGTGAGTTGGCCTAGTAGTTAAGAGCATAAATAAATTCCTCATGGTTCTAAATTCAATTCCCTTCATGCTCACTATTTTCAATTAATTTTTGTCTCATAAAACCACGGTCAACACCCCCATTTCCATCAAAAACAATTGCCTTATAGGCAAGGATTTCTTTCCTCTTTTAACTAGTCAACATATCATTTTTAGCCCCCTTTCACTCCACATGTTCCCCATGATCCACTTTTCAAGCCTTTGCCCCCAAAGCTTCCTTTTCTTCTCAATTTCCTACCTTGAACCATCCATCCCACCTAAGTTAGCCACCATTCACTTTTTCTTTCATATTTGTTTTCTCCTACTGCCCTTTTTGGCCGTTCCTCCTCCTTGCTCTTCCCTTTATCACTTTTTTTTATTTTTGCCTCTAAACATCCTCCTTTGCACCACTAATTTCTATTCTTTTCACCACCGCTTGATATCATTCTCCAACACCAAACCGCCACTTTACCACCACCGTGACCACCATTTTCTCTATTCTTCTTTTCTCTTCTTAATAACTCGCCACTTCAACCTTAATCTCTATCATTTTATTTTGATAAAATCTTGCTATAATTTTATTTTATTTTATCCCAAATAGATCCTTTTCTACAAACTATTTCTTTGATTTATCCTTACTCTCCTCTTAATTGGTGGATTCAACAAAGTTTCTTTTATAGAATAATGTAAGTATGAATGATTTGGGTATAGATTATCACTTCTTTCCATTATTTTTATTAAGAGCCGAATATATTAGTAGTTTTAGATATCACTCTTTTCTTAAATTAGCATCTCGTATATTGTTTTGATGATGAGGGAATAAATACTGTTGCATTGGAATGTAAGTAATTTCGGAAGTGATTTATATCTCCGATTTAAGCATCACAAGAGTAAGTATTGTCATAGAAGCCAAAGCCTAACCGCTTATCAAAGATTTATTAATGGTGTTTAATGATGGATTATTCATTTTGTGTTTAGACCTGAGATAGATCTAATTAAATCTGGAAGTGGGCGTAGAAGGATTTTTTGCATAGGATTTGCTAAGATCAAGGTGGGTTTAACTTAATACAAAATATGTGTGATTATTTGTTAAGTAAAAATATACATATATTAATGATTGATACTCTATTAAGTTCACTGAAATGTGATTATACACGAATACACTATGCATTCAAAAAGGAGATGATAAATCTGTTATAAAAGATGATTTCAAGTAAATGACTCTGAACTGATTAATATGTGACGATATGATTGTGTTTGTGTGATTATTGATAAATGAGATATTATGTACGCTCATGATATGTGATTTAGTGGCATTATCTCATAAGCATGAAATATAAATCATGCAACTATTTCTGTTAATTTAAAATGTGATTTGCACGTAAAACATGCCCACTGTACTGTTTTATGATATAAATCAGATTCGCATGGTAAGCATGCTTACTGGAAATACGGTTTCGGTATGCCATATCACATGCATGAGGTTGGGATGATATTGAAAGGAGGAAGATTCTGATAGTTTAATGATCTACACATTCGAGTGGTTTTACCACAATTTTTGGCAATTTATCTACAATATCTGGTGGCTTGTGCACATTGTGGTATTTTATTGGATGGACGAGTTCTTGGGAACTCTTTTATGGTGTGTAGCGGAGTTGGTTAGGAATTTTTTCTAAAAAAATTGCATTGATTTCTAAAAAGCTCTGCATTGACATCATCATGCATATTGTTATCTGTGAAATTGTGTTGATATATAAATTCTATTATTTTTATGAAATTTATGTTTTAATTATTAGTTGTTACCTAAGTTACGACTCTGTAGAATTAAATTGTATAAATTCTCCATAATATTTTGATTCGTATGCTAAATTCTTGTTTAATACTTTAGTTAAGTCTCACAGTAGGCTTTATAACTCACCCCCTTCAGTTTTCTGTCCTTTCAGATTTTTCGCAAGGTTAGGATTCGATAGCGACATTTGGAGTAGTTTCTCAGAGTTATTTTAACTAAAGTACTTAACTTCTATTTTGGTATTTTGTTATTTTGGGACTGTATTAAGCTTATTTATGGACTATGGCATGGGACATTAGTTTGGGGATTTTTATTCTAATTTGCATGACTTGGTTGCATGACATTAAGATTTTTTTTTAAAAAAACTGTATAATTTAGCATTTGATAAGATTATGCATGAAGCTTGATTTTTATTAAAACTTGACAAAATCACTCTTTTCCGCTGCGACAACGAAAACAAGTTTTAGAAAAAAATACAACTTAGTTTTTTTTTAAGTTTTAAATTGTCCATTGATGTTTTATTGAATTTACATGAAATATTGATTTTTAACAAAACATGGTTTTAGCAAAATTTTTCATTGCAATTTTTATCAATTTGTCAATATTACATTTGTCCACTACAATTATCAGAAACAAATTTTTAATAAAACTAGACTTAGTTTTTAGAATTACTAATATTTACAAACGAGAATTTTAAAGACATTTGATTTATGAAGTTAACATGTTTTCCCGAAAAATGATGAAAAATCAAGTTCTTTAGTTTTGAATTAATAAACGAATGATTCAAAAATATGATTGAAATTATTATAGTTTTGAATAGCAATCAAACTTTTACAAATAAATAAAATATTGAAATAATTTATTTCTAAAATTTTTAGATTTCACTAATTTTGAATGATTTATGCAAATTGTTTAAAAAGCCTGTTTGAAAACTACAAATGATTTTCTGGGCCATTCCGATGGCCAATGTAGCTTTCTGGATTTGGCCGGATTTTGGAGGTTACAAGAACACCATATACCTTTTAACATTTTTTTGATATATTCTTCATCTTGAATTTTTGGATTTCACCATATTCGTCTTTGGCGGATACCTTCACGTTATCAATTATATAATTACATTCTTATATGCTACTTATCATTCCTAACATATCATCATTCATCTATCTGCTCGGTTAACTCCAGATCTTAACAAATAACACTGCCATTTTCCTTTTCTCTTTAGACAACTTTTAACGGCTATTCTAGAGCAGACAATCGCAGGTATTATTCTTGACGAATACCACTTACTGTTCATACTTCCGACGGGTTTCCACACCAAGCTTGCTAAATCAGATTAAATTTTGAATCATATCCTGATTCTACCCAATACTTACTCATACTGATGAGAAACACTCCAAATCATTCATAAGAATTCCACACAACTTTACTACAGGGCATGAGACACCCATGATAATGAACAACTCAGATTCCATCAAATCTCAGATCAAGACATTATACTTTTCAGATACAATGAATATTGGACAACTCAAGATTCCACCTTAATAGCACGGATAACTGAAACTAACAGACTCTTATATCGAATACACCCATATACCAAAATGACAGATAATTACGGAAGATACCCTCTTTGGACATGCAAATTCGTACTTCTTTTCAAGAAACTTCTATTAAGACTTATTCTATATCATCATAGAACTTCACACACCAAATAACTTTAGACAGATCACATCCTTCACATAGACTTATCAGAGCATGCCACAAGGGCTAGACAGAATACTCCACAAAGGAAACATTCAGAATACACCACAAAGGCAGCATACAGAATATGCCACAAAGGCTATCAGAGGATGCCATAAAGACATCATACAGAATATGGCACAAAGGCTATTACAGTACACCACAAAGGCTAAATAGAATACCACCCAGGCACCCCAAGTGAACTGGTGTCTTTGCGATATGGATTTGCCTAAACTCACAATCGCATGAGGTTTTCCCATCATTGCCCTAAGACACCCAGAACCCTAGTTGGTAAATGCGGTTCATCTCCCCTTTTTAGAATGTGCGATGGCTATGGACTTTCTTCAGAATTATCATATCGTAACTCATGTTTACTGTCTTGACGAACTTTACTAAAAACCACCGCAGTGTTTAAACTCACATTTAAAAACCTCTCAATACTCAGCTACACCCTACTTCCTCATCTTTATTAATCACACTTCATATATTGAAAATAAGTACACATTCAAATAGGTTACACTCATTTTCTTAATCAAATCATGTTCAATACATGTTTCGCACAAACACCACTCGATGACGTATCATAGTATAAATCTTAGGCACATATACACAGTTGTTTCACAGAATCATACGCATCATACGTACAATCCTTTACATACTGAACTCACGATGACACTATATTAAGATCTCACACATATTTTCAACAGACATTCAAATACTCATTCATCGATACTGGAACATTGATCACAAAAGATTTATCTAGAAAGATTTGTAGGAGTCAATATAAAGACTCACCTAAGGTTTACCTACTGCAGCTAGCAGCTCCAAACTCAGACATTTAGTTCGAACCAGCAACAATAACTGCTTAAAGAACATGAATTCACCATTAAAACCCATTTACAGTCAGATTGCTAAAATTTCATCTACAAATAATCCCCATGCAGAGCTTCTTATTCATAATTTATAGTCTATATACTTCATAACATCCTTACTCTTAACATGCAGAGTTACCAAACTTACTAGAAGATGAAACACCTTTTGTTTATTCCAAGAATCCTTAGCTTCCAATTTACATAAGAAGAGAAACCAACAAATAACATTTAATATTTACGAAAAAGAAAGAATTAAAGAATCATCTTAAAGGAAGAAAATCTCTTCTCAATTAAAGAATCATCTTAAAGGAAGAAAATCTCTTCTCACGAACCCTTCTCACACATATATATAATCCACTTCTGTTTAGGAAAAGTGTTAAGAAATTTCATAATGTGCCCTTCCTAATGGCTTACAGAATCCATAAGAAACATAAATGAGAGTCTTGTCCATATGTTAGTTGTCGCGTGTGAATATGATATGTGAATTGTGTAAGTATACATGTCAGATCAAGTAATAAAATGATAAGTGAGATCGTCTCCACAGGGATTGGATTAGGTATAATAATGGTCAAGTTATTATAATAAATTTAGATTAATGTGATAGCAAAATAATGATAAGAATGTAGTGGTAAACAAAAGGAATATTAATGTGAACAAAATGTGTAACTGATGAATAATTGAAAATGCTATGGAAATGCAAGAGTAAAAATGTAGTGGCAATTACGAAAATGATTATATGAATAATCTGTAATTGAACAATTAAACAACTAAGGATGTGATGGCAAAGATACTACGACAAGGGATAAGGAATATACGATGTTGATATGGAAGGTTGGAATTACTAAGAATCTACCCTTACTGTCAAAAATGCCTCGGCAAAATCGTAATCAATCTACTGCTTTGAAGAGTTCTAAAGTGGTCTGCTTCTTTCGAGAGGAAAAACCTAACGTTACCTTTCCTGTGTCTATAGGCCTTTAATACGGTACCCTGAATTGTTTCCTTCTATATAAACATTGCTCTATGTCTAGAGTCTACTACAAGTATCTGTCGGGTACTTTCTCATATCATTCAATTTAGGTCCAACTAATCCAACATTTTTAGAATTAAATTAGTTTATGGGCATGTTGTACAGTCATCTATGTCTAGGCATTGCACACATACAATTTAGAAATAAAAACAATTGAATGAAATAATAAATTAATTCAGTTTTATGCTTCAAACGTTAAAGAAAATAATGGTTTCATCATGGAATCCCAACCCTATGAGATTTAGCTCATGGGTTGGCAAATAAAATTCAAAACCAAAATATCATTCAACATTGTTTTCATCAAATCAATTCACGGAGAAATAATTTAGAAATAATAGAAGAACGTCAAGAAGTTAGCTTTCACGTGTCTAGTTCAAACTCCAGTGGCACAGTGTCCTATGGTGGCTGAGAGGGACTGCCTTTATGTTCCTTTTTTCATCTCTACTCACCCGCTACCCCTAGTTTTGCCTATGGATTTCCACCCTTATTCATCATTTAGGGTTTCCTCCTTTGACTTTTTATAGCCTTTTTTTCCTAAGGTAAATCCAACAACCCATGTTTACCTTCTCCTCTTTTTAATTTCTATTTTCAACAACTTATCTTCTTTTTTTTTAAATTCCTTTTTTTTCTATGATAAAAACCAACAACAAAAGATTATCTTCGCCTATTTTTTATGCAGATTTTTCCTGTACTAGTACAGTTGGCCTGAAACTGGTATGTGTTGAGTGTTGACTCGATCTCCCCAGCATTGCCACGACATTCGTGTTGACAAAATATCCAACTCTTTGCCCTAAAAAACCTTTTTTCCTTTATTTATTGTTCCTCAACCTACACTTGCCAAACCACAAAACACAGCCCTTCCAAATGCAATTAAAAGTAACAAAGAATAATATTTATGCATCGTCCAAGCTTCTTATGCAATGTTCTAAAAATGCTAAAATACTATCCTAAAATGTAACTAAGTTCACTTAAGTATAGACAATTGACCCAGCCTAAAGGCATGAATTATAACTCTTTTCAAGAGTTATCACACCCCCACACTCCAATTATTGCTTGTCCTCAAGCAAGTTATGCATTAATGCATGAACGTAAGAATTGACATAGCAACATAATCACCTTTGCATTGTGAGACCCTTAAAAGAGCATTTTTTACTTTAGTTTTCAACAATCTTCTATGTCTAAAAATTTGATCAAGTTCCACAAGCTTATTTAGCAAAGGTAGTGCAAAAAATATTGCCCTAAAAGAAAGAAAAATCCTAAGTATTCATGAAAATTTCACTATAGCAAGTACCTCCTAATTTACTTTGTTCATCTTTTAACTAACTCAGTTTTCCTTGTTTTTTTTTCTAGCCTTATACATACTCAAGTACATACATATCCATTTATTATGCCTACTATTTTTACTAAGGGATTCAGCTCGTTACATGATTCTTTGACTTGACAATTAAATGGAGCATACACTAAATTGCCGAACACTCAATCATGTCACAATTTGAATACTCACTCATGAACACCATCTATATTTGCATGTTCTGGTCCAGATTGGGCTCATTATACACAACCTCAAAAAAGTATCTCATAAGAGTAATCATATGGTCTTTGATCGGAGTTATCATATGGTCTCTAAAAAGCACCGCTATAGGTTTAAAAAATGCCGCTAAAAGCCTGTTTTGCTATAGTGGAATATTAATGTCAACAAAATGTGTAACTGATGAATAACTGAAAATAATTTGGAAATTCAAGATTAAAAATACAATGGCAATTACGAAAATAATTATATGAATAATATTTAAATAAAAAATAAACAACTAAGGGTGCGATAGAAATGATACTACGACAAGGGATAAGGGATATACGATGTTGATATGGAAAGTTGGAATTACTAAGAATCTACCCTTTCTGTCAGAAATGTCTTGGCAAAATCGTAATCAATCTACTGCCCAGAAGAGTCCTAAAGTGGTCTGCTTCTTTTGAGAGCAAAAACCTCAAGTTACCTTGCCCGTGTCTATCAGCCTTTAATACGGTACCATCCACTGTTTCCTCCTACATGAACATTGCTCTTTGTCTAGGGTTTACTACAAGTATCTATCATGTACTTGCTCATATCATTCAATTTTGGTCCAACTAATCCTACACTTTCAGAATTAAATTAGTTTATGGGCAAGCTAAATAGTTATCTATGTCTAGGGATTACACGCATGCAATTTAGAAATAAAAAAATGAATGAAACAGTAAATTAATTTAGATCTATGCTTCAACCATTAAAGAAAATAATTGTTTCATCATGTAATCCCAACCCTATGAGATATAGCTCATGGGTTGGCGAATAAAATTCAAAACGAAAATATCATTCAACATCATTTTCATCAAATCAGTTCATAGAGAAATAGTTAAGAAATAATAGAAGAACGTCTAGAAGTCAGCTTTCACATGTTTAGTTCAGACTCCAGTGGCACAGTGTCCTATGGTGGCTGAGAGGGATTGCCTTTTTGTTCCTTTCTTCGTCTCTACTCAGCTGCCACCCTCTAGTTTCGCCTATGGATCTCCATCTTTATTCATTGTTCTTTCTTGTTCGCCTCCCCTAGGGCTTCCTCCTTTGGCTTTATATAGCTTTTTTTTCCTAGGGTGAATCCAACAACTCATGTTTATCTTTTCCTCTTTATAAATTCTTGTTTCAACAACCCTAGGTTATCTTCTCCTTTTTTAAATTATTTTTTTATTGGATAAAAACCAACAACCCAAGATTATCTTCTCCTCTTTTTTAGGCAGATTTTTCTAGTACAAGTACAGTTGGGATGAAACTGGTATGCGTTGAGTGTTGACTCGATCTTCCCGGCATTGCAATGGCATTCGTGTTGACAAAATGTCCAACTCTTTACTACGACAAACCTTCACTCCTTTATTTCTTATTTCTCAGCCTACAGCTGCCAAACCACCAAACACAACCCTTCCACATGCAATTAAAAGTAAATAATAATAATATTTAAGCATCGTCCAAGCTTCTTATGCAATGTTCTAAAAAAGGATAAAGTAATATCCTAAAATGCAACTAATTTCAGTTAAGTATAGACAATTTACCCAGTCTAAAGACATGAAATATAACTCTTTTCAAAAGTTATCATCGTATTCCCAATGCACTAGCTTTTAGTTCCTTATCTATTTGAACTCAGGCTTTTACTTACATCAATGTATACGAGTCACGTATACATAGCCCATTATTCATTCAGGATTAAGGTATGCCACACAATGAACATCGTAAGTGAATAAATTAATAAACAGATTCAGAATCTATTCTACTTGGGTCCAGTCCAGTATATTGTCAGTCCAGTCAGTCACATCTATGTCTCTATCTTCTGAGAGTCATCCGCTCTGATGCCCATGACAAAGTATCTCTCTAATTGGATTTGATAGACGACATATTAGTCTTTCAATTAGTTTGCATGCCTAATAATGTAATACCACTTAATATTAGTTAAATATTAGACGAGCAGTGAGCTAATATTTATTTCTATTTTTCTTTATATGCAAAAACCACGTGAAGACTATATACAAAGGGTATTAATGTAATTTATCAATAATTTTATACATATATATATATTTAAAATTACTCTTTTTTCATTTGTATGTGATTTCTAAAACTAGTGGGTTTCGATGGTAGCTCCCGAAAGACTTGGGTAATGGTCTATTTATTCATGTTATAATTTAATTTATATATATTAGGGTTCTGTTGTATTTTTTTACCAAAAAATTTAAAATATATAAAAATAATTAAGATATAAAATATTAAAAATTGGCTTCAAATTTTAATAATTTATATCAAATGATATAGGCCAGTACTCACCAGTACAAACCATATTGGCCGAAATAGACTGAAACATTTTAAAACTTTGACCGAAACAAAACTTAAGCTATTTCTTATTCAAACTATAAGGACTATTATGCTTGGTCCATTGAAATTTTATCCGAGTTTCGTTTTGTTCGTATTTGAAATTTGTGTCAAAAATACATTTGAGCATGGATAACACAATGTTAGTCTACTTATGTAAAAAAAATTGAGTATATTAATTTATGATTATTGGGTTACATTGTGCATATATGTTAATTTTATTTTTTTAATTAGCCTTTTAAGCCGTTTTTTTAGTTTAGGGAAACATGTCATTTTTGCAGACAGAGAGTGAAAGCATGTCTAGTTGAGCACACTTTACTCCAACGGTCATTTTCTCAATCGCTTTTTAAACGTTGGCAATTGTAAAAAATTTTAAAGGCCACCGGTAATTTTTCCCTATAAATACTAGGTCATTTTTCATTCTTTTCACTCAAATTCAACTCTCTCTATTCTTTTGAAACTCTCAATTCTGTCAATTTTCTCAAGTTTTATTCGAAATTTTCATATACACTTGTTTAAAAATACTATAGGTTTATTTAATTATTTTATATACTCATTTCGATTAAATTTTAATGAATGATAAGCTCTCTAATCCGTTTCAACAACAAGAACATTACACCGCTCAAGCGATAATGGTAAGGAGAAATTTTAAATTTTGTTAGTTTCAATTCAATTAAAGTTAAAGTTTTTTATTTTTAAAATATTTTATTTTTTTGATAGAAATAGGAAGATAATTGTGTTTTGGAGGGTTCATACATAATTTGTCAAAGAGCCCAAACACTGAAATTTGTGGTTATCAGCAAACGTGAGATTCTTACATGCATCTCATATGCTCAGGGTTGCAAATTGGATCATATACTTATCAGCGCGTTGGTGGAAAGATGGAGACCCAAGACACACAAATTTCATCTTTCAAGCTGTGAGTGTACAATCCAACTCGAGAACGTAGATTTACAACTTGAATTACCGATGGATGGGCCTGTCGTTATGGGGTCAGCGATCATTTCCAATAAAGAAGACCTTTGAAAGACATTTTTTGGGAAAGGTTCTGAAAAAGTTTCAAGGTGGCCGGATTGGTTGGAAAATAATTTCAAAAAACTTCATCCGAACGCGACTGACATTGTCAAAGAGCAAAACGTCTGAGCATTCATCTTGAGGTTAATTAGTGGCATTCTAATGCCCGATAAATCTCGAAATTTGGTACACATAAGGTGCCTACTACACCTAGTTGACTTCAAAGAATTTAGATGACTTAGTTGGGGATCAACCGTGTTGGCCACATTGTACTAGGAGTTGTGTCAGGCGACGGAACCAGATAAGATGTTAATTGGTGGTTGCCTGCTCCTGTTGCAGTCATAGGCGTGGTGGTAGCTACCATTTTTACGTCCCCAAGTGAACGACCATTATACGTTCCCATTGGTGACAAGGTAAATTTCATTTGATAATAATATGTAGTTAATATAATAAATGTTGTTTGTTTATTATATGTTTGAATTAACATATTGCTTGAATAGGTGGAACCATAGGCCAAGTTATCTGGGACTATCGGAGTAGCTCGAAGATATGTAGCAGCTGTTAGATCAACGCTCAGAAACTAAGGTTAAATGTTGATTTTTTCAAAGCTGTAATAATTATGCAATTATTTGAAATTTCAAATTTTGTGCATAAAAAAATTATAATTGTGCACTACAGTTCGAATGGATGCCATACACCGATTCGAATATCATAGAATGTGTCCGACTTGAATTTTTGGCCATTTGGAGTATGTGGGATGCAAAGGTGCATTGATTGTTTATGCAACAGTGGAGATACACGAATCAAATTGAGTGATGCGACAGTTCAAGTGGAGGCAAAAAATTTTGCCACCACCGTGAGAAATGGAAGCATTATACAAGTTTGAACGGCGGGGGAAGACCAACGGAAATTGGCAAGATTACCACAAGGAGTACATCGACATTTGGGATCGTAGGATATATTTCTTACCAATTAGTGAACTCTTCTTTTCATCGGATATGGCAACCTATTTGGAGTACATGTCTTGGTTCATAGTCATCAACAAGCCATATCTACTATCATTGGAGGTGAGGAGTAGGTAACTTTGTCTAAAGAGGCCACGATTACCGTCTCAACATCAAAGTTTCGGAGGAGGTGCCGTGACAAGTTTGTCCTCGGATCCAACCCAGAAAATGTGAACAATGTCTGTACCATATCCCGGTCAATTCCCTCTATATATTCCTGTTCATTTCACTAACTCTATGTTTTATTCACAAGCACCACATTATGCACCACCGCAACACCTTGCATCTACACCTCTTGCAAGGACATATTTTGGGGCACCTTCGTTCCAAGTATGCTATTCCTCGATGTTGACATCAATGTTGACGTAAATGTTGAAACATGTACCGACACCAATGGAAACACCAATGTCTTCATTGATGCCAGTATAAATTACCACATCAATGTCAACATATTCGAGTTCTACAAGATCGTATGGTTATTTGTTGATAGTATCACAAAAACCCACTACGTCATTGTTTTTATCGAGATGGGTCCTCATCACAACCACCTTCTTATGGAGTAGAGGACACATCATAAGAGGTTAGGACGACACTGCACTCAAGCACAGAGGAAGGCGATGGAGACGAAGACGAACATGGGGGTGGAGATGAAGATGAAGACGAGGGTCGAGTTGAAGATGAAGAAGATGAGGACAATGATCACAATCAAGAGAGAGGGGCTGGCAACACAACTTGTACGTAGAAATCCTACCTATAATCGTCAGCCACTGCCCTGTGGCACATGTTCGGCCCGACGACGTCTATGATGTATTTTGATTTACTTTTTATAATGTAAATATGAATCATATTAATAAAAAATAATCATTTTTTTTATATTTCTATTTCCACTCATATTTTTATTTTTTAAAATTTGATGTAAATTTTACATAATTTTCCATATACGAGTATTTGTGTCACACCCTAAAAATTGACAAATTCAAAATGACGAGTAAAGTATGTAAGTAAACTATTTGGCACGCTGTGTAACCTAATCTGCCACCTTGATGGCTGAATGGCGAGTTAGATTATTGGCGCATACTAGCGTTAAAGTATTCGCCCATTGGCAGTATTTAAAAAACTAATTGCAGGATGTTTTCAAGTGAAGAAATATTATGTAACATCCCGCTTGACGAGGTATTAGTGTTTGAACACTGTTTCAAGTAGTAAGGCATATAGAGTAAGTTATGACTGTATATAATGTCAAAATTTGACTAAGTATAAGAATTCTATGAGCGCGCTTAGGAAGCCCAAGTTTTGGTGGACCTTGAAAGAGATTAATGGTAAGTGCAACTAACCCTGGAAGAATGATAGGCATGGTTAGCTTTGAAGGAAGGTAAGTATGAAAAACCCCAAAGAGATTATATGCGTGGCTAGCCCTAAAGGAATAGAAGGTAAGATAAATATCGAAGGAATAGTGCATATGGCGAACACTGAGGGAAATGGTTCTGTAAGAAATGTTGTGGAGTATCTTGCATAGTCTTAAAGCAATGTGATTGCAAAGTAATATTCACCCAAAAGCATTTTTGGTGTATAGAGTGGGTGGACTCCGAAATGAATATAAACAAATAACGGTTCCATGTCATATTGCTATAAATAGTGGGATGAGATTTGTGATTAAGTGAAATGATTTTTAGGGTATGAGTTTACGCCAGTAGTATAGTGCACCCTGTGAATGTGGTTCCATGCCAGTTAGGTTGCAAGGTAAGCTAGTTAGGAACTAATCGAATGTGAACTAGAAGAGTTAAAGGCTATGGAGATAAGTGAGTAGGTCTCTTGGAAGTGGCAGATTTTGGATAAGACAACTCAGAATGGATGTGATTTTTACCAAGTTCCAATAGAGACTTGGGTTAAGTTAAAAGACTACTCCAGTTTGGTTAAGGGGAGTTATCTTCTTCCCCCTTTCCTTTAAAGTATTAAGTCCTAAAGCTAGATGAAACAAGAAACATTTTTCTTGTTTAAGCTGGATCTAAAATTTTGGATTTTACTAAGTGATTTTTATCCATGCCGAGGTAAGTTTATGGCTCTGGATAAGTCGATATGCATGAACGCCTAATTAAGTAAGACTTTTTATGGATTATTTGGGGTTTAAAATGAATGTGTAAGTTACTCAAATGGGTTTTAATGGTGATATTCTATTATACAAGGCAATGGCTTTATTTAAATGTATGTTTTTTATTCTAAATTCTGATATACGAAAGATCATATGAATTATGATTTGAACCTAATAAGGATGGTATGATGAATATGTTAGCTATAGAGTATATGATGAGAAGTCTGGACTCAAGAGTATGACTATAAGTGAATGTTTGAGATCTATAAGTAAATGTTTGAGATATATGTTAAGTTTGGTTTAAATGGGTGAGAGGTCTGATACGAGATTTGTTGATCTAAGCATGTGATGTGAATCTTAAGTATGAAGAACGCTTGTATGTGAATGATTGAAATGTATATGTGTATCTTGAAAGTATGTTGAGTTCATGTTTGTTAAGAGTAAGCCAATGTAAGATGAGTCATTGTCTAAAGGAGTCTGTTAGGACTTTAAACACAATTCCCTGAAAGGAAAAGTCCATGGCACTATATCATGTAGGACCATAGCTAGTGGGCTATGGCATCATATGGAAAGACCATATTGTTTAAAAGCATAAATAGTAGGTCTTAAATATCATATGGAAAAAAATACAATAAGGTCATTACGTAGTGGAGTTCTCTACGTGACCCAAGGCAATGAGGGGAAAACCTCATGTAATGTGAGTCTATGCGAATTCCTATCATGAATGCACCAAGAAATGGAAATCTTTGTGGCGAACCTTTGAAAGGAAAGCCTTTGTGGCAAACCACTACAAATGAAAGCCTTTGTGGCAAACCTCTGCAAAGGAAAGCCTTTATGGCAAAAATCTAAAAGGAAAGCCTTTGTGGCGAACCTCTGGAAGGAAAACCTTTGTGGAAAACCTCCTTAAAGGAAAGCCTTTGTGGGGAACCTCTGAAAAGGAAAGCCTTTATGGTGAACCTGTATAAAGAAAGCCTTTGTGGCGAACCTCTATAAAGAAAGCCTTTGTGGCAACCTTTGATAAAGGAAGCCTCGTGGAAATCTCTGGAATGAAAAGCTTCTATGGTAATTAATGAAAGGAAATGCCTTTGTGGCATCCTATGAAGGAAAAGCTTCTATAGAGAACTCGAAAGAAACTGTATGTACGGTGAAGTCTTAAAGGGTCGAATCTTGTAGTGAGCCACAAAATAAAAGGGATATCTCGTAAGAATAATTAGTATAATTTGCATGTTGTAGAAATAATGCACTTCGGTGAAGTAGAATACTAGATTTTGTTCTGATAAGGATACCAAATTGAAAGTAGATAAAGAAGTTATAAGCTAGCTTATGGGAGCATATTTTCAATAAAGGAATTTAATCATGTAATTTTGAAATAATATTGACTAACTATGGGTAACCATTAAAGGATTTCGATGAGACGGCAACTAAGAGTTGATGAGTGTTGAAATTGTAACACCCCGACCCATGTCCGTCGAAGAATTAGAGTTACAAGGCATTACCGATCAAAATTTAATATCATAAATCAAGCAATTGTCCAAACATTTATTTCATTTCAATTTACTAACTATACTACATATAATACAAATATGATTTTCAAATTAGGCTTAATTATAACTAATTTATACAACTATTATCAAATATGCTAAACACATCAAACTTCCATATAAATAACCGAAATTTTACATAACTTTAAACATCATATAAATATAAATATATATATACCAAATAGATCAAAAACATAAAACCAAACTTAACCAAAATGAATAAGCCATTTTCGCATGGCTCATATTCATACATCCCAAAATTAAACATATTATCTAGACTATACATGCCATAGGTTCGAATTCAAAATTTATAAAATACCAAAGACAGTCGATAGTGTGATAGACTATGCTGACGATCCCCGAGCTCGTAACGCGACTCCAAAATCTATAAAACAGAGGTAAACAAATACAAACACACATTAAGCTATTAAAGCTTAGTAAGTTATAAGCAAAAATTCATTTATATATATACTAATATTTATTCCATCATTAAGATAAAATAAACAAACTATCCTAATATTTTGTACCATATAACACTTTAATAAAAGTCACATTGTATTTTCACATAAACAAACCATATGGCCAAATACACATAAATATTTAGCAACCAAATATTCAATAAATAATTATGCCAAATCATGCTTATACTCAAATGGTAAACTCATACTCTATATTTCATTTGAAAATATTATCAAATTATAACAATCAACTTACCTTAACACTAATTAAGCAAATGGCTAACACATACCTGAATAATTTAGCTTTCTTAACACATTATTTGCTTTTACTATTGCTCACATAAGATTTATATAACATAGAGCCTTGTATAAAACACCGGCATAAAGCCTGCTAGGCACAAAGCCCGATACATTTCACTGGCACAAAGCCTGCTAGACATAAAGTCTGAAGTAATTCACCAACATCAAGCCTGCTAGACATAAAGTCTGAAACATTTCATCGACATCAAGCCTCCTAGACGTAAAGTCTGAAACATCTTATTTTCAAACTATATATATTATATAAAATCCATGCATAGAGATTCAACTCAAAATTCATAACTTATATTTTTAAAACACGTGGATATATAAATCTCCATCACCCAATCTAACTTGATAATTCAATAATTCAACCAAAACATATTTGTATATATAACCTCATACTTTTGATTCTACTACTAAAATCGTAAGATTTAACTTATAATATACTATGTGTCTTTAGCATTCGAACATATTAAAATAATCTAAGCTAATAATTTCATACCATTTATTCAATACAAAACTTATACATTTACATATACGTTCACATTTGATTTCATGTATACATATATAATTCCAAACCTAATTTCAATTCAAGAAATTATACATGTACATTTATACATATTCGAATCTACCATATAAATATATAAATTCATACTCAATTTCAAAACAAGAACTTATACATATATATATGACATATCTAAATTCAATACACAACACATATATGTGTATTTGCATGCTTGTTCGAATCTATATATATATATACAATTATAACATACATATATCACAAATCAAATCCAAGAGTTTATATATAAATATACTTATATAATCATTCGAACCTTATAAATATATACATATATCTTATACATATCTTTGATTAATCTAATAATTTATACATGTATATACTTATATCCATTTATACTTTAATTAAATTTAAAGGTTTATATAATTATAAACATATATATATATTCGAACATTAATAATACATGTATATCATTCATAATTTATTTTATTTCAATCAATATGCTTTTAAACTAAAGCTCAACAAAAATACAATACATTTACATACCTATATACTGATTTAATAACATTAAATAGCTAATAGACTTACCTCGGATATCAGCGGACACGATCGACTACTCTACTACTTTCGTTTTCCCCCGATCCAATTCCGTTTTCTTCGTTTCTTGATCTAAACATATTCAAATTTAACTTTTTTATTCATCAAAGCATTCAATTAAGTCCAAAAATACATAAATAGACAAATTACCATTTTGCCCCTAACATTTTACACTTTTTGCAATTTAGTCCTTTTTGCACAAAACACAAAATACACAAAATTTAACTACACTCCTAATGGCCGAATATTCCTAGTATCCATATAACTCCATATTTTCATTTATTTAGCATTTTAGTCCCTTGAAAAATTTATTTTCACAATTTAACCCTAATTACTCAATTTCATCAAAAATTCAAAACAATACGTATTAATCTAACAAATATATTTCATATTTCACCTACTAGCATCATAAAACTCAAGCATTCATCAATGACACATTTCAAAATTATCCACAATTCATAAAATTAAGACATGGGTTTTGAAGAACACGAAGCAACGATCTCAAAAACATAAAAATTATCAAAAACCAAACAAAACATACCTTGAATTTGAGCTTCCAAGTGACCGAATGTTCCTAAGTTTTTTTTTCCTATTTCTTTTCTTTGAATTTCGGCAATAACAAAGATGAACATGACTTTCTTTTAGTTAAATTTTAGCATATAATTATTTATTAACCTTTTACTAAAATAACCTTAAAAATAAACAAACAAAACAATATAAATTAAGGTCACTTTTGACCATTACCGTCCACTATCCTTTAAAATAGACTAATTTCCCTTTAAGGACCTCATATTAAAAAGCCACTATCAAATAAACACTTTACACATTAATATGTAAATTTCACATTTTATGCAATTAGATACTTTTGTTAAATTAAACACACAAACAAAAAAAATTAATTCACGAAATTTTCACAACATCAAATTTATATATAATAAACACGAAAAATAATATTAAAATATTTTTCAGACTCGAATTTGTGGTCCCGAAACCACTATTTCGATTAGGGTCAAAACTGGGTTGTTACAGAAATGGTAACATTTTGGACGAATAGATTTCTGACCAGAGTATATGGCGAATACAACAAAATGAGACATTTAAGCTAAAAGGACCAACTCGAGTAAAGGTAATGTCTGGCAAGGTATGGAGTAAAAGATCTATGAGTGTCCATGAACTTCATGAATAGTTAGGAAACGATGTTTTAGAAAAGGAAGCTAAAACAATAGTACTCTGCCTAAATGGATTTCTGAAATGAGTCTGATTAAGGAAAAAATGAAAAGGTGAAGTGATGGATGTGAGTATTGAATAAAGAAAGAAACAGATGTAAGGTATGATGTCAGGGTCAGGCACAACACCATGGTAAGGAGGAAAAACCTTAGAATGATATACACTAGAGCTAAGTTGAAGAAGAAGTATAAAAGGTGGCTAAAGGAAGTGTTAAATACAATTCAGGTAATTAATGTTTGCCTCACTAAAATCACATGAACATATTGTTGTGCCTTATGTTGCAGGTGGACTGAATTGGGTCTACGCCTAGAGGGACGATGCTAGGACTATGCCAAAGGAGTGGCAAGATGGAGCTTTTATGCATACAAAGAAAGTTAAGTGGCGTGTTCAAACCTAAACACAAGGTTGTAAATCAGTGTCTCATCATTGTATCCAATAGGAGACATTTTATAACAGTCTCAACGCACATACAAGTTTAACGGTGGATGCTTCTGCTAATGGTGTAATTTTATCTAAGTCTTATAATGAGGCTCACGAGATCATTGAAAGGATTGCACACAAAAATTACCAATGGTCGATGAATCAAGCAATTTCAGGAAGACGTGTAGTCAGAGTGCATGAAGTGGACACACTGACTTCACTTTCTGCTCATGTATCTTCTATCTCCTTTCTGTTAAAATATTTTACCACTAATGGATTGAATAATTTTGTAGCTCAATCACCAAGTCAGGATGAAGTAGTTTCTTGTGTATACTATGGGGATGATCATTCTTTCAAGAATTGCCCTTCAAACCCCGAGTCATTTTATTATGTAAGAAACTAGTATCAAAATAAAAGTGGACAAGGATCGTAGTCCAACATCTATAATCCTTTATGGTAGAACCATCCAAACTTTTCCTAGAGTAACCAAGGAAATGGACTGAACAATAATCAGATGCAACATAGACCCAACCAAACTCAAGGGTTTAACCAACAACCCCCAAAACCACCCCAAGCTGAATCATCGAATAGTTTGGAGGACTTGTTGAAGGCGTACATGGAAAAAAAAATGACGTCTTGATCTAAAGTCAAACAGTAACGATTGAAAGCCAAGTAGCAACACTGAAAAATCTAGAGAACCAGATGGATCAGTTAGTTATTGAGCTTCGTAGTAAAGCACAAGGAGCCTTGCTAAGCGGTACAGAAAATCTGAGAAATTTGGGTAAGGAGTATTGCAAAGTGGTAGAATTATGAAGTGGTAATATTTTTAAACCTAAAAAGGTTGTGGTTGAAGATGAGCCTACTGAAAAAGAGAAAAGGCAACCAATAGTTGAAGTTCCTAGAATAAAAAAATCAGAGGCTAAAAAATCTAATGAGGTAAACCCTAAACTAGTGAATTCTGAAAAACAAACACCTTTTTCAAATTTACCTCATTAAAAAAGTTGTCCATATCAACCTAGAGTTTTATATCCTCAAAGACTTCAGCAAAATAAGCAGAAACAAGAGGTACAATTCAAGAAGTTCTTAGATGTTTTAAAGCAATTACACATCAACATTCCATTGGTGGAGGCTTTAGAGCAAATGCCCAACTATGTGAAGTTTATGAAAGATACTTTGTCCAAGAAGAAACGACTTAGTGAGTATGAGATTGTTACTTTGATGAAGAAGTGTAGTGCATTTTACAGAACAAGTTACCTTCGAAATTGAAGGATCCTGGAAGTTTTACGATACCTTGCAACATCGGTGAATCATATTGTGGTAAAGTTTTGTGTGACTTAGGAGTAAGCATTAACTTGATGCCCAAATCTATTTTCAAGTTGTTGGGAATAGGTGAAGTAAGACCCACTAGTGTAACACTTCAACTTGCAGATTGATCATTAGCATATCCCGAAGGAAAGATTGAGGTACGAGTCGATAAATTCATTTTTCCTGCTGATTTTATTGTTTTGAATTTTGAAGCAGACAAAGAAGCTCTAATAATCCTGGGGAGACCTTTCCTAGCCACGGGAAGAACATTGATAGATGTGCAAAAAGGCAAACTCACGATGTGAATTCAAGATGATAAGGTAATGGTTAACGTTCTGAAGGCAATGAAAATTCCTGATTCAATGGAAGAGTGTTTAGTAATGGAAGAATAAGAAACCTTAGTTTCTATTGGAAGCAATTTTGAAAAAGGCCTATTAGAAAATGCTTTAGGGTCTGAACCATTTGAAGATGAAAAAGGTAATGAAGGTATGGCTTTGATGGAAGCCAATCTGAGGAGTTATGATCAACCACTGCGGTTTGAACCACTAGGGTTAGAAGTTCTGGAATTTACACAACCCAAATTGTTAATCAAGGAACTGCCTAAACTCGAACTAAAGGTACTTCTGTCTCACTTAAAATACGTTTATCTCAGTAATAGTTCTACTTTGCTTGAGATTATTTCAGTGGACTTGACAGAACATCGAGAGGAGCAATTGATTGTTGTTTTAAAAAAGCTGAAAAAGGCTATTGATTGGATAATAGCTGACATATGAGGTATAAGTCATTCCTTCTGTATGCATAAAATTATTTTAGAGGAAGTTGAAAATGGTAAAATCAATAGGCAAATGAGACTTAACCCTATCATGAAAGAAGTATTACGAAAAGAGGTGATAAAATGGTTAGATATGAGAATTATTTACCCCATCTCAGATAGTTCTTGGGTATGTTTGGTACAATGTGTATTGAAGAAAGGTGGAATCATGATCGTCAAAAATGAACAAAATGAGTTAATCACGACAAGAACTGTCACGAGTTGGATAATTTGTATTGACTAAAAAGTTGAACAAAGCCACTCATAAGGATCATTTTTCTTTTCCTTTTATGGATCAAATGCTAGATCGACTGGTAGGTAACAAATTTTATTACTTTTTAGATGGATATTCGAGATACAACCAAATAGTTGTAGCCCCGAAAAACCAACATAAAACTACTTTTACCTGCCCATAGGGTACATTTCCTTTTAGGAAAATGCCTTTTAGCTTATGTAATACACTTGTCACATTTCCGCGATGTATAATGGCAATTTTCACTAATATGGTTGAAAATTATGTTGAGGTTTTCATGGATGATTTCTCTGTTTGTGGTAATACTTACGATATTTTCTTGAATAATTTGGCTAAGGTACTTAAAAGATGTGAGGAGACGAATCTCATCCTTAATTGGGATAAGTGTCATTTTATGGTTAAGGGGGAATTGTCTTAGGGCACAAAATTTTCAAGAATGGAATTGAAGTGGATAGAGCAAAGGTGAACGTAATTCAAAGATTACTGCCTCTAGTTAGTGTGAAAGGAGTTAGAATTTTTTTTAAGACAAACTGGTTTTTATCGTAGACTTATAAATGAGTTTTCAAAATTTTCTAAACCTTTATGTATGCTTTTAGAAAAAAAATGTTGCTTTTAATTTTAACAAAGCATGTTTAGAAGCTTTTGAAAATTTGAAAAACCTGTTAATTTCAACCCCAATAATTATCACACCTGATTGGTACGTGACTTTAGAGTTGGTGTGTGATGCAAGGAAATCCGCTATTGGAGCTATGAAGGGCCAAAGAAGGAACAAAGTGTTTCACCCTATCTACTATGCAAGCCGAATTTTGACAGGAGCCTAGATCAAATATGGCAACTGAAAAAGAACTATTTGCTATAGGTTTTGCTTTTGACAAGTTTCACTCGTATCTTATAGGTACCAAAGTTATAGTATTTATCGATTATGCTACCATTAAGTACTTATACACGAAGAAAAATGCTAAATCGAGGCTAATTCGATGGATACTTTTGCTCCAAGAATTTGACCTTAAGATCCAAGACAGAAAAGGTGTTGAAAATCAAGTAGTCGATCATCTATCAAGGTTGGAACAAAATGAGGTAACTTATTCATTTATTCCAATTAATGAGAATTTTCCTAATGAGTATATCTTCGAGGTAAGACGAATCTATGAAACACTGTGGTTTGCAGATTTTGCCAAATACTTAGCATGTGGAATAATTCCTCAAGAAATGATGTACCAACAAAGGAAGAAATTCCTTCATGATAGTCAGTACTATTTCTGGAAAGAGCCATTTTTGTTTAAACAATGTGCAGATAACATAATCAGAAAGTGCGTAGGTAGAAGTGAGATTGACGAGATTTTGTACCACTGTCATTCATCTCCGAGTGGAGGACACTTTGGTGGTTCACATACAGAAGCAAAGATTTTACAAGCTGGGTTCTTTTGGCCTACATTGTTCAAATATGCTTATGCATATGTGAGAAACTGTGATAGATGCCAAAGAACCGAAAACATATCAAGAAGGAACAAGATGCCCTTGAAAAATATTTTAGAGATAGAACTTTTCGATGTATGGGGCATTGATTTCTTATGCTTGTTTCCTTCTTCCTATGGGAACAAGTATATCTTGGTAGCTATGGACTATGTGTCTAAGTGGGTTGAAGCTGAGGCATACCCAACTAATGACGCTAATGTAGTCATGCAATTCTTACATAAGCACGTATTTACACGATTTAAGACTCATAGAGCTATAATTAGCGATGAAGGATCTCACTTTGTAAATAAGTGGCTTAAGTGGTGGCTTGAAAAGTACGATGTGAAGCATAAGATTGCTACTACTTATCATCCATAGCCAAATGGAAAAGTTGAAAGGGTGAATCGAGAAATTAAAGGTTTACTTGAAAGAGTAGTGCACCCTAACAAAACAGATTGGTCTCAAAGGCTCGATGATGCACTATGGGCCTATCAAACTGCTGTTAAAACACCATTAGGGATGACTCCCTATCGGTTAGTTTTTCGAAAGGCAAGTCATTTGTCATTCGAATTCAAGAATAAAGCTCACTAGGCTTTGAAGCAATTGAATTTTGATCTTAAGCAAGCTAGTGAAAGAAGGATGTTACAACTCGATGAGTTGGAGGAGTTGAGGTTATTTTCATACGAGAATGCCAAGATGTGTAAAGAAAAATATAAGAGATGACACGATAGGCATATTCAACCTTGTGAGTTCAAAAAAGGTTAGATAGTGTTGTTGTTTAATTCAAGGCTAAGGTCATTTCCTGGAAAGCTCAAGTCCCAATGGAAAGGACCTTATATCATCCATAAAGTTTATCCAAATGGAGCAGTAGAATTATACGACAATTGTAGAGGTATGTTTAAAATTAATGCTCAACGTCTCAAGCATTATTGGGATGGTGAAGTTAAGTGAATTAAAACCTCGTTCAAATTATTAGACCCTTAATTTTTCATAAACCTACTTTTTAATAAAAAGTTAGAAGTTATTGTCTTAATTTAGTACATTTAATTAATTCTATCTACGAAGATTGGAACTTAAGCGGGGCCTCTGTGACCCCTTTAACTTTTCCTGGGAATTAATTTAACATAATTTTTTGAAAAGAAAATTTCTAATTAATTTTAAAATTTTTATTTTTAGTTTTAGTTTTATTTTTCATTTTTATCTTTGCCTTTAATTTTAATTTTAATTTTATTTGTTTATGTTTAATAAAGGGGGTCAAATTGGCCCAAGTACTAATCAGTTTATTTATTTTTAAGCAGTCTAGTTTGTAAATACAGTTTGGGCTTAAGGCCTAAGCAACAAAGAGAAGAAATTTACCCATATTACCATCCATAAGGGTTCCCAAAATCCCTATTATTTGCCACCACATTTCCCCTCATCTATACTTGCCGCCCAAGTTACTTAAGTAGCTAAAAATTTGCTACCAATTTTCCCTAATTCACCACTATATAAACCTCTCTCTACCACCATAATTTTCACAACCTTTCAACCAATTAGCCTAAACCCTAGCCACTCATTCTTTTTCCTCTTAACCGTCGAACTAAATCTTGAAAAATCTCCCCAAATCTTTTCCTTGATGCAAAACTCTAGTACTGATGCTGCATGACTTTTGCCAGAGCAACCCTTCCGCCGTTGTATCCCTATCACTGCCATATTCTATCATCGTTGCAAGCTTTGCACTACCGCAAGCTCGTCATTGCTGCAATGGAATCACCACTGCAAAACCTTGCTCTCAACCTTTGTCGATTTGTTTTTCATTCCTTTTCCTAAAATTTTACTTAATTTTTAGGAAAAATGTCCACATCTAGCAAAAAATCTACATCTTCCAAAAATCCCATTGTGATTCAAAATGAAGTGAAAGAGAGGTTTGATTCAATCTTTAAGAATCAACCTATGATGCTGAAAAAAGGTTTCAACTTGGAAAGCAATGATAAAATGGTTGTGCCCTTACCAATTCAAAAGACAATTGATGCCCTCAATTGGAATAATTTTTGTGATGCACGATCATTGCCTGAAGAGGAGTAAGTTCGAGAGTTTTATGCTAATTTGACTAAGTCAGATGCTACTGAAGTTTTTTTTCATAAGAAGAAGGTATCCTTAACTTCTAAGTCCATTAATAATTTGTTTAACCTACCTGACATTGAAGAAGATGAACATTTTTCCATGATGACAAACATAAATTGAGATTTTCTTCAACAAGTGCTTAATGTTGTGACAAATCTGGGATCTCAATGGATTATAAGGAAGTATGGTAGTCGTTCTTGCCGAAGGGAATATTTAAAGTCGTTGGCTAAGCTATGATTCTACTTTGTCCGATATACTTTTGTTGTATGCAATTATGACAGAAAGGTCTATCAATGTTAGGAAGATCATTCTTAAAGAGATCTATATTCCAAATTTGATCGTCGTAGTAATGACAGATTTCACTCGTTAATTCATTTCAATTTAAAAAAAAAACTTAGATATTTAAAACAAAAAAAATCTTCAGATGGTTATTAGAAACACTAAAATATATAGACTTTTTTTCAGTACCTTTTGAGCTTTACTTCATGTAGCTTCTAAGTTTCAATAGATTTTATGCTTTTTATTATAAAATAATTAAATTGAACTTAATTTAATAAACCTTTTGAATTTTATTTATTTTTGTAATAAATTTGCATAATTTGGCCAATTTGGGATAGTTTTGCACAATGGAAGAAAAAACAGTACTAGTCAACTTAAGGAGATTGGATTGCTGAAGTATCCTTCGGAGCATATGACACATGAGGATGGCTGATTATTTTACAGCCATGAATGCCCCAAATCAGCTTCTTGGACCCATTCACAAAATGTAATTGATCCAACAAAAATTTGTTCTAATTAATTTCTAGTCTGATATCAAAGAAAGAACCCAAAATATCCAATTGAAGGAGGATGAAGCATGAGCTTAAGAAGCAACACAAAATCCGTCTAGACCCCAACCAAATCAACTCCCAAAGCTAATTATAATATTTTCAAAATAGCCCTTAACTTTCTCCCAAACTCGTTCCAACCCCTCCTCTTTTTGTGCATTCTTACTTATGGCATTAAGCTAAATTTAACAAAGTCATCTCAACCCCTCTCCCTACTATCAAGGGTCAGCCATGGAAAGGGGGATTGGATTCTATTTTCAGCCAATACAAGTTGTCCTCTTCAAGAATAAATATCACCCCCACCTCCTCTCAGATCACTCATTCACCACTCACTTCTCTCATTCACTTATATCTTCTTTTCTCTCCTTTTGTCTTTCTATTTTCTTTTCTTTCCCTTGCCTATTTCCCCTCTTGAAAAAGTACTAGCAAGCCTCTTGGAGCAACAACAATCGAGCATCTTGAAGGCCTTTGATCGGTAGAACAAGTAGAGAGAAAGAGACGAATGCTAGTTTGGCTTCGAAAAAACACCAGATTTGTCTTCTAGTTTCCCTCTCTACTTCTTTTTAGTTTGTTTTGTGATCATAAACATGAATGCTTATTGTTTTGATGCTTCTAATTTAATTAAGATGACTTAAATTATGTTTGTGTTAGATTGATTGCATTATGTCCACTTAAATTATTAAAATCATGTTTGTGTTATTATATGCATTGGTAGTTTGTTCAATTAGATAAAATCATGCCAATGTTATACTTGCATTATAATTGTAAGGTAACAATTGAATTAATTATTAATCAGACTGAAATTGTAATTAATTTACAAAATATCTAATTGCTGCTTGTTTAACTTCTTAAGTGTAAAAGTGGTTAAATTAGCAATTGTATTAAACAATATTCTTAGCTTGCATAACTTGTAAGATTGTTGTGATTAAATTTGTTTCAATACATGAATGTATTACTACTTCACTCTGTCTTATACTTGCTTATGAAAATTGATTAATTAATTTAACATAGGAATATGTTTCAAAGACTAATTAATTGAGTAAGTATGTATGTGCATTAGTTAACAAAAGACCAAGTTGCCATGAAATTATTTGTAGTAACATGAACATAGTTTTAATAATTCTAAGTTAAAGGAATTAGATTAATCTAACACACTTATGCCATATTGATTAAAACCTACTAGAAATTGTGCTTGGAATTATAGTTTAATTTTAATTGTTTACTTAGATTTAATTTATAGCTCACATTTTCCAAAAATACATTTTTTCCTCTACCAATTTGCTTAAATTTACATTTCATAAATACTTGCTTGTACAATCCCTGTGGATACAATAACTCAACATACTTGTTACTTTATCACTTGTTACAATTATGTACACTTGGACATTTATATCATTCCAGTTATCCAAAGAAATGCAGACAACACTCGTAGTGCAACTCTTCAATATTTGATATGAATTTGTTGTGTGTCCAAGTTTTGAATACTTCGGTGCTTTAATAGAAAAATAGAACGAGGAGAGAGGGAAGTAGTGCTTCAAAATACGTTCCATGGATCAACTAATTTCATCAGATGCGTGCTTCAAAAGGTATTCGGTACTTTAAAAGGTACTTCAAATCTTACTCGGGATTCTCGGGGTCAAGGCACTTTTGGCAAACTTTTAGTGGAAATGGTAAGAAAGCTCGTCCAGTTGGGTGAGCTTTCTTGCAGACATGGCAGGAAAGCGCATCCAATGGAAATGGTAAGAAAGCTCGTCCAGTTAGGCAAGCTTTCTTACTATTTCCACTAAAAGTCTACCAAAAGTGCCCTAACCCTGGGAATCCTGAGTAAGATTTGAATCACATTTTTCAAGTATTCAATGAAAACACCTCTTTTGTGACGCGTTTTCAACCATGATTGTTTTCCTTTGTAATCTCACCCCTCCCCCTCACCTATAAAAGGGGGTCTCCCTTTCATACTCCACCATCCCTAAATCTATCATCTGTCCTGGCCTTCATCCCTCAACCTTACAATATTTCTCTCTCTTGGTTTCCTTCCCCGCTTTAGTATTAAAAAATTTCGTAGCTAGTAAAATTTTCGATTTGAGATATTCTTTAGTATTCGATAATGCATGTCGCTCTGAGACACATTTCATATATCCTATCGATATGGGACCATTACCTGTAGAAGTTGGGTTTCAGGGTGATTTTGCTTTATACGGTCATGGGTGGAAGTCTATGGAGAGGTCTCAGTCGACGACCGTTCTGAGGTCATGGATTGGAGTATAATGGATGATCTAGTTGATGGTCGTTATACGAGCATGAGCTCAACTTTTCGGATACCCGAAGATGTTATCTTATAAATACCATACAAAAGTTTGAGGGTATAATCATAAAAAAAATTGTGAGGCTTTCCACTATAATCGACATATTTTTTTTCACCATTTCCACATAGCCGGTATCTTTAACCTTCCTTCTTATCTAAAGTTTGGCACCGCTAGGGACACAGGAGGGCTCTTAAGTGGGCAACGGCTGTTGCGGTGCAGTAAAAGTGATGTTGTTTTTAGGCTGACAATGATTGCCGTTATTAAACAACCAATTAATAACTACAACCACTACCGCACCAACCCAAGTTTGACCTCTATTGTGCTGAAACATCCACTCTCTACCTGAGAGCCCTCTTGTGTCCACCTTAGTGTCAACCGTCAGATAAGAATGAAAGGTTAAAAATATCAGATGCTTGGAAATAGAGAAATAGCTTATTATTATGGTCTCAATCTTATTACGGTATATATAAGACATCATTTGCAGGTATCCAAAAAGCTTGAACTCATGATAACATAACAACCATCAACTGGCCCCCTATTATACTCAAACTCATGACCGCATCACGGCCATCGATTGAGACCTCCACTTAGACTTCGACCTGTGGCCATATCAAGCACTACCAGTCCAAAATGTGACTTCCATAGGATGGGTTTTTAAGGTAATGGTCTTATCCCAACATGATGTATGAAATGTATCTTTTAAGACACGTTATTGTATCCCCAGCCCCTCAAATCTACGTATAAAGTTGTAAGAGTATGCCCAAAGATCAATCATGAGATGGTTGTAATAATATACTTTATTTCATGTTTATTAATATAAGGCATTACCATTATTATTTCAGTTTCTTTTCTGTGTGTATAAATAAACTGTTTTATAATAATGTCCTGAGAATAATATGATTATTCTTAAAGGGTCCTTAGTCAAGTATTATTATTGGCTAGGACAACAATAATGCATTAAGACTAACATGTAGTTGATTGATGATAAAGAGTTGTCATTGATATGGAGTGTCAAAATTAATGCATGAATATGTGTGTTAGAGAACAACATATTGGACTGACCCACTATGAGTATGTTTCTTGGATTATTATGTAATTGTCACAACATTACTCATAGTGATTAATATGTATATGATCTTGAGACTTGAGATCATCATTATCCCAACATCGTGAGTTGTATATTTTGATACAGTCAAACATACACCGTAATTGGTTGTTCTATAAAGGTCAATGTTGGATATACCACAATCTATGTAGAAGGATATGATTTATCAATATAGGATAAGTCCCTCCTACATAATGGGAGTAATATCTTAGGCCACTTGATTGAGTGAGACTAGAAATGCATGGCCATGCTCAAATAAGTTGATATGAGATGTCATAATGATGCGACCTTAGCTCGGGAAATTGCTACCGAATCCATTGAGCTGCCGTGAGGGCCAATAACTCAATCACGAGTTAAGAATTTTCGAAATGCAATAGCAAGCTATGTGGAACGAGCTTGGGGAGAGCAAGTAGCCGAATTTGATAGTCGTGCTTCGAACCGTTCAATAGGCGTCACTTGCAATTTATTGCAAGTTGAATTTGTTTCTTTTAATTAAACTTATCTTAGTTTAATAAATAAGTTGCTGATCAATTAATTCAACTCATCTTAAGTTTTAATAAATAAGTTAATTATTGAACTTTATTAAATAAGATGCTTCTTAATTGATCTAGTTCCTAGGATTATTTATTGATGCATGAATTAAGTTCGTTTAATTATGCTTCTTTAATTAAACTAGTTGCTGGAATAATTATTGCATATATGTTTTAGTTCATTTATTTAAGTAAGTAATAATGTGTGTTATGATTAATAAGTGTTTTCATGTGTTTAATAAACTCATTTTAATGTGTTTATTGCAGGTGACTTTTCAGCTCATAGTTGTTACAATTCAAGGCTGTTATACATTGAATTAAGTGGCTGTTCAAGTTATTTTCAGTTACAATTAAAGGGGTTGTTATAAAGAAAGCTTAAAAATCATTAAAGAAGTTTTTAAAGAGCATTTTATGCCCTTTAAAATTCGGAAGCATCCTTTCTTCTTCCAGTAGTTTTTTTGAGCTTTCAAGAGAATTAATCAGGCCTTTAAAATGTCATTAAGGAGATGGTTAATAAGATGGTGTCTATTCAGCTGGCCAAGGACAACTCAAGAGTCATTTTCAAGCAATTAAAGACATTCAAATAAGCTGAATTGAAGTGACTTCAAGGAATGAGTTATTTGGTTCAAGCATAAGAAAAGACTTGAGTTTTTATGGCACATTAAGTTGGATGTTTTTGACCATTCGGTTACCTTGTTCTAGCACTATAAATAGATGTAATCAGCCTTAGTAAAAGGGACTTCTTGCTGAATATACATGAAATCTTTGAATTGTGAGTTATCCAATTCTTTTTGTTCTTACGGAATTGATTTGACTTATCAAGCGTAGCTTGTGGTGTCTATATTTTCTTTGTTTACCGAACTTATCACCTTTGGTGTGGCGTTCAATATACCTTTGGTTCCTATCATAGTTGATAGTGGGTCAAGGTTCTTTGCTGTTTCCTTAAACCGATAAACACCTAAGAACCATTTTGAGACTTGGGTCAAAAATCCATTATTGTTGGTTCATTCTCGGTCTTAGCCAATTAATTCGTTATTGTTTCTTATCTATTTTCTCTACTACCTTTATTTGAAGCCATTATCTCTATTTTGTTTCTTTTAAAACCGAAACGAGTCTATCCTACGCAATTCACGATCAGGCAATTCAAATACGACTCAACTCAACACCGAGGCAGTTCGTATCACATACTTATTTGTATATCATAATCTACTCAAGATATCAAGGACATTGGGATGGACTATGCAAGTGTGACTATTCCATGACTTGTGTCCAATCCAAAGATAAAGGACTTAAGGATTAATGCATGAAAGGTTAATCGCAAAAAGGTTATGTCGAATCATGAGCTCTTGTAACTTAGGTAGCAATGATGCATTGCTAGATGTCACTCATTGTTTGTAACATTAGAATCATTCTAGTATTACTGCTAACGTTACAAGAACCTACAGGGTCACACCCTATGGTTGAAATGAACGGAATAAAACATAGTTGGTATTGTGTTTGGTTGTCACATGAATTAAATTAATTATAGAATTAATTTAATTGGGTAATCAAATATCGAACATATTATATGTACAAGGTTGTTGTACACATAATGAGAACATACAGTAAAATGACCAGTAAGTCAGCAGGCATTGAGGCAGGCAGTCAGTACATACAGTACAAGTGGGGACTCTTTTTTGAAACATAAGGCCCCGAAGGACGTAAGGAGAAAGTCTAGCTTAGAAAGCATTCTGCCCCTTTCAATATCTTACTTATCTGTAAACTTTAATGAAAGAAAAATAGTCTATTTAATAGATTGAACACTTGGTTGACTTTCCTCTCTCTTTGCCGAGTCGGTCTCACATTCAGGTTTTTTCTAGATAAACTCTTGTATTCTATTAATATATGAATTTGGTTCGTATATAAATTTAAATAAATATTGTTTACCGAAATCCTTGTTATAATTAATGTAATTATAATTTTCGGTTTAAAACATTATTATATTTATTTATTTTTAATTATGATTATTATGTTCGGATAAAAATTTTATGAATTATGATTCATTATATATATACCAATTATAAGAGGGTTAGTGTGTGAGAGTTTTAAAAAAAACCTAAAAATAAAATCCCAATTTTTTGCTTGTGAAGTCTAGCAGCCGTCAAGCAAAGAATTCTCCAAAACAGTTTTGGGGATTTCTTCCGTTCATTGTCAAACTGGGTGGATTACGTAGAGGTCGGAATCACGAAAGGTTACGGCTTGGTTCGATAGTAGATCAGAATACTCGTTGCCGAGGCGTCACTGTCTACTTAGTTTAAAGTTTCGGTAATTTCGAAACCTTTATTTCACCTCGATTCGTTCCTTGCACATGGATCCATGGGTTGGATCGCAGGAAGTATTAATTTTTGCTGCGCCGTGGGGGTATCGACGTTCCAACAAAAGTTTCACAGTTCCACTCCTAAAACACTAAACCATAATTACTAATAAAAAACCCTAATCAATAACCTAAAAAATAGAGGACAAGGAGAGAGAGTGTAAAAGCATGTCCAGTTGGGTGTACTTTCACATTCTCTCTCCAAAATTGGTTTATTTCTCTAAATTTAAAAAAATGATATAAAAGGTCAATTAAAAAATAAAATTAGCATATATGCACAACTTAGCCTAAAATCCACTCAAATATGTAAAATAGGTGAAACTTTGTAAATTGCACCTTGCAAGAAAATAGTTAAAAGCTATTTTTTCTCTCAAGGTCCCTCTACTTTCCTCTTTCATTTTGTATTCTCAAGGGGGCCTTCTTTTTTGGTTTTAGTCGACGATGGTAGTAGCCTTTTGGCTGGCCATCACCCTTTTTTTCCTTTCTCATTTCCTTTTCATTCTCTTTCACTGTTTTCCCTCCCTACCTTGTCCTTTATTCTCTTCCCCTTTCTCCTTGCTCTACCCCTTTTTCCCCTCTATGGTTGGTAGCAAGGTTTTCATTCTTTCTCAAATGAGCAACCTTGGCTGGCAATTTTCCCTCATCTTCTTCCTTTCTCTTCCCCCTTTCTTTTCTTTTCTCTTCCCCTTTTGATCCATCATTTCCTTTGGTTGGGTAGCCTTTTTTTCACCAACGTCATCACCGGCCTATAGGTTCCGACAAGATGGGAGTGAGTGGCTCCTTTTCGAAAGAATAATGCATTATTTTGTCTACAGCACCTCTAGCCCTCCTTTGCCGTGTGGCTTTTGTTTTCCTTGGTGTATGCATCATCTCAAGGTTTTCGCATTTTCGAGAATGCCACCATGCAAGGTTATGGTTCTCATTTCTAGTCTTTTGGGCATACCGGGTTTGCTATTTCTCATGAGTTATCCACACCTATTGTCTCAGGTCAATAAGAGGCATGCCCATTCCAAGAGTGACTCTATGCATCATGGTGGCTATTCACTCTGATGGTTAAACACCAACATACAGGTGAAGGTTTTCGTCTTTACTCCTCTTTAATGGCTATGGGAGCTTGATTCACGTGGAGTTTGCTCTTCCCTCGAATATGGGTTTCAAGCTTTTTGAGTCTTGTCTCTGTTTTTTATATGATTTATCTCCAACTTATTGGTTCTTTTGTTTTAATTTGTACTTACCAATTGTACACTTGTACAGGAATTATTTCCCTAGTGCTTATAATATTTTTCTGAGAATGAAATGTTATGGCTAAAAAAATATGAATAAATAGGTTACATAATTTCAGCAACTCCTTTAAATTATTGGAAAATGTAAATGTGAAAAAGCTGGGTTTGTTTTGAATTCAAATTCAATTTAAAATTTGAGAAATAGTCATAAATATTGGACAATTCTATTCCTCTATTATTACTAGTATTAGTCAAACAAGATTTTAAAATTGTTTTTTTTTATATTTATTATATATATGATAAGTAGGCGTGGACTTTCCTTTGCTATTTCATGGTATTGAAAAGTAATTGTGTCAGACATCGGTTGCTTGATTTTCGATGAAAATAGTGGGGTCATGCATAACTTGTCACTATTGTAATAGTTTAATTAATCATTTATGGGTTTGTTTTTCATGGAAAATCAATTTTTATACTTCTTTGTATTCTTTATTTGATGAGATAAGAGTTTAGAGAATAAACACAGTTTTTAACTGCATGATGAGACCTAGCTTACATCATATATTCTTGACCATTTCGTTTTTCTAAAAAATAAAAAATAATTCAATATCGATTTATGTTTCACACGTGATTTTTTTTATGATATCATTATATTGGATAGATTACATATATAATATCAGACTTTCATAAATTTTTATTTTAAACATTTAGAATAAAAAAAATTATTTTAAACACTGCAATTTGAATCTACTTTAATTTTCATCACTCTCCGCAATAAAAGCTAACAGAAATCTTACTTCAAACTCCAACTTTCTCTTTTTTTGATCCACTTAGGATATCTACAATTAATAAATATTCTTTTTACTCTTATATTTATAACTAATATTTTAAGAATTCAATTTTCAATTATATGATAAAACCATACAATTCAAAAGGCAATTTCTTTAATATATATTTATTTTAAATGTCATTTGATACACAAATTAAACTATAATTTTATGAGGGTTTTTTATATTTTTATACAATAAATCAATAAAAATATTATTATAATAAGATTTGCACCTAAAAACATGGCATAATAATAATTAAAGGCTTAAAATATCATTTAGTACCTATGTTTGACATATTTTTCTAATGTGGTTCCTATATTATTTTTTATCCAATTTGGTACATGTATTTGACAAAAGTTATATATTTTGATACACAAAAGTGACGATGTTAACTTTTTAGTGTTTAATTCAAGCTTCAAGGTTGATTTGATGAAAGTTAATTGATAATAATATTAAATTTAAAATTTTCATGATTTTTAAATGAATAAATTTTGTGGTAATTGAGAATTTGTTTAATTTTATGCTTAATTTGTCAAATACAATTCTATGAATGTGATTTAATCCTAATTTTAGGGTTAATTTGATGAAAGCTAATTGCAAATATTATCAACTAATTATAAATTTTCATCAAAATGAACTCTAGAATTTGAATTAAACATTATTATGTTCAACTACTAAAATATATAACTTTTGGCAAATATAAATATCACATTAATGGACCAAAAAAAAACATAAATACTATACTAAAAAGGTATTAAACTTAAATACCCAATTATGTATCAAACCAACAATAATTTAACCATTATAACTAAAAATATCAATATTTTAATAAATATATATAGTATTGAAAACTAAATTTAGTATATGTTTATGATAAGAAGAAGTACCGAAATTCAAATATAAGATTTGCCGTCTGAAATCTGAAATCATGAAAAAATATATGTTTAATGATTATTGACTTTTAATTTTGAAAAGAGAAATTATTATAAATTTGAAAACCAAAGTAAAGCAGATTTACAAGCATTGAAAATGAAGCTGCCTCGTCATAATGTTGTTGATAAATTTAATTCCTAAACTGATTTTCTCTTTTAGGGTTTAATAACGACTTAAATATCGTCATTGTGAAGAAAATACCATGTCTTTATGAGGAAATTAGAAAATGAATTATTTTCATAATTCCGAATACTACACGATAATGGTGACTGAATTACATTTTAGAGTCATAAAAACTATAATTTGATATGTATGGACATATATAGTAAGGAGTCTTTTTGTAAATGCTTCGAGTAGCACGATTGAATTTATCTCAAATCTAATGTTGATTTGATCTTTTTTTTTTTTAATTTCATCCGACCTGATTAGAACCCGATTTTTCAAAATAAAAAATTCGACCCTAATTGATCGGATTGAGTCAAAACCCATTGGATTTTATTTATTTATTTATTTTTTTGTCTTCCCTAAATCCAACCAAAAGGGTTTTTTTTTTAATTTCCTTTGAATATTTTATTTACCTATAATTTTTTTATACTCTTCTCTGGAATTTAGTTCATGTATTTTTATTTTTAAGAATTTAGTTTTTCTACTTATCAGATTTCAAAATTCAAATCTTACTACTAATGCTGTTAAATTTATTTTGTTAAATTCAGGTTCACTGTCATTTTTAAGTTATATGACTATTAAGTAAATATTTTTTAAATTTCAAAATGCAGCATCAATAAACTTAAAAAAAGTGTAACAATATTAAATAATTAGACTTGAATTTTAAAATTTAAAAAGTAAAAGGTTCAATTCTAAGAATAAAAGTATAGAGACTAAATTCTAAAATTATTAAGAACAAGGAACTCATGGGATATTTTAACCTTTTATTTATTGTGTGAAACCACCTTTTATGTATTTTTGGTTTACATTATCTTGTCAAAGGCATTGTGGCTTAGAAGCGAGGGTACTCAATAAAAGCAATTTAATTATTTTGACATTTGGAACTTTTCTTTGGATCGATGCCGGTATGGTACGGAACTCCGCTTTTCCCTTAAATTTAAGGGCTTTTAGTTTTTCTTGTTTTTTATACATGTTTAAATAGTTACGACTATAATTTATATTTCAAATAATTATAATTAAAGAAATACGTGAATTTTAGATAAAAATGAAATTCAGATCTAAAATTTTAAAATTTTTCCGATTTCAATTTTATCATTAAACCTCCCCATTGGCTTAAAGGCTTGTGCTATACTTGTATTAATTAAATTTTATTATTATGAATACGATGATATTTTTTAATTATGTCAAATTAGTGTTATAATAACCATTTAAGCTATTAAACAGAAATCATGTTACCAATTTATTTATGAAAACAAGTCCATAAAAGGCTAAACTTAATAATCAAAAATTTTGATATACAATATTATCTTAATCATCAAGTCAAGTGGACTTAAATTTATTAATATCTTCACATCAAACAAATTTGAATAAGAATAGTACGTTTCATGTAGTTATATGTGAAAATTTTAAGTGATATTTAAAATAGTTAGGAAATCAATAAATATTTTGTGCAGTGATAAAATATATTATATTCTTAAGGAAAATTGTGTATTTAAACTTTAAAGATGATATTGTTGAAAGATATAATCATGAACCTCAAATATGTATTGTAAAACAAACATAAAGAAAATAAAAAAAGAAAGTTATAGTAGTAAAATTAGTTATTAAAGACGGTATGGTTGTTTTCCTAAGATTAAGATCTTGAGATTTTGGTAGTCTTGATTTGAGTCTTATTATGCGCAAATGCTATATGTGCCTTCTCTCTCAAATTATTTTGATTACAAATCTAATCATGTATGAGTTGTATTCAAATTTATTCGCATTTAAATTCAAATATTTTTTTTGATTTTCAGTCTGTTATATTTTATATTAAATTAATTTTAATTTTAATTAATCATGCCATATCATTTATAAATTTACTCATAATTATACTTAGAAATCGTTGGATTAGGCAATTAACAATTAATCTCTAGGAGCTTAGAGGCCAACCCTAAATTTATTCATTTGTCATTAAATTTAATAATTCATGTATTTATATTATATTATTTTGAAGATATTGTATAAAATCATTTTCGTATTCATATGCAATTTTTATATATGTTTTTGAATTATATAACAGTATTGTATTTAAGATATTAAATTCTAATATTCAAAAAAAAAAAAACACTAAGCCTTCACTTTCATATTAAAATAATAAATAAGGTCCTCTAAAGAGGGCGGGCCAGGTAAAGCCCGTTGAAAATTAGGCAAAGAGATGGAATTGGGAAAGGATTAAACGGTACCGTGCATTGTTTGGCAATTGAAAGTCAAACTGTCTGACAGTTTTTGCCAGTCAAATGAACTTGTTCAATCAACGGGCGTCTTTTTTTCCTTTTTTTTTTCTAACCATCAAACGATATTATAAACAATAATTTATATTTAATGTAATAATCGTGTATGGTTTATGTATTATTAGTGAAAAGATTATACATATTAGAAATAATTTTAAAATTAAATCCACCAGACTTCATTTTGAATAGTGTGATTATCTTATTTATTAATATTACATAAATTATATTAAATTATGATGCATGAATGAGTAAAAAAATTATTGATTCAAATCTCATTATATATAAAATTTTATTAATTTATAAATATATAAAAAGACAAAAAAAATATTCTCATAATAATGTAACTTTGTAATAAAAATGAATTTTTGGTAATTTTTTAATTTAACTGAAATATGATATTTTATTATAATAAAGACAAGGATAGGTAAAAATACCACAAAAGTCCTTTTACTAGGAATTTTATTCCATTTACCCCCTTTTTACTAAAAAAATAGACAAATTAATTTATGTACGTTAGATCAAAGAGCAAATTGATCCTTCTGTTAAAAATTTCTTTCAAATTTACTGTTAAAAATCAGTCCATGTATGTCAGCATAAGGTATATGTGGTACGCTATATATTACTGTTTGATCATTCTATTACCCATGCTAGTTTTTAATAGTAGATGGATGAAATTTTTAAGAGAAATGATCAATTTACTCTTTGGTCAAATGTATAGGGCCTAATTTGCCTATTTTTTTAGTAGAATGGGCAAAATACAATTTGACATCAAGTACAAGGGTCTCTATAATATTTTTACCCATAAGGACACTATCAATACATCAAATATAAACTTAGGTGATGTTTGATAAACTAAAAAAAAAATCAAGTACTGAAAAAATAAGTATTGAAAAATTAAGTACTTTATGGAATTGTTTGATAAATTACTTAAAATTAATTATTAAATTGTTTGCTAAATATAGATTTTAAATTATAAAAAAATACAATTTTACATTTTATCCTTAATTTTTAAACATTTCACCTTATGCTAAACAAAAATCAAATTTTGAATCTAAATTTTATAGAATAATATAATATTAAAATAATAAAATAGAATAGAATTAATTAAAAACATTCATCATTAATTGATAAGTAACTCTTATCTACTTATTATTTTTCACACTCTTTTGATAAAAAATTTATCAAATTATTTTTATTTAAGATTATCAAACACACATAAAAAATTAAATTATTATAAATTAATATTTTTAATGGTCAAATTAATAAAATATAAAACACAAAATAAATGAAAAGCATGCAAACAGAACATAAATATAAAATATATTTTTTAAAAATATCTATAGTTATAAAAATATGGGATTTGTGAAGGCATACTTGTTCTTATCTGATTGTTTTGATTGTCTAAACCAGCGTGCTTGGGAATCGGTCAAAATCCAACAAAGCATCCGACTCCTTCCATTTAAAGAAGTTTCAATCTCACTCAACCACCTTATAAAGCCTTCCAACTATGTACTAATTAGTAATTACCTTCAATCAACTCTACCTCTCTTACCTAACTCTTTAATTTCCCCTCCAAATTTCTGTTTTTCATTGCTTTTAATCAAATCCCCAAAAATCATTGCTTCTCTAGAACTTACAGAATGAGCAGAAAAGGGCACTCCCATAACAAGTTGGTGAGATTCATCACAATTCCTTTCAGAGCCTTGGGCAAAGCTAGGGATCTTTATGTTAAAAGCATGACAAGCTGTGCTTCAAGGGTCAGCTTTGGGCAAGGCAGTGGTGATTACTCAGGCCAATATTCAGGCTTGCCTAGGAGCTTTAGTGCAAGCTCTGCCACATCTAGCCATGATAATGAAGATCTTAGAGACCTTATTAGGGCTGCATCGGTTAGAAGCTTGGGACATAGGAATGAAATAGAGATGTTCATGCAAGAACAATTGAAGCAGATGAGATCATCGAAAGGGTTGCCAAAGAGTAGCAGTGTGGGGATGGGAAGAATTGATGAAGATAAGCCTTGTGATGATTTTGAAGAAAAAGATGAAGCTCCTGTTGATAACAAGAAACAAGATTCTTTGTTTAAAAGAAGTAAAACCTATGCTTCTGTCACAAAAAGAACTAGTGTTGCTTTTGATTCTTATTGATTTCTGTAACCTTTTTTTTTTCTTTTTTGCATGTAAAGGGAAGCAAAAAGAATCTCTCTTTTTTCTTTTCTCTATTTTTTACCAATTTTTGTTGTTTAGAGATGGTTTCATTAGAAAGTTTATGGATTATAGAATTTATATGCAAATGGAATGAATCTTCTCATGTTTGCAGCGGGAAGAAATACAATTATGTCCAAAGTTAGAAGTAGAGACTGAAATTTTCACTATCAATGCAACGCAAGTGCCAAACAATGATAAAATGGGCAGTATTTAAAGCCTTCACGGAATCCGTTAGTGCCAAATTTGGAGCCCTTAGCCTTCTTCAGCTAGTTAAAATAAAAATTGACCAAGGCGGGAAGAAAAACAGGGAATCCATAGTAATCTAGTTTTGGACATAAAACCCATGCTAAAAGGGGGATTTTAGTGTGAAATATTTGGTTTTATCTTGTTTTTTAGTTGACATTTCCAAATTGAAAACCGTTTGGGCAAATATTGTACCAAGTTAACGAAATGTTAGATACTGTCTTTAAAGGATATTTTGTTATATAATGTATTCGAGTTTTTCAGTTATAAAATATGAGCAAGAATCAATAGATCATATCAGAAAAGGAAATATTTTGTAATTTCAAAAAGATAGAATGAGTGAGAAAAAAAAGATAGAGTTTGTAAAGATTTGTTTAGAGTGAATTGAGCCATAATATATATAAGACTTTTAGTGACTAAAAATAATAAAAATAAGTGGACTTAAACTTCGCCAAAAATAGTTTAAAAAATGTTTAATGAATTTAGGCTTGGCTAAATTTAAGTTTTACTACGCAAGTAATTTACTTGTCTCATACTCTAAAAAATTCAGTAAAGAGGTCAGACACTTCAATATATCACGTGGATTCACGCTACACTGGTCATTCAAGCCTAATTCTCATGCGCGTGAGTCTACCCTCTCAACTTGGTTCTTACTAACCTAATAAAGTATAATGGTTTATAAACAAGGGTAGCAAGGTTTAAGAAATGTGCGATTTGGTTTTTTTGAAATATTTCAATTTTTCCAACAATCCCTCATACATTTTAAATGAACCAAGGATAAAGTTTTACTCAGTATCTACTATTTAGATATAATGCATTGACTCTGGTGTCTTTTGGGCTATGAACCAAAATTAGAAAGAATGAGACATAATTTATAGAATAATTGGTGACACATAAAATTTCTATTAATTAAGAATTCTTCGCCTAAATTAAAATTCTCACAAATCACATTATACCTAAAGTATTGTTTTTCGACGCGATTGTGTGCTAATAGGTTATACACATGCTTGTAAAAAAATATGGATTTGATAAAGAATGAGGCTCTACCATAAATCTCGTAGAAACAACCCTACTTCACACTCATATAGGTCAATCCATCAAGTGCATTCTACATATTAATACACACCAACTATAAAAGAATATGGATTTGATTTAACGCTTTTACTCATCTTTTTTTTACTGTTTTAGCACTATTTACAGCAGAGGAGGAACATAATTTTATAGTGCTTAACGAATCAACTAATGAATTCATTATTACCCATATTGTAACACTCCATACTTGATTCAGTCACCAAACCTGAGCTATGGAATGCCACATTGGCCATCTAAGTGACTATTCGGTTAAACTCCAACCGAACCTCCAACACACTGCACAAATATGTTCAGATTTGAGAAAAGACAAGCCAACTCACATCGCTTACTTCATGACGCAGTAGTAGTAATATGCGAACCTAAATTGTTTGTAAAAGCTTAACTTCACGTTCCCTTACATAGCTCACGCATTCTTAGTCTTCACAGAATAAGTCTCCTAAAATAGGGAAGGTCTTGCAGACGATCCTTTTGTGTTTAGAGTCTATGAACTTGTATTGTAGGGTTTCTCCTATTTCGCACATCGAAAATTATTAAGGGTTCATACCGATAGGAAGTTGACATACTTAACATTTAGGAATATATTTATAGTTATATCGTTTCACAATCTTGTAATAAATAAGTAACCAAAGTCTTGGAACAATCAGTTAAGTCAATAGAGAGAAAGATATTTCCACGCCCAGCCAGAGTCCCACATTACCTTTTACTCAAAAGTTGATTTGTACCAACTATTTAGTGTTTATGCCTCGTCTGGATCACTCGCTGTGCCGCTATGCACCGTGCGATCTAGTTGTCTATAGTATTTAGAAAATATTGTGTGAGCTTTTGCAAACTCAGTGAATGTACAGGAAGAACCACATAGCACGCACAAAACATAAGTTAAACAAAAGCTTTAACAAGGTTACTGAATTTCAAACTGGGTTCGCCATACTTACGTGAAGCTTGGTTCATGGATACTTACTATCAGTTAGCTTAAAACAGTAAAACACAATAATTTGGAAAACACAATCTTGTTCATATGTTCTTTTTTGTTGGATAAGTGGATCTCCTTATCCCATAAGTGAAGCATATCCTATTGAATGGAGCTTGGCTCAACATTCCCTTATTCCACCTAACCTCTCCCAAGGCCTCTCGCCTAAACCATAAAACATAAGGATGAGCACTCACAATCCTATGACATGCCATTATATCCAATGATTACTAAATATTATAGTGTTAAACATTTACTTAAACATAGAGCTCACAATTCATGGTGAGCTCGCGAAATACTATTCATGATTAGCTCGCAGCTTAGAACTCGCATATCAATGTTCATAAAAATACACATTTAAATATATTCATAAAACAGAGTTTTAAAAAAAGCTTACTCTCAAAACTTGGGATAAAGTCCTAAAATCCCAATTAACACTATGGTTTATGCATACAATTGATGATCCTTGAACACTCACTAGTTTGTTGAAAGCTTTAAACAAGTTTTGTCTTTCCCCTGTCTTTGCTTGTAGACGATTCTATCTGATTCACAATTTCACAAACACACACAAGTCACTACCAACACATTAAGACTCATACATTAACACAGGCGAACCTAAGTTCGTGATAGATTTGGTGCCCTAAGTGTAGTATTTTCGAAAATATACAATTGTAAGTTTTTCAAACAGATTGGTTAATAAAACAAATTCATTGATTACATTAATATACTTTGTATAGTTATCCTCAAATGGTTTTTGCACATAAAGAAAAATATAAGCAAATGTTGTTCATTGGTTATCTATTGTTTAAATTGATAGTAAGTGATATTATGTGGTCAAATCGTAGTACAGAAAGACAGCTTGTATTAGTAGACGAACCTAAACCTATCCTTAATCTACTCGAAATGAGCAAACCAATTGAAAGACTAATAAGTCATCTATCATGTCCAATTGGGGAGATGCCTTGTCTTGGGCATCGAAGTGGATGACTCCTAGAAGATAGAGACATAAATGTAACTGACTGGATTAACAGTACATCGGACAGGACCCAAACAAATAAAACCTAAATCTTTTTATGGATTTATTCACTTGTGACTTCATAGTGTGGCATAGCTAAATCCTGAGTGGATGGTGGACTATGTATGTGTGGCTTGTACATTTTGATATAAGTAAAAGCCTGAGTTCAAATAAATAAGGAACTGAAAGCTGGTGTGTTGGGTGTACGACTTCTGTAGTATGTAGCATCATTCACAAAACTGGAATTCATAGCCCAAAACATGGGTAAATGATATCCTCTCATTGACATTACATGGTTGATGAAAAGTAAATGTGGCCATGGGTTGTCCGTCTTTGTGATGGATGACTTGATCACTATTTGATAGTTATTGAATTTTTCATGAAAAAAGATGTAATGGTTACCATGAAATAAAATAGGATCATATTGGGAGAACCGATATTATCTCAAATAGATCAATGATATCCTATGAGGGTAACACACTTATGACAAGGTCATTAGACGAGCACTAAGTAGTTACTTTTGTAATGGTATGTCGTTGGGGAGAGCTCAATCATGATACTATAGCGGAATGACTTCGTGACTAAATGAGTTTATAATTAATACATGAAAAATCGAAACTTAATTATATATCATTTGAGCCTCAACTACATATGTCCAATCATTCCCTTCGCTAGCTCATTGATACCAGAAATGAATAGAAAAAGAGAAATGAGAAGCATTCATGAATGATTATGGCTTTCTCCGAAATGGAGAAATGTAATTATATGGAAGTGAATGTAGGTTTCCAAAAATGAAAATGGAAATTTGCAATCCTATATAGGATTACTTAAAAACTGATGGAAGAACGAGTTTATGTTTTCAGACTATTTTGAAGCCCAAAAATAAAAATAAATAATTCATTCATAGTGAACATATTGATTATGAAATATTGAACGAATTTTCTCGAAATTTTATCAGGGTAAAATTGTCAAAATTTTACTCAAGTAAAATTGGGATGAGAAAATTATTTAATATGTAAATATTAAATTTTATTTTGAGAAATAGAAAAATTGAATCAGGTTGGACTATGTTACTCAGTACTAGGTCAAAAAGGCCCAACGTAATTTGGCCCGATATCAGAGAGGTCCAAAACCCCTCATATAACATGAAGGGGGTAGCAACCCTAGTAGAAATGCGAGGGTGACTCATTCACCCTTCTCCTACTCTAAGTAGGATATTGTTTTTCTATTTCAAATAAACCTTTACAATTTTATAAGGGTTCTACCTTCTCTTCCTATAAATAGATGGCATTGGTAGAGTTATTGACACAACTTTTGAGAGATTATTATTCTGCAGAATAAAATAGAAAATTTATTCTCAACTTATAAACATACTTTTCATAATAAAAATTATACCTATTTTTATTATAGAAGAGAGAATTTTTGTTTTCAACCCAAAAAGAAATGTTTTTTTTTCTAGTTTTGTGTTTTGATTTAATTGGTTCTTGTAACAGCCCGTTTTCATTAATATCAGAACAGTGGTTTCGGGACCACAAATCTGATGTGTAAATATTTATTTTATTATTATTTTCATGTCTCTGGTATGTTAGTAAGGTCGTATAAAATTTTCGTTAAGAAATTTTAACGTTTGCATGCTTAATTAAGTAAAAAAGGACTAAATCGTAAAAAATAAAAGTATAATTCTATTAGTTAAAGGTGCTAAATTATTATGAATTTTTAATATGAGTGGGCTTATTGGTAATTAGACCATTTGATTAGTTGGTGGACATATTTGAACATAGCTTAAATGTTTTTTAAAGTTAAAAACAAAGGTTAGTTTAGTAATTAGTAAATTAAACGAAAAACAAATAAAAGAAATAATGTACTCATCTTCTCCAAAGTTTCCTACCACCGAATTTTGAAGGAAATAAATCCATTCTTAGGGTTCTTAAATTCGGCTAGCTAGAGGGAGTGCATGTAAGTGAAATTTCATCCTGTTTTTAATGATGTCTATGTTTTTGAAGTTGTTGTAGCTTAATCTAACTAGCCTAGGAATTAATTTGAAAATTTTTTAAAGGTTTAGGGTTTTTCCATGAATGTTCTAGCATGATTTATGAAGTTTGGTGAAAGATTATGAGTCTTTTTTGTTAAATAAACAACTTTTGTAAAGTGATTTTTGATGAAATTATCATTTAAGGACTTATATGTAAAATTAGTAAAATACCATGATGAAATTGTGAAATATTGAGTTGTATGAGGTTGTATAAGTCCATAGGTAATTTGGCTAGCTTGCATGTGGATTAATTTGCATAAATGTTAATTTACGAGCTTAAAGACTAATTTGTAAAGAAGTTAAAACATTAAGGGCAAAAATATAAATTTAAAAAGTATGAATTTTGGATTGAATTGAATAGAATAAATATTAAATGGATTGAATTAGCTTATTAAGATCAATTTAAACCTCATACGAATCTAGATCGAGGGAAAGATAAAGCCTCGAATTAGTTGAACCTATTTCGACATCTTTAAAATTGAGGTAAGTTCGTATGTTTAAATAACATTTTAATATTATTTGATTTATATGTTATTATGCTATTTATCAAGTTATGTTACGACAAAAATCCAATGACGTTTCGATGAATATCGAGTCCCATTTGAACCTTAGGAATAAATAGGATACAAACGACATGCCATTAGGGTTACAATGTTTCATGTGCTGGTCCTGAATGTCCTACCGATGGTTGAGTTCTAGTATTTGTTGTGGATACTCGTTAGCTTGTGTGAGCGGACCCATTTACGGCTCGAGTGAGCATCAATGTAAAGAAAAAGCAAAAGGAATGGTTTCGACCATATGTTTAGCACACTTTGTGTGAGCTTCCCGCGTATCCAATATTATTTTAAGTGGTTCAATGGGCATGAAAAGGGAAGGAACAATAAGTGTTCCAATGGCTAAGTTATGAACTTATGGAAAGGTATAAATTGATATGATCAAAGTATGAATAACCATGTTTATGGAAAGTATGAATTTAAATATGCTATGTTCATGAAATCTATCTTAACATGTAATGAGTTTGTTAAGTTATGTGTTTAAGCAGTAACTTGTGTTGTTGATGATGCTTAGGCTTGTGCCATGCTTATGTTGGCTTGGTTCATATTTAATTTTAAAATTATGCATTAAAATGGTAAGTTATGTTCATGTTATACAAACTTACTGAGCATTTTATGCTTACGTTGTTTTCTTTCCTATGTTTTATAGATTATCGGAAGCTCAATCAATTTGGAAGCTCATCGGAGACTTATCACACTATCCAACGATTATATCGATAGATTTTTATACTTTGGTCAAGGTTATAATGGCATGTATATGTGGACTTGTGCTTAATGATCTAGTTGTTATGTTTGGCATGTATATATGGTATTATGGTTGGTGTGCTTTTGGTACTTTGATGCCTTGATGGTTGGTGTTGATATAGCTAAGTGGATGTATGTTTTGAATGACCAATTTGGTATGTTAGGATGTGATTTGGTATATGGTAAATTGGGTTATGTTTTGGTATGGAAATAAGTAGTTGTGTATGGTTCATTTATGGAAAAATATGCATATGCTTAGACAAGTTTGATGGTTGTGTTTGAGGTGCCTATATGGCATATTGGTTGGATGAATAAAAAGCCTTTTTAATTGGTCTTATTATGCATGTTTTGGGCATGATTTAAGGTCTTGGTTATATGTGCAAATGGCTTGTAAGTACATGCTTGAATTGGGTGAAAGATATGGCTTAATTTTGGCCTATTTCTTGTCCACATGGCCTAAGAGATGAGCGCGTGTCTCCATCGTATGTGACACACGACCATGCGACACAGCTGTGTGTCCCCTGTAGGTTTTAAAAGTTGCATTTTGAATGTTACATGGCCTAGCACACAAGCGTGTGAGGCCATTTCAAGTGTTACACGGCCTGGCACACGGGCATGTGGCTTGATTGTGTGGCCCAAGTCAGAGAGTTACACGAGTACAGACACGGGCTGAGATACGACCATGTGTCCCTATTTCTATTGTTACATAACCTAAGACACGGGCGTGTTTCAGTCGTGTGAGTCACACGGCCTGGCCACATAGTCATGTGACCTCTGCAGTTTGAATTTTTCTAACTTTTTCTTCAATGTTTCAAATGTTTCTGATTTAGTCCCGGATCATTTCTAAAGTTTTTCTTAGGCCTCGAGGGCTCGAATAAGGGATGACATACATGAATATGAATTGATTATGCTATCTTTAATGAAATGTTTGGAAATGTATGTTTTATGTTACGATTTTATAGTAAGGATCTGTAACCCTATTTTAGAAATGAATACAACTTAAAGGTGTTATATTTAGTGGTATTAGAGCTACAGTTTAGTCGATTCTCAGACTAAAGGTAGGGTGTTATATATAACTTGTGATAGTGTAATAACTCTTGACTCAATTTGAACTATGCTTTCATATAGATAATGTCATCCAATCGAGCCGATTTCAATGAGGCTGAAAGTAACGCGCAAGCCACCGTTCACGGGGCTGCATCGAGTGGCAGTAGGCCCATACTTGAGGGTCGAGGAGGAGAGGCTAAAGAAGCCTTCTTCCAGATGATGAATGAGTGGTTTACTGAGTTTGTACGAACGAACCCGATGGTTTAATGACCTCCACCCTCACATGTTCCCGAACCGGTCCTTGTAGTTCCTCAGGGTTTTGAACCAGTACGGGCAAGTAAGCCTCCAATCAATAAAATTCATAAATATAAGGCTGAAGAGTTTTGAGCTACGTCTAAAGATGATCTAGAGAGAGCTGAGTTCTGTTTAGAAAATATAATCAAGGTTTTTGAAGAATTATCTTGTACATCAATTGAATGTGTGAAATGTGTTGTTTCTTTATTGAAAGACTCAGCTTATTAGTGGTGAAACACCCTGGTTTCAATTGTGCCAAGAGAGCGAATAGACTGAGAATTCTTTCAAACCAAGTTTCGAAAGAAATACATAAGTCAGAGGTTTCTTGACTAGAAACACAAAGATTTTCTCGAGCTTAAACAGGACCAGATGACAGTATCCGAGTACGAGAGGGAATTTGTCTGATTGAGCAAGTATGCCTGAGAATGTATTCCTACCAAGATTTCCATGTGTAAATGGTTTGAAGATGGGCTGAATGAAGACATAAAGTTGTTAGTCGGGATTCTAGAATTGAAAGAATTTGTTGTTCTAGTTGAATGAGCACACAAAGCTGAAGAATTGAGTAAAGCTAAAAGAAAAGTTGATTATGAGGCTCATGATTTAGGTAACAGATCGGTGGGAACATCATTTCAACCACCATCAATGAAATCAAAAGAATATAATAACTGTAACAGCCCGATTTTGGGCCTAGTCGGAACAATAGTTTTGGGATCACAAATCCAACAAGGAAAAATTTATTTTTCTTATATTTTTATGGTTTACGATTTCACGGAATGATTTTGTGAAAATTTCGTTCGAAAATTTTGACATTTGGGCAGTCAATTTAGTCAAAAGGACTAAATTGTAAAAAGTACAAAAGTTGAGTTCTACATGTTAGAGGTGTTAAATTGTTATGAAACTTTAAATTGGAGGTCCTTATATGGTAATTAGACCATTGGTTAAGTTGGTAGACAAAAATGGGCATGAGATAAGTGAAATAGGAAAATTTTAAGTTAGGGGCAATTTAGTAATCTAGTAATTAAAATGAATTAAAAGGGAAATAGATGGCAAATTGTGCTCATCTTCTTCATTTGGACGAAATCAGCAAGGGGGAAGCCATTTTTAGGGTTTTCAAGCTTCCAAGCTCCATAGTAAGTGATTCTAAGCCCTGTTTTTAATGTTCTTTACGTTTTTTGAGTCCCAGTAACTTGATTTTGCTTATTCTAGCAATAATTTAATGTAGGGTTTATATTTGGAAAAATACCCATATGTGAAATTTATTTATTTTGATGTTTTGTGGTAGAATATGAAGCTAGAAATTATGTTAAGCAACTTTTGCTAAGCGATTTTGAGTAAAAACGAGTAAAACAACATAATCTATAAAAATACTAAATGTTCATAAGTGTCAGAGTGGGAATTTGATGTTGCCATAGAAGGGAAAAATGTTCAGCATGTCATAATACATAAGAATAAGGGATGAAGTTTAATTTACGAGCTTTGGGGAAAAGTGTAAATATGCAAAATTTAGGGGCAAAATTGTAATTTTGCCAAAGTTTGAGTCAAGGACTGTTTGATAAATGTGAGTACTAAATAAGTCAAATGTGTTATTATAGATCAAGAAAGAAGTGGAATCGACATTGACCGGAGAAAAGAAAAGATTCAAGACTAAATTGCTAAATTTTTATATTGTTGCATCAAAGTAAGTTATGTGTAAATAATAGTAATATACTTTTATAAATTGTGAATTTTATTTGATATGTGAATCAATATTGAATGTGGACGGAAAATTGTTCATGAATTATTCAAGTGATAAAGTGTTGAAAATAAAGTGTTAAATGTAAATTACCGGTTGAACTTAGGAATAGAAGTGGATACAAGTGACATGTCACTAGAGATCAGTGTTACAGTGTTACAGTGAGTCCCGGGTGCTGGGTGATCTAGCATGTGTTGCAGACACCTGACAGCTTATGTGAGCAGGCCCATGGACATTTCCAGTGTTATTGATCAGTGGTAGCTTCAGCTACATTTCAGTGGTAGCTTCGGCTACATATCAGTGTGGCACTTATGTGCTAATTCTCTACGTATCCATGTATATTCCAAGTGTTCAACGGGAAATTGACTAAGTGAAAATACATGAGATCATGTAACGATTAAGTGTAATTGAATAATGAATATATGTGTGGAATTGAATTGAATATTGATTTGAAAATGGAAAAGTGAATTTTGAATTGAATAGTGATTAAAAGTGAAAAAGTGAAATTATGAAAAAGTAGAATTAGCAACAAAACAGTTTTGGATAGTAACAATAGTGTGACTTTGAAAAGTCACCAAAAATGTTGGAAATTGAATTAGAGAGTGAATAAGATATGAAATGAAATCTTAAGGAGTCTATTTTTACATAAAAGAAACAGAGAAAGCAAAAGAGTTATACATTTTGAGATATTTTAATTTTAGTGAGGCAAGGTCGGATTGATTTCGGAATCCCCTGTTCTGACTTTGAAAAATAATTAAAAATTGTACAAAAATTATTATGAGTTATAATTTATATTCTTAGAATCCTTAATAAGTCTATTTTAAAATGGAACAAATGTGAATATCATCCGAGTTCTGTACAATGAGATAATTCATTTTTAGTGAAGAGAGGTCAGATATGTTGAGCAGTGAAAAAGGGGTGATTTTAAAGAATAAACTGTACTAATTGGCCAAGTCAGAAATTCTGAAAATTTTACGGTAAGAAGGTATGTGAGTATAGTTTCAATTAAAATTAACGTATCTTAATTTGGAGCTCTGTAGCTTTGGTTAAAAATGATTTAGTCACTCTGACTCAAATAGATAGCTTTAAATTTAAATATAAGTGAATAGTGAAATTATGTATAATGCTATTTAAGCATGTTTTACACATAAAGGATGTGGAATGGAGAGGAGGAGGAGGACAATAAAATGTATGAAAGAATTGTGTATAATGGTCATATGCCCGATTATAATCGGTAAATATTAAATTGAATGGTAAATACGTATTGGTACTGAAGGAACTATTGCGGTATTGAAAAGCAATTGATCAAATGTTTAAGAAATTTAGTTATGACATATATATATGTGATAATAATGATATATGGATGATTATATCATTGAGTTGCATTGATTAATTCGGTCTATGTGATGGAAATGTCAAAAACATTTGTCTTTGATATGTGATGATCATGGTTTAAGCTCATATGGGAAAATAAAGTTTCATAGTATGAGAGTGTGGTATTGAAATATATATATTGGATTAAGAAATTGATTTGAATTGTGAACATGAAAGATTGTGAATTGAATAAAATGGAAATGGAGCTTTGATTTACATGAGTAAGTATCAGGTCTCGTAGGCCCTATTTGTTATGAATATAATATTTTGAGGATATGTTGTAAAGAATTATAAAAGCATGTTAAAAATTTGAAGAGTTTAAATTTGAATGAAATTTTGTAACTCGGTTTAATATGTTTACATGTGTAAGTGTTCTAGTAATGTCTCATACCCTATTCCGGAGTTGAATACGGGTAAGGGGTGTTATAATAACCGTTCGTCAGTTTTAGAGGGTTATTCGAGTAGAGACCGATGTAAATAACATGCAGGTTCAAAACCTCAGGCTACGTCTGTAGCTAGCGTAGACAGTGTTAAGAGGTAGACCACCTCGAAACACTGGAAATATAGGAAATAGCTGTAGTGGTACAAAAGACTCTGCTGTGAGATCCGAGGCACAATCACCGGCTAGAGCTTACGCGACCCATGCACGAGAGGAAGCGTCAATGCCAGATGTTATTACTGGTACATTTTCTATCTTTGATACAAATGTTACTGCTTTGATTGATCTGGGATCAACACATTCGTATGTATGCACGAATCTAGTGTTAAGTAAGAAATTGCCTTTCGAGTCTACTGAATTTGTGGTTAAAGTAACAAACCCCCTAGGCCAGTATGTGTTAGTTGATAAAGTCTGTAAAAATTGTCCTTTAATGATTCAAAGTTACAACTTTCTGGTCGATTTGATGCTGCTACCCTTTGATGAGTTTAATGCAATTTTGGGGATGGATTGGTTGACTCTGCATGATGCTATAATGAACTGTGAACGAAAGCTTATTGTATTAAAATGTTCCAAAAACTGCGTTCAAGACCAGGTATGGACATTATGAATTTCTTATGATGCCGTTTGGTTTGACTAATGTACCTACAGTATTTATGGATTTGATGAATAGAATTTTTAGACCATATTTACGAGATGAGACTGAACATACTAAGCATTTGAAGATTATTTTGCAAACTTTGCACGAAAAGTAATTGTTCGCTAAGTTTAGAAAATGTGAATTATGGCTTCGAAAAGTCAGAATTTTGGGACATGTTGCATCAACCGAAGGCATTAGGGTTGATCCAAGAAAAAATTATACTATTGTAAATTGGAAGCCTCCAAGAAATGTATCTGAAGTTAGAAGTTTTCTAGGTTTAGCCGGATATTACAGAAAATTCGTCAAGAGATTCTCGATAATTGCTACACTGTTGATGGAACTGTTGCAAAAAGATGTGAAATTTGAGTGGTCTGGGAAATGACAACAAAGCTTTAATCAATTAAAAGTATTGTTAACTGAGGCACCAATGTTAGTTCAGCCAGAGTCGGGTAAAAAAATTGTGATCTATAGTGATGTGTCATTAAATGGTTTGGGTTGTGTTCTGATTCAAGAGGGCAAAGTGATAGCGTATGCTTCTAGACAGTTGAAGCCGAACGAAAAGAATATCCGACACATAATTTAGAGCTTGCAACGATTGTATTTGCTTTGAAGATTTGACGACATCATTTATTCGGAGAAAAATGTCACATCTTCATGGATCATAAAAATCTGAAGTACTTGATCTTACAGAAATATTTGAATTTGAGATAGCGTAGATGGCTCGAGTTATTAAAAGACTATGATTTGATAATTGATTATCATCAAGGAAAGGAAAATGTAGTTGCTGATGCTTTGAGTAGAAAATCCCTGTTTGCTTTGTGAGCTTTGAACACGCGGTTAACATTAATTGATGATGGTTCGATTTTAGCTGAGTTGAAAGTTAAACCGATGTTTTTGCAACAAATTTGAGAAGCTCAGAAAAATGATGATGTGTTGACAGCTAAACAGAAACAGATTGAGACAACTTCTGATTCAGACTTTCAGATTGGGTCCGATGATAGTTTGTATTTTAAAGGCAGAATTTGCGTTCCGAGAAATTCAGATCTCATTCAGAAGATTTTGCAGAAAGCTCATAGTAGTAGCTTATCTATTCATCCAGGCAGCAATAAAATGTACGGTGATTTGAAACAAATGTACAGGTGGCCAGGGATGAAACGAGAGATTTTTGAGTTTGTATCAAGATGTTTAGTTTGTCAGCAAATTAAATCTGAACATTAGGTACCATCTGATTTGTTACAACCAATGATGATTCTAGAGTGGAAGTGGGAACACATTACTATGGATTTTGTATCGGGCTGCCTCTATCTTCGAAAAAGAAAGATGTTATTTGGGTCATTGTCGATCGTTTGACGAAATCTGCACATTTTATTCCTATGCGTACAGATTATTCACTCGAGAGATTAGCAGAGTTGTATGTTGTAAAGATTGTCAAATTGCATAGGGTGCCAGTTTATGTCTCGATTTTAGAGCAAGTTACATGGGGCTCTAGGTACTCGTTTACATTTTAGCACCACGTTTTATCCTCAGATTGATGTTCAGTCTGAGCAAGTGATTCAGATACTTGAGGATATGCTTCGATGTTGCGTTTTAGAATTTGAAGGTAATTGGGAGATATTTCTACCGTTAGTTGAATTCGTAAACAACAATAGTTATTAATCGAGTATAAAGATGGAACCGTACGAAGATTTGTAAGGTTGGAAATGTCGAACTCCATTGTATTGAACTGAGCTCAGTGAGAAAAAGCTTCACGGGATTGATTTGATATGAGAAATTGAAGAAAATGTTAAAGTAATTCGAGATAGTTTGGAAGCAGCTTCAGATAGACAAAAATCTTATGCAGATTTGAAAAGAAAAGACATTGAATTTCAAGCTGGCGACAAAGCCTTCTTGAAAGGTTTGCCCTGGAAGAAAGTTCTTCGATTCGGTCGTAAAGGAAAGCTAAATCCGCAGTTTATTGGGCTGTCTAAGATTATTGAAAGATTCGGGCCAATAACATACAGATTAGCTTTGCCGTCATAATTAGAAATGATTCACAACGTATTTCATGTATCAATGTTATGACAGTATCATCAGATCCATCGCATGTGATTTCACCTGTTGACGTTGAAATTCAACCAGATATGACGTACAGTGAAGAACCGATCATAATTCTAGCTCGAGAGGTTAAAGAGTTAAGAAATAAAAGTATAGCTTTAGTGAATGTTCTTTGGCAATGACACGGAGTAGAAGAAGCTCCTTAGGAACTAAAAGAAGCTATGAAAGTGAAATACTCGAACCTCTTTTCTGGTAAGATTTTCGGGGACGAAATTCCTTTAGAGGGAGAGTTGTAACGGCCCGCTTTCAATGAAATCGGAACACTAGTTTCAGGACCACAAATTTGATGTGTAAATATTTATTTTATTATTATTTTCATGTCTCTGGTATGTTAGTAAGGTCGTATAAAATTTTCGTTAAGAAATTTTAACGTGTGTATGCTTAATTAAGTAGAAAATGACTAAATCGTAAAAAGTGTAAAAATATAATTCTATTAGCTAAAGGTGCTAAATTGTTATGAATTTTTAATATGATTGGGCTTATTGGTAATTAGACCATTTTATTAGTTGGTGGACATATTTGGACATAGCTTAAATGATTTTTAAAGTTAAAAATAAAGGTTAGTTTAGTAATTAGTAAATTAAACTAAAAACAAATAAAAGAAATAATGTACTCATCTTCTCCAAAGCTTCCTACCATTGAATTTTAAAGGAAATAAATCCATTCTTAGGGTTCTTGAATTTGGCTAGCTAGAGGGAGTGCATGTAATTGAAATTTCATCCCGTTTTTAATGTTTTCTATGTTTTTGAAGTCATTATAGCTTAACCTAACTAGCCTAGGGATTAACTTGCAAAACTGTTAAAGGTTTAGGGTTTTGCCATGAATGTTCTAGCATGATTGATGAATTTTGGTGAAAGATTATAAGTCTTTGTTGTTAAATAAATAACTTTTGTAAAGTGATGTCTTATGAAATTATCATTTAGGGACTTATATGTAAAAGTAGTAGAATACCATGATAAAATTGTGAAATATTGAGTTGTATGAGGTTGTATAAGTCCCTAGGTAATTTGGCTAGCTTGTATATGGATTAATTTGCATAAATGTTAATTTACGAGCTTAAAGACTAATTTGTAAAGAAGTTAAAACATTTGGGGCAAAAATATTCAAGTTAAGCCTCGTACAGATCTAGATCGAGTGAAAGATAAAGCCTTAGATTAGTTGAACCTATTTCGACATCTTTAAAATCGAGGTAAGTTTGTATGTTTAAAAAAAGGTATTAATGCTATTTGATTTATATGCTATTATGTTATTTATCATGTCATGTTACGAAGAAAATCTAATGACGTTTCGACGACTATCGATTCTCGTTTGAACCTTAGAAATATATAGGATACAAATGACATGTTATTAGGGTTACCATGTTTCAGGTGCTGGTCCTGAATATCCTATCGATGACTAAGTTCCAACATTTGTTACGGATACTTGTTAGCTTGTGTGAGCAACATCGTGTGGCTACATTCCAACCGTTAGCTTGTCTGAGCAGACCCATTTATGGCTTGAGTGAGCATCAATGTAAAGGAAAAGGAAAAGGAATAGTTTCAACCATATGTTTAGCACACTTTGTGTGAGCTTCTCATGTATCCGATATTATTCTAAGTGGTTTAATGGACATGAAAAGGGAAGGAACGATACGTGTTCCGATGGCTAAGTTATGAACTTATGGATAAGTATGAATTGATGATGATCAAAGTATGAATAACCATGTTTATGGAAAGTATGAATTTAAATATGCTATGTTCATGAAATTTATCTTACAATGTATTAATTTTGTTAAGTTATGTGTTTAAGCAGTAACTTGTGTTGTTGATGATGCTTAGGCTTATGCCAAGCTTATGTTAGCTTGGTTCATGTTTAATTTTAAAGTCATGCATTGAAATGGTAAGTTATGTTCATGTTATACAAACTTACTGAGCATTTTAAGCTTACGTTGTTTTCTTTCCTATGTTTTATAGATTATCAGAAGCTCAATCAATTTGGAATTCAAAGACTTATCACACTATCCAACGATTATATCGATAGATTTTGATGCTTTGGTTAAGGTTATAATCGCATGTATAGGTGGACTTGTGCTTAATGCTCTAGTTGTTATGTTTGGCATATATATATGGTATTATGGTTGGTGTGCTTTTGGTACTTTGATGCCTTGATGGTTGGTGTTGATACGGCTAAGTGGATGTATGTTTTGAATGACCAATTTGGTATGTTAGGATGTGATTTGGTATATGGTAAATTGGGTTATGTTTTGGTATAGAAATAAGTAGTTGTGTATGGTTGATTTATGGACAAATATGCATATGCTTAGACATGTTTGATGGTTGTGTTTGAGGTGTCTATATGACATATTGGTTGGATGAATAAATAGCCTTTTTAATTGGTCTTATTATGCATGTTTTGGGCATGATTTAAGGTCTTGGTTATATGTGCAAATGGCTTGTAGGTACATGCTTGAATTGGGTGACAGAAATGACTTGATTTTGACCTATTTCTTTTCCACACGGGCGTGTGTCTCAGCCGTGTGTGACACATAGCCATGCGAGACGACCATCCCCAGTAGGTTTTAAAGGTAGCATTTTGAATGTTACACTGCCTAGCACAAGGCGTGACACACAATCGTGTGAGGCCATTTTGAGTGTTACACGGCCTGGCACATGGGCATGTGGCTTGGCCGTGTGACCTAAGTTAGAGAGTTACACAGGCACGAACACGGGTGGGACACGATCGTGTGTCCCTATTTCGATTGTTACACGGCCTGAGACACGGGCGTGTGTCTCAACCGTGTGAGTCACACAACCTGGCCACACGGCCGTGCCTGCAGTTTGAATTTTTCTAACTTTTTCCTCAACGTTTCAAAAGTTTCGGATTTACTCCCGAATCATTTCTAAAGATTTTCTAAAGCCTCGAGGGCTTGAATAAGGGATGAATGAATGGATATGAATTGATTATGCTATCTTCAATGAAATGTTTGGAAATGTATGTTTTTATGTTACGGTAATGCTTTATAACCCTATTTTGGCAACGGATATGAGTTAGGGGTATTATAGTTCGAGCCCACATTCAATGCAGTTCGTGGTACAAGAATAATGGAGAAGATCGTGTGGTTGAAAGCCAGAAAACATCAAGGATCCACTTATCAGAAAACACAAGTGTATATTCGTTGAAGGTTTATTCCTATAAATATTACAAGCTGAATCGATTTTTAAAATTTTAATTTTCCGTTATACAAGAAAACCGTTTTCAAACCGAATTTTTTCTAACAGTTAGCACATGTTATATTTTTAGCGAACCTAGTTTCCTTTGTTGCGAACTTTCTTAATTACTTTTGAATGCCTTAACCCAATAGAGAAATAGAGTCTCTCATTAAATCCTAAGAGCTAAGTTCTGAGTTCTTGCTTTCATAGACACTTGGCAACAAGAGAAGGAAATAATCGAAGAAGAAATTTGAAAGAGTTTTTTTTTGTTTGTTTAAAAGATTATGAAATTTTAATGAAAAGAGCTTCATTTATAGACACTAGAGGTGTCCATGGGCCGGGCGGCCCGGCCCGGCCCGACCTGACGGCCTGCCCGAAATATGGGAGGGTTCGGGTAAAAATATAGGCCCGAAATATGGGCTTGGGCAAAATATGAGGCCCGTTTAGAAAACGGGCCGGGCCACGGGCAAAACTTTTTTGGCCTGGGCCCAGCCCGAAAATATATTAAATATATATTTTTATTTTTAAAATATACTAGTTTAGTTTTAGACTTTTAGTTTTATACTTATACCAATTTAATTCAATTATTAATGTTTTGACTGGTACAAAATGTTAGATTTTACTAACAACTAATAATTTGATATAATTTGATAATTTTACTAACAATTAATACAATTAACAATTAATAATTTTACTAACAAAATGTTAGATTTTACAAAATGTTTTGACTGGTAGTAATAATTAATAATTTGATAATTTTACTAACAATTAATACAATTAACAATTAATAATTTTACTAACAAAATATTAGATTTTACAAAATGTTTTGATTGATACAAAAAAATATAATTTGATATAATTTTAATAACAATTAATTTTAATATCAATTAGTTTTAATTTTAATAAAAATATAATTTTAATTTTAATTAAAAAACGGGTCTGGCCGGGCCAGGCTTGAGTTCCGTATTTTTTCCTCGGGTCGGGCCTGGACAAAATCTCAGCCCCATATTCCGGGCCGGGCCGGGCCCGAGCCTAGGAAGCAGGCTGAAAATTTTTTTGGGGCCCGACCCATGGACACATCTAATAGACACTAAGTATTTTGATGTTCTTAGAATGCCCTAATCGCAGTAGAAATAGGAAAGAATTACTTGCATGAGTGGTGTTATGAAGAGAAAAATAGGTTAACTTCCTAAATTTGGTATAACTTCCCTTTGGCTACTCCTAACTTTAACTCTTGACGCAAACCAGTAACCATAGGTCATGAGTCCTACTGGCGGCCCCAGTTCATTAGGCCCAAATCAACGATCGCAACTCACCAAGCCATTAGCAACCTTAGTTAGCTAGGCCCAAACTCCTAGGCCCTATCACGGGATGTTACACATATAAACCTAATTCATGGGATCTCTAATAATATAACTTAGGTTTCCATCATTGATGATATCACCATTTGACATTAGTCTCATTCCTCTCGATGTTTCATTTACTAGTTTCTTCTTCAGGGATGTTAGTCAAAGAATCAACCAAATTCACTTCTGATTACATAATCAATTGATATAGTTGTATCTATTTTGCAACAACTTAATCACATTACGTCTTAGACGAATATGTTTATTTTTGTCCTGAAAATTTTGTTATTTGCAATGGCTATTGTTGATTAGCAATCACAAAGCATGAGCACAGAAGCTGTTGGCTTTGTGCCCAATGAAATACGAGTTAAGAAGTTTTCCAACCACTTAACTTTATTATTGGCCAATTCCAGAATAATAAACTTTGACTTCATGGTAGATTTTGTAACGCCCCTAACCCATCTTCATTGCTGGATTAGAGTTACAGAGTGTTACTATACAAAACAAAACCTTTAAAATCATTACTAAACAATTAATTCAACTTAAATATTAATTACAATATCTCAATCCATTCAAAACAAAGATACACATTTGGGCCTTAATTCGAACTTTCGGGGCCCTAAAAATGATTTTACAGCAAACAGGGATCAATTCGAACAAATATGAAAATTTTCAAAAAAACATGAAAAATTGGGAAAATAGGGGTCACACAGCCATGTGACATAGCTTAGACCGTGTGGGAAATCAAAGTACGGACACATAGTCGTGTAACAGGCTGTGCTCGAATCTGTTTTGAGAGACATGGCCGTGTTATAGACCGTGTCTCAGACCGTGTGAAACCTGCACCTATCAATAATAAAAACACACGATCGTGTGATCAGGCCGTGTGCTACGCATGACCGTGTGACAGCCTGTGACTCAAGTCGTGTGTGCCAAAATGTACCTTAAAACACAAGTTTACCAAAAATATTTTCTTAAGCCACAAGCATACCATTTGCCAACCTTAAAACCTATTCAATACACACCTAAACAAGACCAAAACATGCCAAAATCATACATATGCAACACAATTCCATCAATCAGCCAATGTACCCTCATTGGTACCACAATATACCTATCCAAATAATTCAACTATACAACATGGTTTTATAAATTCAATTTACATCAAACACTTAAGATTCATCCATAATAGCCTCATATAAACATAGTTCAAAACATAAACTTAATTTACGCATAAAAGTAACCAAAATGATCCATACTTGCTAAGCATTATAAGTCTTAACACCTATTTACACAAAAGACATAAACACATCATGGTAATCAAATGACATACACAAAAGTCCTAGACATGTCACTTTATACCAACCAAAATAACTCAAAATATACCAAAATGATTGTTGGATAGTGTGATAGGTCTCCGACAAGATTCCAACCGATCAAGCCTCTGATGATATACAAAACAAGGAAAAACAAAATAAATAAGCAACAATGCTTAGTAAGTTCATTTAAGAGAACTCAACTTACCAAAAACATGATCTCATGATTAATCGTTCAAGCATTTTAATCCTTACAAGCATAATTCTTCCTATACACACCATATCACAAGTCAGTAACTAAATACATAATTAATTCAAAATTTCATACAAACCTTTACTGAATGGCTCTTACTATAAATCCTTTTAAATAAACCTTTTCATATGTTAACCCTTTTAGGGTAACAACCTTTTCAACCTTTTCATTTCATATCAGTTTCGGATATATCATTTTCAACCTTTTCAATTGATATCCATGTCAGATATATCCTTTTCAACCTTTTCATTTGATATTCATTTCAGATATATCTGTTTTAATGTTTTCATTTGATATCCATTTCGGATATCTACCTTTTCAAGAATTCGGAGATATCAAATGTAGTGCCATGGTGTCTTTCAACCGTGGTTTTTTTCCTTTTCAAGTGTAATACCGTAAGGTATTTCAATTCTGATCCTTTCCTTTTCATAATTCAAGGCAATCTCATACATCAAAACATAATTACATATACATGAAAACTATAAAATATTATTATCAATTCAATTGTAACATTTTAAAAAGAAGATACAAACTTAACTCGATAAAAAAATTGTAAAAATGAGGCCGATGATTAATCTACCACTTTAGCTTTTCCTCGATCTAAGTCCGGTTGATTATTACCTTAATCTAAATATGAATTTCATTCATTTAAGTAGTTTCAAATAGCTCAAAACAACCAATTCCAACTTATAACTCCTTTTACTATTAATTACAATTTTACCCAAATATTTTAACTTTTATACAATTTAATCCCTAAGACCAAAACGTGCTAATTCACCATTTCTTATCCAACATATGCCAGCCGATTTTTCGTCCTACCTATATCAACTCACATTTTTCCTCAATTCATAAAAATATACATGAAATTTATCATTTTAACAAATCAATCCTAAACCTTCAATTTACTAAAATTTACTTAACAAAACATGTTCATTTTAACAACCAAATTAATTATCATTTAACATAAAAACACACCCAAACTTTATCATGGAAAGTCCCTCAACCTTTAATAATTTTACAAATTAACTCCCGGGCCACATAGTTTAAGTGAAAACAAGCTCGAAAACATAAAAATCATTAAAAATGGGGCTCAAATACATACCATGCATGAGGAAAATTCAAAATCGAAGCCTTTTCCCCTCCTTCAATGGCTATTTGGTTTTGTCTAAGCCAAAATAGGGAAGATGATGATCAAATTTTCACTTTTGCTTTGTTAACATAACATTAATTATTAAATTACTAAACTAACCTTTAAAAACTATTAAAATCACACAAAAACCTTTCCATCACAATCCACTATCTTAAAATATATTTTAATTACCATATAAATCCACTAGATTAAAATTTAATAGCTATTTAATCCTTTTAACTAATAGATTTTAACTTTTGCATCATTTACAATTTAACCCTTTTTATTTAATTAACTATTTAAACATTAAAATTTCTTAACGAAAATTTAATACGATCTTAAAATAGTCCTATAGACATTAAAATATTACTCACTTGTAGGAATTGTGGTACCGAAATCACTATTTTTGACATAACTGAAAATGGGCTATTACAGATTTAACTATAATAGTTTATTTGGTTGACCTCAACAACATTGCACCACCACCGCCAAGGGTGAATATATAACCACTAGTGGATTTGTCTTATCTAAATCTGAAATCTAGTTAACATCATTGTGTCCTTTTAATACAACGAAATGTCCACTAAATAAGATAGCATAATTCATGGTACTCTTTAAATATTTCATAAACTTTACCATAATGTTCACAATTTGGGCTATGTCACTACAACAAATTTATGTATTAGTGCAATCAATTGAGCCCTTAATCAAAAGTTAGTAATCAATTGAGCCCATGGAATATGGTTTTCCTTTAAAGCCCTTGACAGACAGATAAGTGTGGCATGACAAGTGACGTGGCAAATGACATGGAAAAATGATGATGTGGCAACTAGTGAGGCATTTGATGTGGAAAATACTGAAATGGAGGGCTTAATTAATTTTTAATTATTTTACGAGAGCTCAATTGATTTTTTAATTATTTTAAGAGGGCTTAATTGATTTTTAGAGATTATATACAAATTCTAAATATATATATATAAAATATAAACATTATTTAACATGTATAAAATTTATAAATGGAGCAAGCAATTTTTAAAATTTTAAATATTTAATATTTTAGTAACTTATATAATTTTTATATTTCCTTTTTATAATTTACTAATTTTTATATCATTTTAATAAATTCTAATAATTTTTTACTCATTTTTATTTTCCCTCACATAATGTCATCATATCAACTTTACATGTATTACTCATCTAAACTAAGGGCTAGTTTGGATGGGCGGTGTGTTTACCTCCGGTGAGGTTAAAAACAGCGGTGGCGGTGAGATTAGTTATTGTAATGGTGAGATTGGGTACTGTAGCGGTGAGATTAGAAATAATGGTGGAGTGTGTGTTTGGATTCAAACGCAGCTGTAGCGGTGAGGTGAGAATGAAAAATGACTATTAAGGACATCAGATTAGAATTGATATATAATAGAAGTTATTTAAATTATTTTACTTTTTTAAAATTATTAAAATATGCAAATTCATTTAATAAAATATTAAAATGTATCTTCCAATATTTTAATGAATTATATAATTAATTTAAATTAATTATTAGATAAAATGATAATTATTTTTAATTTTTTTATAGTTATAATAAAATTTTTTTATAACAATGATAAATATTATTTTCACAAATAATAACATTATACTTGGATCTAATTTTGAAGTATCTAAACGGATGATTTTTAATAAAAAATATAGTAACATAAGACATAACAAGTTTCATTATTACTAGAAATTAGGTTATGATACAAAATGTGTTTACAAATATTGATTCATTAAACTAGTTGCAATGGTTTCCCTTAACATTGTGATTTCAAGGTCACTTTCTCTGTTAGAAGAACTCGATTCACCTCTGTCAAACTGGCTTGAAGAGACTGGCATGTCCGGTATATTCTCAAATTCTCGAAAATCCTCATCATTTGACCAAGCATGTCTTCGAATGTAATTATGCAAAACCATTGTTGCAATAACTATTAAAACTTGCTTGTCGAATGAATAACTTGGAATATCTCTTAATATTGGCCATTTGTTTCCACACTCCAAATGTTCGTTCAATCACAGAGCGTAACGAAGAATGGGCATGATTAAAGATTTCTTTTTTTCCAGATACTTGATGATTACCTCGACGAAAATCAGGTAAATGATATCGTTCCCCCTTATATGGACCTAGAAAACCTGCCATTTGTGGATATCCGAAATCCACAAGATAATATTTTCCTGCAAAAAAGTAAAACATAATATCAAGTTTAAAAATAAATTAAAAATTTTAATATTTTTTATGTAAAAAGTAATTAAAAAATTAAAGTTCGACCTGGTGGAGGGTGTGGAAACTTCAACTCTTGCTTTCTAAGTGCTTGCAAAAAAATTCTACTATCATGTGCTGTTCCTTCCCAACCAAGAAATGCAAAAATAAAGCACATGTTGAAGTCACAAGCTACCATAATATTTTGAGTTGGTTCACCTTTCCGTCCGATATAAGGTATTTGAGAAGAAGGCGAAATGCATGCTTTTATGTGTGTTCCATCTATGGCCCCAATACAATCCTTTAAAATAAATACAAGTAATGAGATAAAAGTTAGAAATAATTTATGTTTTAAAAATATAAAGATTGTGTAAATTTTACCTTAAAGTGAGGCCAATATCTTGTATCATGTCGAATATGGTTCGGTACTTCCTCGAATTGACCTTCAATGGGTTTAATCGTGTCTATTCCCATTCGAGCAAATATATGCAACATATCAGTAAAAATTCGACTAACAGTTTCCCCAAATCGTTGAAATCGCTCTGTTGCATTTGAATTTGATTCTCTATTTCCAAGAATGTACAATGATAATGCTAAATTCTCCATCGCCGATACTTTCCCATTCTTTAAGCCATAATTTGTTTGCAAATCATGCAACAATCTGTGAAATATATTTTTTGGCATCCTAAAACTAATCATGCAACGATCATCGTGCCCATTTAATACTTCGTCCACCCACATTTGACCAGTATAATTTGAATCCATACGCGGTTGCATAGTGAAATAAGTTTCATGGTGTACCAATACACTGCTTAACACATATTCTTCCTCATTATGATAATTGTTGTGCTTAACTTGGGTAACAATTGTGGCTATTCTTCGTTGAACTTCTTCACTTAATTCAGAGGTATCATAATTCATATCAAAACTATTATACATATTGTTAAATTCATCCATAACCTGAAAAAGTAATCAAATGAAAATAAATCCTTTAAAATCTCGTGACATTCTATACAACACAGAAACTTGATTAAAAGCATAACATAAAAATACCAAACATAAAAAGTAGCATACATTAGTTTTACATATAAAAAAGTAGTATAGTTATATTACAATAATATTTCTAAGGAGCTGATGATGGAGGTGGTTGATGGTATGGTTGGAAGGGAAATGAGGATGTTGCTACCAAGGATGAAAATGATGCAATTGGATTTTGTTCAGCATACTCACGTCGAAGCCACCAAACCCTATCATCTGGATCTAAGTTCAAAAACATTTCTCATTTCACCGGTATTTGGAACATTTTGGTGGCAAAATAGTACAGTTCATCTCTTTTTGGAATTTCATCTCCCAAAGCACGCAAAGCATCCATTGCATTTGAAATAGTATATTGAGAGTGAGGAAAAATAATTTCATTCACTGACTTCCTTGGACTAGCCATACTCTCACACAATTTCTCAATCTGAGTAGTTAATGTATTTCTTGATGATTTTCTACTTGAACTTGATTTTTTTCCCTTACCGTGTACAGCCCCAAGTGTTTACTTTCTTCGATTAGGGATTTCATGAGAAGGGTTTGATGGTACCTCATCAGGGGGAATACCTTCATTCTCGTTACTATGTTCATCTGAATCACCAAATCCCTCATAAGGTGCATCATCTCCCATAGGAACCCCACTTGGAAGAACACCAGACGAAGGTGCCCATGCGTTCTCTCCGGTGGCTACAATGCCACCAAACATTTGCCACATTAACTCATTCAATCGTGGCTCAATTCCTTTCTTCTTAAATCCTTTAAAATCAGGATTTTCCTACATAAAATGCTAAATGTTAAATGTTATACTAAGATTTTTATAATTGTAAATTATTAATTTCAATAAACTTTATGCATTAAAATAATGATAAAGTTAACACTAACCTGTATTTTTGCAGCCCACCATTCTTCGGTAGCATCGACCGTCTTTTTAGATGGACACCATCCAGTACCTGTAGATTCCTTAAGCAACTCCCTCCATAACCTCCATTCCTTTTTTAATGTATCCCACTTATTTTTCAATTGAGGTTTTCCATAATTTTTTTGTGTTTTTGCTTGAAAAAGAGCAATGACATTTTCCCATCCTTTTGAGTTTAGATGAGTTGTCGGTCTATTGCCAGCATTGACTTCATTCACGCAAAGTTCACAAAATATCAATGTCAACTCATCATCCCAAACAGCTTTTGTTGCTAAGCTACTATCTCCTTCCGCAAAATTTCGTGTCTTTTCCATCTATTATTATTTTGATTTTAAATGTCAATAGACATAAAACCATAAATATATAATTAGATATAAAAGCAGTGGTGATTAATTTCATTGGAAATGTATAACTCTTTAGCAATAAGTCCTACATCATTACACTAAGGGAATATTCGTACTCTAATCACAAGTAATGCAAAATAGCTTTTGTGTTTATCTGCTATTTGAGTTAAAAGTCTTTTATTCTCTATTACTTGTGTACTTAATTTTATCTACCTTTTCCTTTCAATTTTAATTGCTTGTTGATGATGTTCAAGAGGCTAGTATTGGCTAATGAAGTTTGCAAAGTCCTTATTGCATGCAAGGTAGCAAAAATTTAAAAGCAATTGGCTTTGCATGTCAGCCACATGCACTTGCATATGCATACATACATGTACCGAATTTGCCAATAAGGGCTCAGTAGCTTTTGTTTTTTTTCGTATATGCTTTCCATTATGTTATCATTGCTTAAGCACTTAAAGTTTGTGTATGAAAATACAGTAACTTGAACAAACAAACTAATATAATGTATGAAAATACTTATCCTTCAAAATTTTTTTATGAACCTCTAAGTTGTAACCTTTAATAAAAATGTTGGTTAAAACCTTTAATATATGAAAGTGGAGAGTTGCAAATTTTTTAATTGACTACTTTATATTTTTTTTTAATTTTTAAAATTTTAAATACAATGCAATTTCTCCATTCCCATCTCCCATCTCCCCTCTTCCATCATTCCCCTCTTCCACCGTTCCCTCCTCCCATTTCTTATTCCCATGCAATAACCATTCCAATTTCCCATTCCACCGTGTCGTCCTCCCATTTCCCATTCCCATCTCCCCTCTTCCATCGATTCCCCTCTTCTACCGTGCCCTCCTCCCATTTCCCATTCCCATGCAATACCCATTCCCATTCCCATTCCCATTCCCATTCCCATTTCCCATTCCCATTCCCATTATCAACAATACCAACAGCAGTAGCAGCAACAACAGAAACAGCAACAAGGGTGTAAATCGGATAAGGTTAAAACGATCTGGGTTGGTGACCTTGTTCATTGGATGGATGAAACTTTTCTCCACGATTGCTTCTCTCATACCGGCGAGGTATAAACAAATACAATAGTGTGGTTATAGCATGAAATTGATAGATGCATGTATTGTCATGAATCTTACACTAGATCTTTTTTTGTTTTATGTTTTGAGGAATCTGTTGGTTTTAGTACTTTGCTGCCTTTTTTGTTTGTGGGGTTTAAAGATAAGTTAAGGTTTGAGGTTTTTTACTAATATTTGTGGTTTATGTTTTTAATGTAATTACAGTTTTAGAAAATAATCTACCTTTATGGCCTAAAACTTTTTGCCCAGAACATTAAAGCTAATTAATTTAAAGACTGATTGTTTTTAATTGAAGCTAAACAGATGAATAGACCGTATAGTTGATTGCCATTATAAAATAAAATTAGATAATTGCCAAAAGTCAATTTAAGCTGTGTTGTAGACTGCCTGGTTGATTAGCTTTTGGTTAAAAGCAGTTTACATCTCGTTTCATAAACATGGAAATTTAATAATAAGAAAAAAGACCTCTTATTTCACATCAAAACTTTGCTGCTGATGCTTTCAAGAAAAAGAACAAGCTTTGCAGCAGTAGGAATCATAGTTGTTACTAGACATGTAATGACTTTTCATGTTGGGTGTTAATTAGGGGAGATAGGCTGGATTACGAAATCAATTATGCTTAAAATTCATTTTCCCCTGCTACATGGACTCCTCCTTAACACTCAGAATTTTTGTTTAATATAGGCTTTTTAATGTAGATAACTTGTTGAACACATAAAATAGGATCCTCTTGTTTTTGTTTAATATAGGCTTTGGATCAGGTGTCTTAGCTCGCTTTGTTGTGGAGTGGGAATCGGGTAAAGAAGGTTGCACAATGCATGTGTCTCCTGATCAACTTTGGCCTCATACCAAGGTTCGATTTTTTTCTTATTTTGTTTTTTTCCTCTTTCTTTTAAAATAATTTCCTCAATTCTTTTCTCATACTATTTTACTTATGTTCCTTAGTATCATTTGTCAGCCACTTTGTTTCTTCAACATTTCTTTTCTTATGTCATATTAAAAATTTCATGGATTAAGATGCTATGTTGGCTCATTTTGCTGCTTGGTATGGTATCATTTATTTCCTGAATTTTTTAGAATTACTTGTGCCATGGTGGTTTACTTCTATGCTCGGGTAAAATCTTTTATACCTTTGTTAGCTTTTTTTTAAGATTTGCTGATTCTTAGCACATATAGATCAATTTTTTCATCCTTTTTCTTTTTATGCTTTACTTCATTCTAGTACTTCGGCAAACTCATAGATTTTACATGTTCTATAATTTTTGTTAACATCATTAGAAAATCTGAAATGCATCACTGCAATTGTCAAGGTGTATTCTGTTAATATTATCTATTATTTCTGTCTCGATGCTTAAGGCCTGGTATGTTGAAGTTATCTCCATTCCTTATTTTTTGGCAAATTTGTTACTGGAAATTATAGGTTGTAATGACTTTTTGGAGTCCTTTTACTTGATTTATTTTCCATTCATCTTTCTAAAGGACTTAATAATGCATGTATTTTTAGCTTTTGGATTTGTGCATAAGATTACTACCTTTGAGAAGACAGCTGAATTTCAGGTCAATGAATTAAATCTCCTTCTTCCTAGATTGATTGGTTTGCAATTTTTATCATTTATAGCTTGTTTGCAGTTTTTGATCTGTTTAATTAATTGACTAGTGTTCTTTGTTTATATATAGTCAGGGATATATATATTGAATGGGGACTGATGCTATTGAAGTAGGGGAGACTCCATTTGACTCCTATCCTAGTTCCTTTGAGGTACTATTTTCAACTTCCTTTCACTTTTTTTTCTGTTCTAACTTTGAATCTATTGTATAATTTGATCGTTATCGGGAATAATTACATGCATTTGTTTGTGTTTTTTCTGTGCTTAAGCAAGTGTTAAAAGCCTTGGAAATTCGATTTGTGCCTTACAAGCTTTAAGTTATAATGTTTTTGAGTTTAGATGTTTAGGTAATTTCATTGTGTATGACTTAAAATTATAGTTAGTAATAATATTACTGTAAACCATGCTAAATTATAGGTCCAAAGATCAAAAGATAAAATGTTGTTACCTATGGGATAAGGTCAATATATCATTTAGAACCAGACTACTCAAAAGAAAAGCAATAACAATAACAACAATAATAACAGTGAGTGACAGCAAATCATCTCACCTTGAAGGAAGAATAACACTTTCTAACCAACCGTTCAAATGTAGACTTCCCCTGTCAATAGAGAAAAAAGGTAAATGTTGAGCATGAGAAAATAGAGGGAAAAAAACACAAGATATCTCTAACTTGTTAGTTTGATAGAGGAAACAGAATATCCTAAGCTCCCACAACCAAGAACAAAGTAAAAGGAGGGGAGAAACTAGCAAAAACGAGGGACAAACCAGTAAACAAGGGAGAAACCAACAAGAGCGAGGGGAGATTTCTGCTGTTTTGTTCCCAAATCTGAAAACAAATAAGATTGGGAAAGAAATTAGTTTAACATCTAAGGATAAAATGGTAAATTAATAAATTAAAGTAATGGTATTATTGTCTCCTAAATATGTCTATTGCCCCAGCTTGTCCTAACTGCTGCTTTATCCACCAGTCAGCCCAAGGCTGTCCAGTGCAGTAGAAATCTCTCACTGTGTGTGCTCGCAGCCAACACATCCAAAGGCTGTCTCAGTTGACTCCAGTGCAGTCAGACTGATATTAAAGGAGAAAAAATCCACCGCACTGTTGTGCGTTGCCATCCAAAGGGGGCCTAAAACCAAAACCATTGTTCATCACTTATCTTAAATTATCAAACACTAAATTTATTGTCTTTCAATCCCTTTACTCCGCGTTTCATAGAATTCTTATTATCATCACATTTTAAGTTCCCAATTAAAACCTCTTTAGTTTTATATATATATTTATAACTTTTTAAATAAATTTTATAAATTTTTATATGATTTATATAATATTTTCATATATTTCATAACATATTAACAATATTTTATATTTTATCTAGTTTTTTTTATATAAATTTTATAAATTTTCCAAAATTTTAATAATTTTTAGAATTAAATAATTAAAAGTCAATTAAACTGTTTAAAAATAATTAAAGATGAAAATTAAATCCATGTCAGTATTTTTCAATGATACATCAATAGTCGCACATCATTTTTTTAATTATCACGTCACATTTCATATCAACATCTAATTATCTATCAGAGCTTCAACGATAAAACATATTCTAAATGTTCAATTCATCGTTAATTTTCAATTGATTATATCTTCCACGAGTATTTTAATTGATTTTTTAATTATTTTGAATTTTTTTTATAGTACGAATGGATAGATAGAAACGAAATTCCGCTAGCTAGTTAATGGGAAAAGCTTTCAAAAAGATCGGAGAGTTATTTATTTTATGACGAGGCGTTAACCTATTGGTGTGTGGTGGGGCGAACTAAGTAAACGGAACCGCAATCTATTAAAAAAAAAGGGGGCAACGGAAATCAGACCCCGAAGGGGACAAAGAAACAAAAATGGGTTGTTTCGCTTGCTTCGATGGCGGAAATCGAGAACAGCGAAAGGAGCAAGATAGATTGGCCTCCGCCGAAGCTCGTGCCAAAGCCGCCGAGGCTGCTCAGAGGAGGTATTTTATGTTATACTTATTAGCATATGACAAAGAAACTAAAATTATGGTTTTATAACTATTTATTTTTTTCCATTCTTTTCTTTTTCGCTTGCTAGGCGTTCGTCGCAATCTAAGATTGATCCTTTTATCGATGAAAATTGCTTAGTCGTAGAGTTTTGAATCGGAATAGAGAAAGGGTTTGCAAACTTTGTTATGGAGATTAAAGATTAGATATTTCAAATTTTGGTCTGTAATTTAGGAGAAAGGCTTCTTTAGTTGTAACAAGTTTGAAAGAACCTGGATTATTCTTCTGGTTTGATGTTAAATTGAAGGAAGCATGATCGGAGTATTGGCAATCGGGTTGCTTTTATAACAGTTAATTTACTTTTGACTTTTACACATTTGAATCATTGATGAAAATTGCAGGCAAGAGCAGTTCGAAAAGTCGGCTGCGGGAAGAGCTGCTCGTGCACAGCTACAAGCTGCTGCAAAGCAATCCACGAATTCTAATAAAGGCGAACCTGCTTTGAAGGTTTTTGTTTACTAATGTGCTCATGTTTATTTTAACTATAATGGTTTTTCATCTTTTATGGTAATTAAAATTAAAATAATTTCTGTTTCATAAAATGATGAAGGTAGAGGGTGGAATGGGGGTGTGGTGTGGATTGGAAGTTTTGCTCTATCTTATTGTGTTAGGTAAAAGTACTATGGTTTCTCTAGTATTAGGATTTAAATTATATTTTGCTCCCTTTATTGAAAAAATAAATAAATTAGTCTCTATACATTAGATCAAAGACTAAATTAGTCATTTCTGTTAAAAATTTCATCCATTTCTACAGTTTTTTACAGTTAAAAACTAGTGTTGCTGACAGACTAATTAGAAAGTTACACATGACGTGCCACATGTATCTCATCCTGATATACATGAACCAATTTTTAACATTAGAAACGGATGAAATTTTTAACAGAAGGACCAGACTAGTTTACTCTTTGATCTAATGTACAAGAACTAATTTATTTAATCTTTTAGTAGAGAGGGCAAAATGCAATCTAACTCCTAGTACAAGGCCTTCATAATACATTTACCTATTGTATCATGTTCTTTTCTCTATATGTTATTTGGACTTTGGTGTGAGATATGAGTGTTTGCTGTTTTCTTTCTATATTACTCATACATAGATGTGAGTGTTAGATTCAAGGATTTGTTCATCATGTGTATGCAATCCAACCCTAGAAAATAATTCCATTTCCTTTGGGGATCATTTGTAACAGTATACAAATTTGACCCTTTTGTTGGTGATTTTGTTGCAGTGGCAGATGGGTTGAAGTTGAAGCTTTGTTAGCCTTTGTTGAGCAAAAACTGGTCATGTATTTATTGGTAAATTTAATTCTGTTCTCTAGTGATGTCTAAGGTTTCTTCACGCTATTAGAGATAGATGTTGTATCAGAAATCAACCATTCTATCTTTATGAATGACAGTCTTCGGGATTCTACCATGAGCTCCAAAAAGTGTAACAAAATTTCTAGCAAAAGCTCACGGTAGAATTTTCCCTCTCTGAGACACCACTTCGTTTGGACGGTGGGTTAACTTAATTCTTTTCTGTTGTGCAGAAATACAATACGATTCTTGTGTGGTTTTCATGTTGCCAGTTCATTGTGGTAAATACTACAAATGCATTTTTTGTTTCTGCTTTTCTTTCAATTGTAATGTATAAAATTGAAACAATAATCTTGGTTTCCTGTACAGATACTGCGCTTCTATTCTTTTCTGATTACGAGAAAATATAATTTGAAAAGTAAAATGAACATTATTCGAGTATTCACATTTTATGGCTTAAATGTAATCATTTTTATTTTAAAATATTTTCTTGTCCACTCCAATTTTAAAGTTATCAACATTTTCAGTTCAATACTTTGGTTATCAAAAAAATAATTAAGATATACAACCAATTATAAATTGACACGAATTTTATGTAGTTGTCACAATGACACCATTATCTATAAAAAAACTTATAAACTTTTAAAATTTGCAAAAGAAAAATATATAAATATATAAATAAAATTATAAAATATTATATAGTTTATCATTTTTTTAGAATGTGTTATAATTTTTTAAAAAATTCTGAAAAATTACTGAAAAGTATAAAAAATATAAAAATGTATATAAAAATTATTAGAAATTGTAAAAAATAATAAAAAATTTGTATCTTGGAATAAAGTATGCCTTCACTAATCACATTTAAAATTTGATATAAAAATTGTATTTTAAAAATATTTTAAGAAAAACTGAATCAATTTCTAAATATTTTTTTAACGAGTGAACTACACTAGTAGTCACCTAACTATTAGTAAAGTTTTTTTTGGTCTATTAGCTATGAAAAGTTACAAAATTCTCACCCAATTATTAGTAAATTTCTTTTTTGTCACTCAACTATGAAATGCTACAAAATGATCACCAAAAATCCAATTTTTTTCTTTTTTGGTAATTAGTTGGCTAACAGTGGTAGCTTTTAAAATTGACATAATTGCATCTTTAGTCCTCAACATGTATACATTGTGTTAGTTTAGTCTTGATTCTAAAAAATCTAACCTTCAACATTTACACATTGTGTTAGTTTGGTCTTTTTTTTTTTGCAATTTTGTTTTTTTTATTACCCTTTCACCTAAAAAGCTAAAAAAAATATTTATCAGCTAAATTTTATTGAAAATATACAAAAAATAGAAACACCCAAAAATATACGATAATAATTTTCTTATGTTCTCATTCTTTTAAAATTAACCCTCAATGTCATGAAGAAAAGCTAGATGCAAAGAGAGAGAGAGAGGGAGGAAGGGAGAGCAAATTGAGTGACCAAAAAGAAATTTAATAATAGTTGGTTGATCATTTTGTAACTTTTCATATTTGGGTGACTACTAGTGTAGTTTACCCATTTTTAATATTGTAAATACATCAATTTTTGTACTTTTCTAGTGTTATTGACAAAATAATTATTTGACTGGATCACTATTTAATGTATGAAGTAAGATTCTTTCATCCATCATCGTGCACATGCTCTCTATTTTGTACCAATCTTCTTTAGAATGATCATACTCTTGACAATAGTGGTGGACTTAAGGAAATGATGACATATTCAAATATTTGAGGGGCATTTGATTTGTAATTATGATAATAAATATTAAGGATTCAAATATTTTTAAGGCAATGAATAATATTTAGATATCTACTTCACTTTTAAAATATTTTATTTGCGAGTTAAGATATTCATCTAAAAGCAAATAATTTGTATTGAGATAGTAAAACATATTTAGAATAATTAAAAATATTATTTGAATTGAAATAACAATATTTTTCTTATTTAAATAATTTGAAATTCAACTTATCAAAATTTATCACTGAAAAAAATCTACCAATTATAAATTTTGATTGGTTAAATTATAAAACATGTAACGACTTGATTTTTAGTGGTACCGAAAAATACGATTTCAAAATCCCATTTTTATAAATCGAGTCCGTAAATATTAAATATTAATATTTATGGAGATAATATAAAAATATATTAAAGGTTGGTCCAACAAAATTTTCAAATTAATAGTTAATTAAGGCCTCGGACTAAACTATAAAAGTCCAATCGCTAAAGGTTTTTAATTAGCCAAAGGTTTAGGTAGCCAAGTAACAATTAATCGCATGTATAAAATGGTAATTAAATCATTTTTAAATGTTAGATAGTGGATGATGTTGATGAAATCCACTAACTTGAATTAAAATAAGTTTAAGTTAAATAAACCATGATTTTGTTAATTAATTTAGCTTAACTGAATCTTAATTAAACTATATATACTAAGTTAGTGGAAAATCATGTAAAAGCCATTTATTCATCTTCATCTCCTTGCCGTAACTTGAAGAAGAAAAACCTAGGAAAAATGTTGAATCATTCGTCCATGATTTGGCAAGTTAATTCAAGTCATTTTTTGTGACTTTTATGAATTTGAGGTTATGAGAACTTGATTTAACTAGTCCATGTACCAATTTGTAAAACTATTAAAATTCTTGAAAGTTGTCATTGTTGATTTCTTGAAGAATTAGGCTTGACATAATAGATTTTAAGCTTAGATTATGAAAATGACTAGATTGTAAAGTTAATTTATCTTAATTGTTAACTTTGTTACATTAGGGACCAAATTGAATAAATGCAAAATATGTCATGAAATTATGTTAGAAATAGAAAGTATATGGTCCTTAATGAAAGTATGTGAAATTGGATTTTAATCCGAAGCTAGAAATTGAAAGCTATGCTTATCTCGAGTTTAGAGACTGAATTGAAGAAAATGCAAAATTTTAGGGGTATCAAAAAATGAATTTGTATAGATTCATTCATTTCATGACATATTATGAAAATGTTTAGTATTGATTGATTGTATAAAATAATGGTATATATATCAAAATCGGATCAAAGTGGAGTTAACCGAGAAAAAACTAAAATTGTTGATTAGTCCTTGAAGAATCAACTTGTTTGATGTTTTGATAAGGTAAGTTCATATGGAACTTACTATTTCACTTTTTATTATATGTGAATGCTTGTTTTTAATTTACTATACGAATATTTGTATATAATTGAAATATCATGGAATTTTGTATAACTAGCTAATGATGGACTGAATTGGAATATTGTGTAATGTTGGTTATTATGTAATAATACATGGTATAAATGTGTAAACACTGATGATTACATGATATGGGAACATTATATGTGACCACTTTACGGGGTATGTTATATAAATGTAAATGATTACAGGGTTGATATTGAAATATGTGGAAACTTGATGCCTGTGAGAACTTAGTAAATGTTAGGATACAATTGACATGCCAATAAGGACTTGTGCATGCTTGTACGAGATATATTACAAATGTTAATTAGATCAACATTTGTTATAAAATTCTCGGATATTATGTGACATAGGTTTAGCTTAGAGGAGTGACCTGATGTGTCGTGATATAGGTTTAGCCCGAATGGGTAACTTGATATATATACTTAGCTCGAATTAGCAACTAGTGTGGTGTAGCTACTCGAGTATCTGAGTTTGTTTACTAGGGTTCATCGGGTGAAACAGAAAATGAGCTTTGATGATGTTAAGTATGACTCCTATTTTCAGTCAAATTTGAAAAATAATCTTTTAGTTAAACTCTGTTTATTTATTTCAGTCAAACACTGATTAGTTTAGATTATTTTATTATTATTTGACATATGAATTTAGCCTATAAATAGGCTCTTTTACAACCTTAGTAAACACACCCATTAGAGATTAAAACTCATAACACATTTAGAGAATTTTGTGTTTACGTTTTGAGAGTTCTTTGTTTTTGGGTTTTTGGGGTTTAGTTTTTATCTCCATCTTTTGTACTCTTCGTTTTTTTTTCCATTATAGTAAAATTATCTTTGCCCGTGGTTTTTTATCCTCTTTAGAGGGGTTTTTCCACGTTAAATTTGTGTATTCAATTTCGCAATTTATTCTGCTATTTTTTTGTTACTTGTTGCTTAATCGGGTCAATTCCTAACAAGTGGTATCAGAGCTAGTTCAAAGATCAGCCCATTCAGATATGACAACAACAAGGTTTGAAATTGAGAAGTTCGATGGTGAGACAAATTTTAATCTGTGGCAAGTTCAGATGATGGCAATTCTAGTTCAATCCGGTTTGAAAAAGGTTGTTACCAGGAAAAAGCCTAAGAATCTGAATAAAACAGAATGGGAAGAGCTTGATGAAAAGGCTTTGTCTGCAATCCAGTTGTGCCTCGCGAATACGGTATTGTAAGATGTATTGATGGAGAAGACCTCATCCGCCTTGTGGAAAAGGTTAGAAACTCTTTATGCGACTAAGTCTCTAGCTAACCGTTTAGTGTTGAAACAACATCTATTTACGTTTCGCATGAACGAAGGTAAGCTTCTTAGAGATCACATCAGTCAATTTATTACTCTTTTAAATGATTTAAAGAACGTTGAGGTTCATATTGATGATGAAGATCAAGCTAAGCTATTATTGTGCTCTTTACCCCCTTCATACAAGTTTTTCAAGGAGACCCTGATTTATGGCAGAGACAAACTCTCATTTGAAGATGTGAAGGGTCATTTGTTGAGTAGAGACAAACTCGACAATGAGCTTCATTTGGATAGCAAGGCAGATAGGCAAGCTTTTGTTTTGATAGCATCAAAGAAACGAGACAAAAGGTGTCACTATTGTAAAAAGTTAAGTCACGTCAAAGCAGATTGTTATAAACTGCGAAATAAAAGAGTTGCTGAGAGTAACGAGGAAGATGTAGCTGGTGCTAATTTGATCGATGAAAGTGGTGATGATTTCTTGTTAGTGTCAACAAGCAATAACTCGAAGCTCACGTCCGAGTGGATCCTAGATTTGGGATGTTCTTTCCACATGTGTCCCAATAGAGAATGGTTCTTTACATACAGTTCGGTTGAAGGTGGAGTTGTGCGCATGGGAAACGATTCATCTAGTAAGGTAATTGGTATTGGTACTGTTAAAATTAGGATACACGATGGGACGATTAGAACACTCTCAAATGTCAGGTATGTACCTGATTTACAAAAGAATCTCATCTCCTTGAGTATTTTAGACTTGAAAGGATGCAGAATCAACATCGAGTCAAGCAGCATCAAAGTATCTCGTAGAGCTCTCGTTTTGTTAAAAGGTAAAAGAACTGGCAGTTTTTATATTCTGGAAGGTTCTACAGTGACCGGTGAAATCAGACGTCCCTCATCCGTTACAGAGTCGAAGTTAACTTGTTTGGAGCGGAGGCAACTTGGTCATAGGAGGAAAAAATGTATGACCGTTTCGTTGAAGAGAGGTTCTCTTTTGGATGTAGGTTTTGAAAAGTTAGGGCACTGTGTTCGTGAAAATCAGACCCGGGTTAGTTTTGATTTGGCAGTGTACAAGTCGAAGGCTAGAAGTCTTCCAGTTTCTAAGCATAGATTCGACTTAGTTAATTCCCTGCATAGTTCAAGATAGGCTCGTTACGGGCTTTGGCAAAGATGGCGTTGTGGAAATATGAGTCAAGGTGGAGATTTGTTAAGTATGACTCCTATTTTCAGTCAAATTTGAAAAATAATCTTTTAGTTAAACTCTGTTTATTTATTTCAGTCAAACACTGATTAGTTTAGATTATTTTATTATTATTTGACATATGAATTTAGCCTATAAATAGGCTCCTTTACAACCTTAGAAAACACACTCATTAGAGATTAGAACTCATAACACATTTAGAGAATTTTGTGTTTACGTTTTGAGAGTTCTTTGTTTTTGTGTTTTCCGGGTTTAATTTTTATCTCCATCTTTTGTACTCTTCGTTCTTTTGCCATTATAGTAAAATTATCTTTGCCCGTGGTTTTTTATCCTCTTTGGAGGGGTTTTTCCACGTTAAATTTGTGTGTTCAATTTCTCAATTTATTCCGTTATTTTTTGTTACTTGTTGCTTAATCGGGACGATCCTAACAGATGCAAATCTAGAAAACTTATGTTTTGGAGAAGAGGATGAAGATGGTGAAGTTTTTGGGTGATTTTTCTTGGTCGTTTTATAAAGGTTGTAACTTAAGAGATGATAGAAATCAAAAGGAATTATGATTTAGAGTTCAAAATTAATTGGAATAGCAAGAGAGAAAAAGAGACAACAAATAGTAGTTTTGGGGGTTATTTTAACATGAAATAATTTGGAGGATGGGGTTTTTAGCTTGAATTTTAAAATCTGGCTAAATTGATTCATAAAAACTCTCAATTTTGACTCTTTTACAAATCAATCCTATTTTCAAAATTAAAGGTATTTAAAACTCATTTTCAGAAATTGATTTAATTTTCTAAAAATCATAATTGAAAACATTACAAGTATGCCACGTCACAAAATTCCCAACACTCTAAGGCTAAAATTCTTAAAATACCTCTAAAATTCCTAGGCCCTATTTTAGGGTGTGACATTAACTATGGTTGATGTTATTTAGTTGATGATATTTAAACATGCATATGTCATATATGTATGCCTTGTTTTGGTTCAAGATAAGGTCTTATAGGTTCATCGGGTATAAAATGAAATGAGTAGGTAAGTTGTAATAAACTTAAATGCCATTGTCGAAATGATTTGGTGAACAAATGATTTGATTAGGTCTAAATGAGGAATATGTATTGAATGTCATATTAAATGATTGATCGAAATTGTAGTAAACTTGTTTGGCATGTTTTGGCATGTTTTGGTTAGGTAGAATTGCTAGTTGGGTGATAATGTTGAAAGGTTTTGGTTGGAAGCTATGGGATAGGTACCAAAATGTGCATTTTGCTAAAAAAGGGGCCACGTCGACTGGTAGTAGGTGATGTCATGACGTCAATATGCATGAAGTTGCGATGTGACTTACTATGTTAATGACGTCATGACGTGAAAATTGTAAGATTGCGACGTCGGACCGAGATTTTTCAAACTTTACAATTTGATCCTATTTCATACTCGACTTAACAAAAGAGCTTTCATAAGCTTGTATATAAGTCGTAAATGATTGTATAACATAATTTGAATGTGATTGATACTTAATTACATGTGTGAATGATTAAATACAACCAAATTGACTGTAGTTGCTTGAACAACGAATGTAACATCTTGTAACTCGGACCCGATGATTGGGTTGGGCGAAGGGTGTTACAAAACAATTATCGTAGGAGGTATTATTCCAAGAGAGAACAATCTTATGTTCAAGCTCTAGTAAATGTGATCTATAAAATTTTAAAATTTTTAAAATTTCTAATATATATTTAAATTTAGTAATTTTTTTACATTTTCTATAATTTTATGTAAATTTTATATTTTTAATATTTTTCTAATACTTCTATTTGTAATATTTTTATTTTTAAAGGGGTTTTTTATGTTTTTCAAATAATGACATCACTATGACATCATCGTACGACATGTGGTAGCATATGATTGGTTGAATATTAAAAAGCCGTTAGCTTTTAACGTCCAAAGGACTAAATTGGAAACTTTGATGACGTTAGGGATTGAATTGGGCCAAAAACAACTTTAAAGGTCAAAGTGAAAAAACATAATACTTCAAGGACTAAAATGTGCATTAAGCCAAAAAAATTATAGATTGTTTTATCATTATTTACATTCTTGCTTTGGCTTTTCTTTTCGCTTATTGAAAAAATGATAATACTTTATCATTGCTGTTATTAATGATTTTATTTTTAAAATAAAAATTAAAAAAAGTTCTACATATATTTTATTTTCATATTATTTTTTATAAATTTTAAAAAAATAATTTTCCTTCTTAAAAAATATTCTATTTATAAAATAAAAAATATGTAATCATAAAGATGTTTAGGTATTTTGTTTTTCTTAATTAAAAATTAAAATTAAAATTCTTTTAAAAATTACTAATAACTTTTTTTTTTCTATTTCCATCTTATGGTCCATATTCGAGATTTGTGACTATTTTTTCAAATAATATCATCTCAAAAGTTTAACACGCGCTCTCTCATAAAAGTGTAGTGATCACTAGCCCTGATTGATATTTTATTTTAGCCATGGATTGTTTACCACCAAAATAATTCTTGTCTCTTGTATTTTCAATGTATTTTTTTAATTTTCACTTTTTCATTTTTTTATCAATAAATTTTCTAGTGAATATATTACTAATTAATCTTCTTGTGATTGTTGGCACTTGATAGTTGATCAACAAAAGTCTTATTACCTAAGAGAGACATCCATTTGAATCATAAACAAATCGGGTATGGATGGTGTAAAAGAGAGTAGTCTGTTTTTCACCTTTTCTGCCTGTGTAAGTATGCAGTGGTCCCTTGACTAGCAGGCTGGCATGTAGTTCCATTGATGAGTTGAGTAAAGCCATGGTGGCTTGTTGGGTATGGTGCTGTGTGCTGGTCACGTTAATGGGGCGTTTAACCGATCTTTTAGGGAGGAGTGGATTTGATGAAGTGCTACGAGATGAATAAGCTCTTATCATCAGGGCCGTATGTAGTGCAGAACTCGTTGCCATTAAAAGTGCTCTTGAAGTGTTTGTCAATACTGAATGGCTCTTGAAGTTCTACAGATTTCTTCATCTTCCACGCTTGTATGTTAGATCAGATGCTGTCCCTGTATGTATGCTAAAGCTAGACACGGTGCAAGGGATGTATTAATTGTTGGGCCAAATTTTGAAAAATTAAAACGGTTATAAAAACCATATAAATTAATTCATAATATTAATAGTTAATAAAATAATACATAATATTAACTCTTTTTTTTTTGAGAAAATAGTGCGATTGTGAAGTTGACAATTTCTTTTTTCCAAATATGTCATTCTTAGATTGTGTCTATCATTTGGATGATGATATAAAATCTTAGTTCTCAATTTTGGATCGTTCAAAAAGATTTCAAAGCTATTCACTTTTCTTTCTTGTTGTTTTTCTTGTACTTCAATGGTAGACTTTCTTTTAAAATATTTTTACATTTTAGTTAAACATTTTAAACAAATAAATTTATGTACTAAACACAAAAAAGTTTTCTTGAAGCCAACATACGATTAATAAATTTCTTTCACAAAAATGAAAATTACTTTAGTGCTTTTTGGTATCATGAGAATACAATATATCAAACATAATATGAACACAAACACAAGATTAATAATAATCACACAATCAACAACATTTTCTAAACATAAATGCTAAATTTCTAATCAATTCAAGAAACTCAAGACTATAATGAAAATCAATCGTAATTTCTTCAAGTATTTGTATTAATCAACCTCTAAAAATTATTACTTAATCAAGATATTAGGAATCTCAAACAAAATAAATATCCTAAAATTATTTGATGAATAAAAAATGGAACTTGCATAAAAATCCTAATTTATCACAAGAAAAGCCACAATCCTAATTTTCTAGATATTAAATCAATAAAACTTGTAAAGTAGGTTTATTTCTAAATTAGCGAGATTCACTTAAAAGCATTGAAAGATTAATTACCTATATTATAAATGTAATGGCTCAATTTTCAATATTGGAAAATCAGTTTTGGAACCCCATTTCCATAAACTAAGCTCATAATTATTAAATATTAATATTTACGAGAATTTTATAATAGTAAATTAAAGTTTGGTTCGATAATTGTGCCGAATTAGTAGTTAATTAAGGTCCAAAGACTAAATTGTAAAAGTCCAATCGCTATAGAGTTTTAGTTGTTAAAAGGCTTGAGGACTTAAATGGCAATTAACCAAAAGTCTAAAACGATAAATAAACCATTTTCATGAAGTGGAAGTGGACGGTAAGGTTAAATTTTCTAAGCTTGATTAACATGAACTTAGGTAATTAATTAGATAAACCAAACCTTAATATAAGTATAAATATATGGATGGTGGAATGAAAGAAAATAAATTCTCTTCTTCATCAAATGACCGTCCACCATAAGTGAAGAAAAGAAGAAAGGTTCTAAGGGTTTCCAACTTTTGGCCATTATTTAGGTATTGTAATCAAGTCATTTTCTTGTAACTTTTATAAACTTGAAGTCATGGGAGGTTGATTTAGCTAACCCATGTACCAATTTGTAAAAATGTAAAAGTTTTTTAAAAGTTGCCATTGCTGATTTCTTGAAAAACTAGGCTTAAAATTGATAGATTTTAAGTTTAGAATATGAAATGACTAGATTGTAAAGTTAATTTAGCTTATTGTTAACTTTGTTACATTATGTACCAAATTGAATAATTGTAAAATTTGTTATGAAACAATGTTAGAAATAGAAATTTTAAGGTCCCTAGCGAGAATATTTGAAATCAAGGGTGTGTTTGATTGTAGTAAAACATTTTCCGGAAAAGGTTTTCAGCCTTTTCCCGTGTTTGTTTGGCTGAAAATATTTTCCCCATGTAAAATCAATTACAAACACGGGAAAAAGAAGTGTTAAATTTTGGAAAATGACTTACCGTTTCTAATTCGGTAAGACATTTTCAGGAAAATTTTAGACACCGATCTTCCCTTTCCCTTCCCCTTCCCCTTCCCCTTCGCTTGACACCTGATCTTCTGCTTGCCATCAGCCAACACCGATTCTTAACACCAGACACCGGCTTTCATCAACCTTTTTTCTATGTTTTGATTTCGGAGCAATAATTGAGGGAATCCGAAAATTGAGAAAACTGATGGAATTGGGAAAGAAAATGGAAGCACAGAAGAAAAGCAAAGTTTCAAAGATGGATCAATTTGTGGGTATACTTCGCTTCACCACCTCTTGAGCGCAAATCTCAAGCCTCAACTCTACCAGGTCTTTTCTTATTCTTTTTTCCCGCTTTCCGGGTTGTAATTTATCTGTCTTCACTTTGTTGATTAAGATTTTATTTATGTTTTCAAGTGTAGCATAATGCTAATATTATGCACAATCGGAGCCCACCAATTGTTTACATTTTTTGATCAAACCATTGAAAAAAGGAAAGAAAAAATCTTCCATCTACAATGCTGAAGCAAACTCTCAAGTCTCAACCTTGAAATTTGCTGGTTCTTAAACCCTCAAGATATAACCGGTATTCCTCTTTCAGTTCTGTCTCGTTTAAGCAATTGCGTTTGGTTGCTGAGAAAATGCTGGAATATATAAGTTTAACCTTTTCTTTTAAGATTTTCTTGAAGCAATAAAATTGTTTAGTGGATGGCAACTAATGCTACCACAATTAATCAAAATTTCTTTCTTTTTTTCCTTTTGGTTTTGCATTATATCAGGATGCTTTGTTGTAGATATGCTCTGCCACTCGTTACTAAAAGATTGGAATCAGTTAAAATTAACCAGAGGCCTAGGAATACCGTGGTAGGCTTTCAATTGAAATTTTCGCATGTATAGATATATTGTCTCCTCCTAAACCCTAAAGAGAGAAGGGAATGCTGTATGAAGTTTGAAATTTTAATGGTGTTATTGGTGAATTAGTAAATCTGAAATAATTTTCAGGTATGCGCTGCTAAAGGTCCAAGACCTCGGTATCCTTGGGTATAGGAATCAAGGAATAGAATTGGGACTGTCTCAAAATCAGCAAAGCTTGTTACTTGTGTAAGTTCTTGTTTGCTTTACTATCTTAACTTTTATAAGTTAAATATTAGCAAAACAAATATCGTTAATGGTTGCTGATTCTGGAATGAGTGACTTAAGCTGAGTGAGCTCGTTGCGAAGTAATTATAGACACGGATTTGATTCTTTTTATAGCAATCTTGGGATAATAGTCATCTATTATCGGCCATCCTTATGTAGGTTAAGCAACTGTCAAATGTCAAGGAGGAAGTTTACGGGGCTCTCGACTCATTTATTACATGGGAACTAGAGTTCCCTCTAATTACAGTTAAGAAAGCATTGAAGATCCTACAGAACGAACAAGAATGGAAGAGAATAATTCAGGTAATCATTTCTCTTCAGTTTTATCCTTTCTTTTGGCTTTCTACACTAAAAAGAGTTAAGTCTAGGAAAGTGCACTTGGTTTGCAGGTGATAAAGTGGATGTTAAGCAAAGGTCAAAGAAGAACAATGGGAACGTATTTCACCTTATTGAATGCCTTAGCGGAGGATGAGAGACTTGAAGAGGCTGAAGAGCTGTGGGTCAAACTATTTTCTGATAATTTAGAAAGCACCCCACGTATTTTCTTTGATAAAATGATTTCTATTTATTACCACAAGGACATGCATGAGAAGATGTTTGAGTTATGTTTTTTTTTGCCATTTATTCAAGACTCTTATGCAGTACCATAATTTGAATGGATAGTTGAGCATTTCTTCTATCTTTCTTTGATTTCTGTGACTAACCATAAACTGCATCTGATTACTCCCAACTCTGATTTTATATTCCCTTAAAAATCAGTGTAGCACAGTTGAGATGGTTAGTGAATATGGTACATAGCGGTGTCTTTCTTTTCCTCGTGCTTTTAATCTTTCTATCTGCCTAAAACAATAATCAGTTTTCGGGATAATTGATGCACAATAATCAGTTGAAATTAGGACCAATAATTGATGCTGCTGGTGCTTCAGGAGTCAACATACTATGCTGCAGGTATGGTCAATTTTATTGATCGATGCATAATATTCTGAAAATGCAAATTAATGAGTCTATGATGCAAGTTCAGGAAGCATAGATGATGCCATTTGCCTTCTGTACATGAGAAAAGAGGTGGTGTGAATTTGCAGAACCTGTTAACGGGGAGTCTACACAATTTCTTCAGGAATTTGCACTCAAGTATAACATGGTCATTATAAGCTCAATTCTTGAGAGGGATATAAATCATGGAGGGACTCTCTGGAATACTGCTGTTATAATTGGAAATCATGGCAACATAATAGACTCTCTGGAATACTGCTCTTTTCTATTTAAATTGGGGACTTCAATGGAGCCTATTGCCTTTCTTGATTGCAATTGCTGATATTTCTAGCATATTGCTAGTTCATTTGCTTCATAGATATCAGATGGTTGTCTGCCTCTTTACCTGGTTGTATTAAATCAATAGATGTCAGTTGAAAATTTTGATTGTATGTATCATTCATTTTGATTTTACTATTAGTTCTATGAAATTCTTTTTTGGGCCATGAGTGATTTTTTCTTAACAGTTGCGTGAGCACGTTTCACCATATGTCTAGGTAAAAAGCTGGGTTCTTCGCTTGTATTTTTTCCTCTCTATTGGATGGCAGCCTATAATATTGGGGCAATGCTTGATCTAGTAGTAGCTTTCAAAGAACATAGCTGATTGCATGCATATGGTTATGTATTTGTTGAATGCATACATATATACATATTTATGTCTGTAAATATGTGCATTGGGATAAATTTTATAGGAGTTAGCTTTGTGTTATAATGTAGATTGGTTGGCTAAAGAATTGGTTATACTTGAGAGTGGCTAAAATTTGATAATGATGCTATTTGTGTTGTTTGTAAGACAACAAAAAATTGCTTTTATGCTGAGCATAATTTCATCAGGAGATTACTACAATTGATTCACTACTAATTAGTAAATTTCGGAAGTAGTTTGCAATGCTTTTATATTTTAATAATTGAGTATTATTATATATTTAATTTGATTTATTTATTTATAAATAAATCATTGCAATATATGTAAAAACAATTTAAAATATAGGTAAAAACAACTTTTCCGGAAAATATTTTCAGGAAACCTGCCAAACAGCAGAAAATATTTTACACAGATTCAATCAAACACCAGAAAATATTTTCCAGTAAATCATTTTACAGAAAAGTAAAACATTTTCCAGAAATTATTTTACGGAAAACATTTTACTGGCAATCAAACGGACCCCAAATTTTAATCTGGGGCTAGGATTTGAAAGTTATAACTATTTCGAGTTCAATGACTAAATTAAATAAATTGTAAAATTTTAGGGATGTTGAAAAGTTGAATTATATACGTTGATACATATCATAACATAGAATAGAAATATTTGATATTGATTGATGATATAAATAATTGTTTAGATCAAGAAGCGTACCGAAGTGGAATTGACTGAGAAAAACTAAAATTGCATATTAGTCCTTGCAGTATCCAATTTATATATTTTGTACAGGTAAGTTCATATGGAACTTAGTACCTTATTTTATTCTATGTTCGAGTCGCGTTTGATTTGATTTATATGTTTAGATTGAAGTAGATTTAGTGAATTTGACATATGTGGCTTAAAATGGATTGAATTGAAAATAATGTGAATATTGGCTATTACAAAAGTGTACGGAGTGCAAATATGAATATTGAATGTTTACAGGACTTGTAATGAAATATGTAAACAGGTACATGGTTTGATAATGATATATATATGTATATATATATATGACAACAGTGCCTGTGTGAACTTAGTAAAAGGTTAGGATACGTATGGCAGGTCATTAGGGTTATACGTGCGCTTGGTCAAGGATTTTACATATTATAACGAGGTCTGAATTTTTTTAAAAACTCTTAAATTATATGTTTCATAGGTCTAGCCCAAACAGGTGACCTCGATATAATGTCAGCTTGTGTGAGCAAGTTAATCCTGTGTATCCAAGTCCGTTTCACTGTAGTTCTCTCAAGCAAAATTTTAATTTAATGGAAATGAAAACTTGAAATGATTTAGAAAGGGATTGTATATGCATTCAACTTGATATGTTTACATGAAACTCTTCTTATTATTCTTGATATGTAAATTTGACTAACCTATTTGTTTGTATATGTGGATATGTATTTAGCTGTATCAATAAATGTTAAGAAAAGCCATATTGAATGCCAAAATCATTGTTATTTTAGCTTGCTTGAATTGATTAAGGTAAGTAATGTAAATTTCATATAAACTTACTAAGCATTCTTAATGCTTACTCTGGTTGTTTTCCTTTCCTGTAGATTTTTCACCTAGCGAAATTGTCTAGCCAGATCAATGGAGAAGCAAACACACTATCTTGAGACAGTAGTTATAAGTTCATTTTGAGTATAGACGATGTGACATGTACTTAAGTTTTCTATTGTGTAAATGATCATTTTGAGGTTTGTTAATGGTGGTGATAATTGATCTTGAATATAACACTTGGTATGAAACTTGTTGATGCATAGTTTTGGTCAAACTTGATGTTTTGTGGATGATGATATTTCGCTTGATTAGTTGGTATGAAAAAACTAAATTATAGTGAATTGGTCAATTTGAATTAAGGATTGTGAAAATGGTATGTTATATGTGTTAAGTGTGTATTTAATAGACTTGTGCATGCTTAAAGTAATGCATGACTATTCCTTGAAGTGGTAAGCTATAATTATCATGATAAACATGTGGTTGTAGTGAAAACATTTTTAAACTTGGATAGGTGAAAAAGAATTTGAACATGATTGAATGTTGAGTGATTAGATACTTAAATTGTTTGTCATGATGTTGGTTGATCGTTATATTCTTGTATAAGGTTGAATGAATAACATTTGTAATGGATTAAAGTTCATTGAATTAGGTACCAAATGTGGATTTGCCAAAAATAGGGGTGACGTCGCAACAAGGAATCCTTGACATCACAACTTCGTTCGATAGTGAGTGACATCACCATGTGGGTATACATGTCGCGGCGTGACTCTCTGAGATGAAGTCGCCGCAACGAGGAGGCTTTGAGGTTGCGATGTCACCTTAAGACTTTTAAAACTTTTCTTTTGGTCCTAATTCATGCTCTGGTTAGAAAAAGAAATTTCGTAAGCTCGTTTGTAACCTAAAAATGATTGTGTGACATGTTGTGAATATGTTTTGTAATGCCCTAAACCTGACCCAAATCATCAAGTCTAGATCTTGGGTGTTACTACACATAACTTAGCAAAAATTCAAAATAGTTGACAGTTACTCTTATTTAAAACATTTTTCTTATCAATTTATTTAAATGCTCAATATCAAAGAAATAAATAAATAAAGGTATTTAAAAATAAAATAAAATAAAATAAAATAAAATAAAATAATACATCAATCTAGTTACAACTTATTATAATACCAAAGTTTGCTAAGGATAAACTCTTAAGGTGTAATCCTACAATAAGAAACTATCCAAAGGTGTCCACTATAAGTATAATAACACAGATCGCCACTTTCTTGGTGCATTCCTGGCCTAGTTCCTCTTGGTGAACTCATTCTTCCAATAATACATGAAACATAAACATAACCTTTATAAGTTAGACGGGCTTAGTGAGTTTGAAATACAAATTACCTTTAAACCTTTCAAGCTGAAATTCTTCATTCTGATTGTTTAGATTACCCACTTCTTTCTTTGCTGAATACCTTCACATCATCGGATAAACACATGCTTATACACTACATGCTTTCTTAACATGTCATCTTTCACCTAACTAAATGTGTGACTCTAGATCTTATCAGACGATACTACCATTTCTCTTCTCTTCAAACAACTATCTTTGGTTATCAAAGAATAGTTAATCACATGTACCATTCTCTTGGCAAATACTACTTATTGGTCTTACCTTTGGCTGATTCCCATACTGATTTTTCTAATTCAGATTATACCTTGGTTCAACCCAAAATATATATACTCACTGATGAGGAATACTCTAGGTCATTCAAAAGAAATCCAAACATCTATATTTCACAGCATAAGAGTACCAGATTTACAAAAACACTTAGATTCGAACTATTCCTAGGTAAGACATGATAATACTCAAATGTGATAAATATAAGATAATTCATATTTCAATCTTTCATAGTGTAGTCCAAATTTGTACTAATAGACACTTATACCTTTCGTAATTTGAATACACCCATATTCTAATTTGACAGACTATTATGGCGAATTCTTTTTAGAAGTACAAACGCGATTTCTAATTCAGAATATATCTCGTACAACTTATCAAACCTTAACACCATATCAAATAACCCAATCTATTTTCAAACTCTTTAGATACTCATCATAGAACTAACTATAGAAGATATATAAGAAGTTACCCAAATATTAACACAGAAGATAATAACTTAACTCTCCCTACACATATATATCACTGAATACGCCCATAGGATGATACATAAATTGCCACAAAAGCCATATAGAATACGCCATAAAGGCTTAGCAGATCACGAAACAGATGTAATCATATAGGATCATGTGTTTACTATCCCGATAGACTTTCAAAAAAAGCACCATGGGTTTCTCCCCCATGGACTTATACATATTTTCATGTTGTGATTTGCCAGTTCAATTTACATATTACCGAAGGCATCACCATGAACATTCATACAATTATATATTTCCATGGGTCTTAGCTACATGGACCTACACATTCTCATGTTGTCATCTGCCAGTCCAACCTTCATCTTACTGGAGGCTACACCATGAGTTTTTTTCATATCATACATTGCCATGGATCTCAACCACATGGTCTTACACTTATTTTCATATCATGATCTGTCAGTCTGGTTAGCAATATACTTACCTAGATTTGTTCCCGCGTAGTTAATCGATTTGTATTTTCCTATATTAAACTTTACCTGCATACTTACTAATCACTTTCTATTCATACATTAGTTCATACACAATATCATCAAACACATATAACATCTTTTCTATGCTTCACTCACTTACTCGTTACCTGAGGTGTTATCATTACATATAGAAGTATTTACCTGAAAAATTAAGATGCAGGAGTCAAAATAGAGACTCACCTAATACTCACCTAAACTGTAGCTCGAAGCTCTAGACTCAGACATCCATCTTGACCTAGTAGTAAAAACTGCTTAAAGAACACAAATTCACCATTAAAACCCATTTTCATACAAATTGCTAACATCTCAATCATAAATAACCTCTATGCAAAGTCTCGTATTCATAACTTTCTGCTCATATAATTCTTAACATCTTTACTCCTTCAAAAACTTAACATGCAGAACTATAATACTCACCTAGAGATGAAACAATAACTGATTAAATCAGGAACCCTAGCTTGTAGCTTACCGAGGAAGAGACAACACTTAGATTTAAGAAAAAGAAATAGAGAGTAATATTGAAGAAAGAAGAAAAACTCCTTCACAAACCTTTCTCACTTGGATATATATAACCAACTTCTTTTATTGGACTTAACAAGTGTCACTTAAACCCAAAATTTTTCCTTATTAATGGCTTACAAATTCCATGAGAAACATAAATGAGGATCTTGTATAATTGATATTTGCCCAGTCAAATCCAGTTGGCCCCTAACTGAATCACATTAGAAAACCCAACTAACACAATACTCAGACAAACTGGTTGTAAAATGCATATCATGGTAACTCCCCCGATTTATACCTCATTTGATAGACCCTTCTATTAGATAACAAAATAAGAATAACTTAAAACCTTTATTCACCTCTACGAAGGTTACTATACGCCATATTCCAATTCCCCAAAAGACTAAAACATGGTGGATTACACTATGCCAAATAGATAACCTCACAGCTCTATATCTTAAACTCGAATTTGCCAGACTTGGGGGATGACATGTTTAATGTTTATTTATATATTTAAATGATTGAGAAGTGGATGATTAGACATAATTTCTCTAACAACAATCGTAGCATCTTGTTACATTGACTTGACGATTGGGTCGAGTAAAAGGTGTTACATTTATTGGTATTAGAGCTACGATTTAGTGAATTCTAGGACTAAATTATAGTGTAAATCGAGTTTAGAAATACATGTCTCCATATTCTATGATAGCTTGTTACTTATTAATTCGAATCAACTTTTCTTTTTCATATAAATAAACCATGTTGATTGATTTTAAAAAAGTTATAACTAATGTTGTTGAAAGTAATACTCCCATCTTTGGTCTGGGCGTTGCTAGAAGTTTGCTTGTTCCACAAGGGCCTGAAAATGAGGCTCGAGATGCCATTATGAATATGATGAGCCAATGTTTCACGCAGTTTATGAGAGTTACTCCTTATGCTCCTAGTAGCAAATGCCCTCTCCTCTACCTGTAATGCTCCCAATGACACCACCTTTACCTTAGGCTCCTGAATCGATGCCCGTGACCTACCTTCTGATTGATAAACTCCACAAATGTGGAGTGAAGGAATTCAAAGGCAAGAAAGACGATGACTTGATAAGAGACAAGTACTGGTTAGAAAACACTCAGAGGGATTGTAATGAGTTGATGTGTTCTCTCGAAGATAGCATGAAATGTGTTGTGCCTTTACTTAAAGAAGAAACATATTAGTGGTGGACAACACTAGCATCAGTTGTTTTGAGAGATCAGGTAGATTGGAAATTCTTTTAGATAGAATTTAGGAAGAAGTGTATCATTCAATTGCATTTATAGAAAAAAGAGGGAATTCATGGAGTTGAAGTAAGGAGAAATGATGGTAGCCGAGTACGGACAGGAATTTATTCTCCTTAGTAAATATGCCAAGGAGCTAGTGTCTACCGAAGTCGATATGTGTACTTGTTTTGAATGGGGTTTGAATGAAGATATATATATGTTAGAGGTCAAAAGGTAATAATTAAGTTAATTACTAGCTAATTCATGAAAACCCTAAGTTTGAAGTTAATTATGAATACTTAAGCAAGTTGATCATTTGTTTATATCATTTTAGTGAAATTCGATTATTCGATTATTTGATAGTTTGTTAGTTTTCTTATTTTATTTTATTTTATTTTATTTTTCTTCATATTTTTATTTTTTATTTGTCGTATAATGATTTTAGATTATTATTGTTTAGACCTGTTATATGAATATTATTGTTTGGTTTAATTCAGCATCCCTTGGGTACGATCTTCGAAATACTTCTGTGTTCCACTGTAACATCTATACTACAACCTGGCCTGTATACTTGCAAACACTGCTTAATTCTTATATTTTATTTGCAGTATTTACAGCAATAGTGCATGTACGTTGGGGCGGCGGCCAAGTTGTTGGCATGGTTGTCGGGGAGGTTTCGACATTAGGCTAGATTTTTAGTTTTTTCATTTTAGTAGGTGAAGTAGGAAATTTTAAAATTGTAGATACGATTTTTATTTTTATAATTGTTATTGCTTACTAACTTTATTAAATTTCTTTGATTTTAGTGCGTGACTCAAAGTTGGGGTAACTTGATTGAACCCAATTCTGACCGAGAGAGAACACTTAGACGTAATCGTAGACAACGGATAAAGGATAACCCACTAGTTGCAGTTGATCCACCATAAGAGAATCTACTATTTAAGGATCCACTTGAACTACAACCACCACCAGTACAGATTGAGCAAATCGCTCCAACCATGGCATAATAGGGAAGAAATTTTCGTGATTATGTGCTACCTACTTTTGATTTTGTGTGAGGCAAAATCGATAGGCCGATAATTAATTCTAATAACTTTGAAATAAAGCTGACTATGATACAAATGATCCAAAATACTATGTAGTTTCGAGGAACCATGACTGAGGACACAATTTCTCTTTTCTTCTTTCTCTCCTTTGTCTTCTTTTCTATTTTGCATATTAGATCCCAAGGAAAATGATAGGAAATCGAATGAATGATGAAGAACAAAAGTAGTCAAAACAAAAAAATGGAATCACAAGACACAACTCACAAGAGCAATGAGAAGAAGAAAATTTGTAACACCCCTAACCCGTATCCATCTCCAGAATAGGGTTATAGAGCATTACCGAAGTTTATAAATTAATTTACAGACATTTCTTTTCATCAAGCATTCATATTTAAAATCAATCAAAATCAAAACATTAATGAGCTAATGTTGGCCAATTTAACTCATACATGTCATTATAACCAGAATCAAAACATCCAAAATTACCGATAGAATTAATGGATAGTGTGATAAACATTCATACATCCATTTAATGCATTATTCCCCTTTTAATCAAATATATCAATGTTTCATCAATTTTCATACAATGACCATTCAAATCATATTCACATCAATAACATAAATTTCAGGCATTTAAGAATATAATTCAAGTTACACGAACTTACTAGACTAAATTGCAGAAATACCAAAAATTGAGGGACATTTTGGTAATTTTTTATTTTCCTTGAATTTCCACCCAATCATGATCTAAATTAATATTTCATTCAATTTATTAATTTAAATAATAAAACAATTCATTTCATGCAATTTGGTCACTTTTTGACATTTTTACCAATTTACCCTTAAAATATTACTTTTATTCAATTTAGTCATTGATCCTAAAACATGCAAATTGGCCATTTTTAATGAAAGCACATGCTATTTGAATAATCATTTATTTTCCTCATCCTCCTCTCCATTCCACATCCTTAATGTATAATATTCTTATATGTAACATTATCTATAATTCCATCATTTATTTATATATTAATTCAAAGCTGTCCACTTGAGTCATATTCACTAAATTATTTATATATCGAGCTATGAAACTCCGAATTAAGATCCACTAAATTCCTATGAAACTAGACTCACGTATCTTGTTACCATAAAATTTTCAGAATTTTTGGTTTAGCGAAGAAGAACAGTTTATTCTTTAAAGTTTTCCCTATTTCACTATTTGACAGTTCTGACCCCTCTTCACTAAAAATTAATTATCTCTTTGTATAGAAATTTGATGATGCTTCTGTTTGTTTCTATTGAAAATACTCTTTCAGGATTTTAAACATATAAATTTAATCCTCTAATTAGTTTTATTCAATTTTTGATGATTTTCCAAAATCACAAAATTTATTATATCTCATGATTTAAAATTTCATTACTTACACCGTTTCTTCTATAAGAAACTAGACTTAATA